>NW_024870978.1:14652500-15228786 GCF_019054845.1 Dipodomys spectabilis
CTTTTCCTACATTTATAATGAATAGGCTGCTAAGATATCCAAACATATGTAAAGATATTTCAATAAAACTCCATATGATGTGGATACATGGGCCACTCGTTGGAACTGTAGGACAAATTAGGCTGGTTTGTGCTGTAGTTCAATCCATAAACTCCTGGCTAAAAAAGTCTTCAAAAAATATTCACAGAATACCTCTAAGTAAAGTTCATGACAGTTATATCTGTATAATTCTTCTAAGGTCAGGATAAAAGCATTTGTTCCCAACATTTAAAATCAACAGGTTCTGTTGAATTCATGGATCCAGAATTTTATGGAGTCACATTCATATCTCAAAATTTTATCAAGATGACTTTCACCAAAACACTTTTCTTATTGAACTTGTCTATTTCTTTTTACTTTTCGAATCCAAATAGCATATTTCCTCCAAGATCTTCCTGCGAATTCTTTCCTTCCTTTAATTCTGTCAATATCTGTTTACTACTTTTTTGTTTCCTTATGTATCCCTTTCTTCCAATCTTATCCACACTGGTACTCACATTGCTCACACTTCTGTCAGAACTTTCCTTTTCCTCTTCCCTCCAATAATGCCCCCAATTTTATTATTCTTTTTTCCTATTCATGATCGTGGATATTTTGATGATGTCTAAACAGACCTATATTTGCATCTGTTTAATATAAACTTTAGAACTAGCAGATATTTTTCCCCTAAATCCATTATTTCCACCTGTGGTTCTTATCACTAAGAACATCACTAACACAGTTACCAGGCAAACGTGTGGAAGCCTTTTATATTTCTTCTTACCTTTCTACTCCCTCCTATTAGATAAGATGAATGATCAAGATTTACTCAGTTTTTATCACTAATTTGATTTCTTTTTTTTGGAGCTTTTATGACTTTCTTTAATTGTGAAAATACTGTACAGAGAGGTTACAATTACATGGGCAAGATAATGAGCACATTTCTTATGAAGCATTTTAGCCTCCTCCTTTGTTTCCCCTTCCTATCCCTTCCCATCCTCCCCCAACCCCAAACCTCCCCCCCCACTAAAGTTGTAAAGTTCGTTTTCGACATAACGACTTACACAATATGATTTCTCTGTACTCCTTTTTATGCCCCTAACACCAGCCTGTTTTATTTACTCATCACTGTCACCTAGTCCTAAAACAACCATTTTGAAAGTACGCTTTTCCCTCATAGTCTTTTCCTATTGGTCCTCTCTATCACCAAATTACTCTCTTTGTAAGCACACAGAGTGAAGAGCTCAGACACATATTCTAGTATCATTATTTACTCACTACATTGATTGTTGGCCTTACCTTTCTCATGTGTAAATCAATGGAATCTAACAGAAATAATGAAGAATATATTTGTTGACTTCTAGAGCAAGAATAAAGAAAAGTGAAGAGTCCTTACATTTTCCACTTTACCTTACAAATAAGGAAAGAGTCAAATTCAGTTTGTTGGTATAAAGTCACAAATTGTTTCATGTAGAAATAAAAATAAGTTTTACCTCCTGGCTCTAAGGCCTATGTCCTTTCTAGGTAACTACAGATATGAAAGTGATATTATGTAAATTGGGTCATGTCTTTACAGCTGTATTGCAGAACATACTCAATATATCATTTGAAAACATTGGTTACTGAATAGTATCTATATGAGAATGTTATTTGAACTAATCCCACTAAGTTGAAAACTACACTTTAGTCCATCAAAATGTGGAAATAAACGATTTTATTTATAAGGAAATAGTACCATCAAGAAAAGTGAGTATACATTAGAGAGACTGCAGGAATTAGGGTTTTTACGGTCTCTGCCTGTTTATGTGAATGGATTTATTGATATTGAAACTCTCCTCTTGTTATTCTTATTGTATGTAATCCAACGCTGTTTATTACTATGTATTCAATGTGGGAAATCTAGCTGTAAAAATGTGTAATGGTTTTTTTTCCTTTTCAATCCCAACAATGACATTATCAGGCTACACTGTGGTCATCATCATATCCATCAAAATTATTATTAACATCAAAAGTGCTAACTATTGAAAGTCTGATATGTATCTATGATTTTGCGATTATTTGTTTTTTGATTAATAATTTTAATGTTACCATTGTGCATGCATCCATATTAAAATTTTGAACAAATAAACAAAAAAACTAAAGCATATCAGGTAGCTTGACTATGTGCTTATAACAAATTATGGAATAGATTTTTGAAGTATTTCAAATTCTTAACCAGTATGAATTAACTTCCTCTCTCCCCACCACCACACACAAGTATTTATGAGTTTGAATAGAATTATTTCAAGTAATATACTGCAAATTTTACTATAATATCATGTGCATATCTGAACTTCCTCTGAACGTAATAAACTCTACATTCTATTGAAATATTAGTTATTTTATTCTAGGAAACTTTCGGAAAAATAGAGTGTATATCTTTGAATGAAAAAGTTAAAAAATATTAGCATAAAATTTTAGAGGGAGTCTGTCTTCAGAAATAAATATATATATATATATACACACACACACATATATACATATATATTGTATGTAGAAAGACATACATTTTTAGAGATTATTTTTCACCAGAAATATATACATATACCTAAATTTATGTGTAGAACGATGTACGTTATAGTGAAACAAAAATCTTAAAAACATAATTAAAATTTAAAAAATACATCAAACCAAGTGCCATTGACTCACGCCTATAATTTGAGCTATTCTGGGTAATGAGATCTTAGAATTGTGTTCAAAACTATCCCAGTCAAAAAAGTACTTGTTAGATTCTTATCTCCAATTGACCACTAAAAACAGGAATTAGCTCTGTGCTTCAAGTTGTAGAGTGATGTCTTTGAGCATAAAAAGGCTTAGGGACAATGCCCAAGCCTTGCAAACAACAACGAGAACAAAAAGAACAAGAACAACAACATATATCACATTAATTTCATAAAAACATCTTTTAACTCCTGTGAACATTTCTTAGAATGCTTCTTTAGCCTACATCGGGGGGAGGACTGGGTGGGGGACGGGGGGTTGTATGGAAAGGGATGGGAAGGGGAAACAAAGGAGGAGGCAACAGTGCTTGATAAGAAATGTACTCATTACCTTGCCCGTGTAATTTTAACCCCTTTGTACGGTATTTTCACAATAAAAAAAAGAAACATGAATATATGCCCCTGGAAAATGTTAAGTAACAATTATAGAATAAAGTTCATTTTCGACATAACGACTTGTACATCTCGTTGTTGCAATGGGTCCACCTGTATCCCTATTTAATTGTAACCATTCTGTACAGTATTTTCACAATAAAAAAATCTTCTATTAAAAAAAAAGTATAGAATATTTATCGCTATGTTAAAGACATGACTATTTAGATTGCTTAAGATATTTAGGTAATTTTTAGGAATTAATAATAATGATAATAGATTGGGTCTTGTCATTTATTCTATTTTATGATAGTAATAAAATGATATTTGCAATATTATAAAAATTTCTCTTGTTTGTTATTTGAATTATAATAAGAGATAAACATTTTTAAATATTTCCATAAGAAAGGATCATTTTAATGGTATCAATTCTTTTGTAATTTCAAAACAATTAAGAAAATTATTCCAAAGCTGTTTTGCTCTAAGACTACATTTGTTTTCTTGTTCGAGTTTTCATATGTTAGTAGAAATTAAAATTCCAAAAATTCAATGGATCTTGGCATTCAGGAACATCTTCATAGATACTAATATTGGAGTCCCTTAAGTGGAATTGTTTTATTTCATTTGTTATTTTCACAAATAAATCAAGATGATTGTGTATTTTGTTTCTTTTCACTGCTATTGGCTCTTATCTTGAGAATATTTTTTTTCTAGCAAAGAAGAGGAAAGCAATTGGATTGAGCAAGTAACATGGCTTTCGTAAAATGTACATGCATAGATTTAGGTCTTCTGTCATTTGCTAAAAGTTTCTTCCAGAAAATGTTATCAATTACTTATAAGTGATGCATAATTCCTAGATATTCCAGTTATCAGATCCACTTTTTGATTGAGTTATCTCTGTATAAACTCAAAAAATTACCAAAATAAACAGAATCACATCTTTGTTTTAAAAACTGTAGTTTACAAAGAATTTTTAGCCAACAACAAAAACATCTTTTTAGGTATTCTGCAATTTGTGTGAATTATTTTTAACTATATATATATATATATATTTTTGCGGACATGAAATTCACATGTAATATATTTATCTCCTTTTATTGTATACATTTTAGTGCTTTGGAAGTGAATGGTACAATCAGAGGTTTTCCAAGACTAATTTTCACAAACTTGCATTTCTTCAAATAGAAATACTGTAAATTTTATTGAACCATAAGATATGTATTAAATGTTTTCTTCATGCATTTGTTTGTAACGTATTTATAGGATTGTTGCTTTGTTGCTTTGTATGTCCCTCCCCCACAGTATAACCCCTGCTTTCACTGTATTTGATGTCGGTATAATTTGTGGAGGGGAAGGGGAAAAACGAGTCGTTTAAATAAGGATACAGGTGAACCCGTTGCAGCAATAAGAAGTACAAGTTGTCAAGTCGAAAACGAACTTTACAACTTTGGTGGGGGGGAAGGATTGGGTGGGGTGTGGGGGGAGGCTGGGAAGGGATGTGAAGGGTAAAAAAAGTAAGAGGCTACAATGCTTGATAGGAAATGTACTCATTATCTTGCCCATGTAATTGTAACCCCTCTGTACAGTATATTCACAATAATAAAAATAAAATAAAATAAAATAAAAAAAGAAATGCTGTAAATTTTAGAATAGACATTAAAATAGATACAAAATTAAGTTACAGGAATTTGTCCTCCATATATCCTTTATAGTGTGTCTTTTCAAAATTTGTTTTGGGATTATTTCCAGATTCTCACACATACTATTCAAGTGCACTGTCAATGAACTGCATTCCCTGTCCAAATAAGTTTTTTACTTTTCTTTACTAATACGTAGAAGTGTAATGGCTGGATCATATACAATTCTCTTTGACCTTTAGAAGACTTGAAAACTTGCTTGCAAAATTGATTGCAGTATTATACAAATCATTCTGCTATCTAGAGTATATCAATTTCTCCGCAAATGCATTACTATATTTTCTGTCATCTTTTTATATTATGGTCATAGAAATGAGTTTTATTTTTATTTTTTCTTAGATACTAAAGAGGAGTTTAATTCATTTGCTCTTCTTATTGACCATTAATTTACATATGTTCTTTAAAGAAATAACCTGTTCAGGAAAAAATTTATATGTAATTAGAAGATATAAAAGTAGTTAAGACTCAGGATCAATGTCGAATTAACATTGTAGCATTAACAAATATGTGCCCTCTATCTGTTGGATATGTCTTCACTTTTTTCATAGAATTATGAAAGGTCATTAGTTGATATTAACCCATTTATTCTTGCTTTTCTTTAGCCACTAATGTTTTCCATTTCAAATGTTTAGAAAACTTTACTGATCCAATGTCATGAATTTTTACATTTACATATTATTAGTTTTTATATCTCACATTTAGTTTGATAATCATTTTTTATTTTAAAATTTTGTATAAGGTTTAAGGTAGTAGTCCAAGATCATTGTTTAAATCTAGAGAAGCAATAGTGCCAATACACCTATTTTAAATTCTATTTTTATTTGATAAAGTTCATGGCATCCTTTTAAAAATCTTTTGACCATAAAACTAAGAATTTATTGTTAATAAATCTGTTACATTCTTCTGGTTGTCTGTTCTTATAGTAGAGCTATTTTGTCCTCACTACTAAACATGGTAATAAGATTCAAATCTAGTATGAGGTTTCAAGCAACACCATTTTACAAGATTGTTCTGAATGATCTGTATTCCTTGAACTTACATGTGAGTTTATTGAGCAGGTGGACCAATATCCAATAACACAGTTATCTAGATGTTTGATAGTCACTCATATTTTGCACCTTGTGAAAACACAAGGCCCCAGAGATTATATATAGAAAAATGTCTTTAGAGAATGCTTGAAGCCACTAAAATTAATTTAGGAATGAGTTAAAATTTAGATAACACTACAGCATAATATACCTGAATGATAACGACTTGAGAGCTGTACTACAGAGGAGAGTGAGAGGGGACAGAATGATGGACCATATAGGAGCTGTATGCCAGTAGTATTTTGTTTCAAAAGACAGAAAGACTACAAAGAAGAGAAGCAGGAAAATAATCAACTGTCCTGAAACACTTTTCTTTTTAATCCACCTAATAGTGTGAGCTGAGAGTCAGAGAAGATTGGAAAAATAAAATAGAAAATAAAGCATTGTATAGACCTCTTACAGTGTAAGGAAATTTTAATAGGAATATGATAATTATTTTCCAAAGAAATAAGAGAAAGAATAAGTAAAGTCTAATGGAAAAATGAAGAGAGAAAAGAAGCAAAGTAAAACATTTATCAATAACAAACACAAGGGTTTGAAAGTGGAAAGGCAGTAGAAATATTCTAAATAACAATAAAATTTGCTAACGTGGATAGTATATGGATCACATTTTATCATATATAATTTTGAAAAATCACTAGTAATGAAAATTTAAAAGTCATAATTTAAAACACTACATTACAACTAGACAGTATAGTGCAGTGCAAAAACCTTGGCCTAGCATTTGTGAAACCATTGATCTGACCCCCCAACATTACAAAGTACACACAAAGCACACACACACATACACACAACCACACACACACACACACACACACACACACACACACCACGTACACACATTTAGAATATTGATATTATTATATTAAACCGAGGAAATTATCACAAATAGTAAAAGAAAGTTAATATATGAAATAATAATATTGCTCATACTATATAAAAGTTTAGGAGAAATAAAAGACAATACACTTGGATTCTTATAGATTAAGTAAATTGAAAATTAAGAAATAGAACACATGAGAACCTTTGCAAACATGTTTTAAATAATAAACATTTTGAAACATGTATCATTTTATTTTGACAAAAGATTGAGGTTACTGGTGTTTTAACTCAAGATTTAGAATATGATATCCAGGTGCATGCTCCATATCTTGCTATTGATGGCTATATCTCTAATCATTTCACTATGGATATTTTTAGAATAAGGTCTCATAGTTTCCCAGGCTCTCCTGAATTACAAACCTATTTGCAATTCATCCTATAGCTAGAAAATGAAGCCACAAATCACCATGCCCAGCTCAAACTTTTTTAAATTCAAGTACAAGAAAGTAAATTTTCAAAAAGTGACCAGGTAATGAAGCCTTTTTTAATAAAGTATGTGTTTCTTGAAAATACAGTTAGTATTTGTTACCTGGAAAAATATGTTTAGAACTATAAGAAAATAAATTTATTTAAATTCACCAACCATATTAAATTAAGAAAATAATTTCATATATTCACATGTTAAATATTTTAAAAGCAAAATATATGTGTCTGATTAATTTACATGTGTGAAAATCATGCAATTAAATTAACTAATCCTACAGCTCTGAAAAAAGAATTACCCTAATGAAACAAAAGAAAATAAATAATTAAGTTCAAAATTTGAAATTTAGAAAATAAAATGAAGTGTACTCTTTAGGTGACAAGTAAATGTAAACCTTCTGTATATCAATTTTATAATAAAAATGCATGAACAAAGAAAGAAAAAGTGCCCATTGATCAATAGCAATTGCAAAAGCATCAGTAGTTGTATGAGTGTACAAAAAAATCGATGGAGGGGATAACAATGTTCCTTCCATAAGGAATGTACTCATTATCTTACTTATGAAAATGTAACCCCTAAGTAAATTACCGTGACAATAAAATTAAATTGAAATTAAAAATAAACCAAAGAATATACCAATTAAGAATTCTTAGATAGAATGCTCTGCCTCCATCAGAAAAAATGACATTGCCCCATTTTTTAGGAAATGGAAACACTTGAAAAAATTATATTGAGTTAAGTAATCCAGGCCAAAAGAAACATAGGTTCCATGGTTTCCCTTATCTGCAATAACTAGTATTTGTCTGAGTCAAGTGGAAAAGGTCAGATAAGTTGATGTTAGGTGAAATGAACCCCAAGATAAGTATTCAAAATTTTTTTCTTTCATGCAATTATTTCCAACATATCTATAACATTATTTCTTTGTTGTTTTATATGTCCCTCCCCCACGGTATAACCCCTGCTTTCACTGTATTTGCTGTTGGTATAATTTTTGGAGGGGAAGGGAAAAAACAAATAATTTAAATAGGGATACAGGTGGGCCCATTGCAACAATGAGATGTACAAGAGGTTATGTCGAAAAACAAACTTTACAACTTTGGCTGTGGAGGGGCAGAGGATTGGGTGGGGGGGAAGAGGAGGGGATGGGAACGGATGGGAAGTGGAAACAAAGGAGGAGGCAACAATGCTTGATAAGTAATGTACTCATTGTCTTGCCCATGTAATTGTAACTCCTCTGTACAATATTTTAACAATAAAAAAAAATTCTTAGAAGCCATTGGTTAAAAACTTAGTAAAGAACTGCCCCAAGTACACAAGGAATATATTTTGATGATACAATTTAAATACTTAAACTTCAACAGAGAAGCAAAAAGTTTAAAAACTGTTACACAGTAAAGTAATAAATCAGAATGTATTACTATAATAATCATTAGACGAATTTTTAGTGGTAGTCAAATATGTAAGAAATGAGGCAATTTGCCATTCATTTGCACTTAAGAAGTGAGGAAGAATTTTCTAGGTCCTTTTAAATATATCATAAGTTTAACGAAGAAACTATTCTGTCACATCATATGATAATCAGATAAAGATTATATCAGAGCAAAGAACAGATTCTACTATGTTTTTGGATGTTAAGGTATATACTTATTTTGGTGGGGATTTCAACTTCGTGTATTGTTCTTGCTAGGCTGGCATCATATCAGTTGTTAATTTTAGGGTAGGGGTTAACTTTCCACAAGAACATGCACCTGATCTGTCCTTTTAGCCTTCCCATCATCAAAGGCATCAGAGTTGCACTATCTACCATGGCTGGCCTTGATCCTGCAGTCCTTCCAATTTTAGTCTCTAGATAGTGCAAGATGGTGGAAATGATCCAATGCACCCAGCTATAGATTATGGAAGTCCACTAAAATGTGGCCTGGGTTCTGTTCTCAAGCCTCCTAAGTAGTTAAGAGTACAGTTGGGAGCCCTGGTGCCAAGCAGTAAATATTTTTAAACAATTAGACATACATGACTTAGACTTGTGATTACCTCAGGAAAAGTATAAAACAGCAGTGAAGCATAGAGTACAGGCAGCATTTTAACAAGCTACTCAGAGACTGAATCAGCTTAGCTAGCTACTTGGGAGGCTGAGATCTGAAAACCACTGTTCAAAGCCAGTCCAATCATGACAATACATGTGATTATCTCCAAAAAACCATAAGTGGAGTAGTGGCTTAAGTGGTAGACCACTCTCCTTGACCATAGAAGCTTTGGGATAGTGTCTAGACACTATCAAGCCTCAGCAATGAATAATGCATGCATGAGTAATGCACATGCGTGTGTGTACACGCACATGTGTGCATGCACACACACACAGAAATGATTATTTCAATGCAGAGTTCTTTATTTTTTTACTTTGCTGTACTTTATTTCCCTGTATTAGTCCACCAATTAACAAAGTCAGCTAAGCACCTACTTACATACAACTCATCATGTTTCTCTAAAGTCTACTCTCTTTTTGGAAGCCTGCTTTTATTTGACATAAAAGTAAATTATTCAGGAAGTCAAGTAATCTCCCTCAACTCTGTAGTGTTAGCTGATTTTTTAGGTTCTCCCTAGCAATATGATTCTGTGAAATCTTGCATCAAGCAGCGTATTTCATTCATGAGAAGGGAAGCCTCTGTCAAACAATTAGTAATAGGTTTTTCTCCTCCTGGCAAGCATCTGAGTTTTATTATATTTGTATAATTCATGATGAGTCTGTGAATGCCAAAGACTGCTGTGAAAATAAAAAGACCCTTCTCAGTGATTAGCATTTGTATACCATTCCTAGATATGAAGATGTTTAAATATTACTGAAATTGCTTTGGAATAAATAAAGTTCAGCTTGACTATCTTGAGAAAGAAGAATTGGTTTCTCAGCACTTTAGGTAAGAACTTGAGTGAAAGAAACCAAAGGAAAAATGAGGAACCACTGAATACATATATTCAAATGAAACAAACGAACCCAAAGAAAACACAAATTAATTCAGTACTCAAGAACCTGCAGGAAATGGAAAGATTTATTTAAAAAAATTAGCTATGATAAGCTTATGAAAAACCTGACTATATGGGAGTCTACTGTTGTGAGGATAGTGGTTAAAGCCCAGACTGGACATAAAGCTCTGTACACAATGCCAGACACCTGTTATTCTAAATTCCAGGAAGAATAACATCAAGTGGACTGGGCCCATGATCATACACAAGTAGGAAGCCAGATTCTATCTGAAAATTAATCTGGATAATTTAGGGCTGGGGGCATGACAAACTGGTAAGAACACCCATTTAGGAGACACAAGACACTAAATTCAAACTTTAATATTATGGATGTTAAAGAAAAAAGCTATGACTTCAAAGAATTGGAATAATTGTAAGATTTGAGTATTTGTGTGGAGAAAAATCCATTAGAGAGATAGAGTGAATCCATGTTGCAATGCTTTCTACTTAAGTGATAATGTTATGTGGTACTCCAGACATAACAGAGTTACCTTGCAAAAGTAACTGAGCATGGATGTGCATTTGGGTGATGAAAATACTCTATTTACACAGGTATTATTTAAATAGATTTTTTTGGTAGATTGTAGTTTTTGAAATAAGAGCCTGGGTGATATCCCTGAGCATTTTCTCCACATGTGACCACTTAATTTATTTTAAATTAATTAATTAATTAATTAGTTTGATGCTAATACTAGAGCTTGAAGTCAGGGCCTGGCTCTGTCCCAGAATTTGTTATTTTTTTGTTTTAGTTTTCTCAAGGCTAGCATTTCACTGCTTGTACCATAGCTCCATTTCTAGCTTTAGCTGGTTACTTTCAAATCAAAATCTAATGGACTTTTTTTTCTTAGTCTGGTTGCAAACTACAATTCTCAGATTTCTTCTTTCTGATTAGCTAGGATTAAAGCCATGATCCACCAGTGTGGCTTCTACTTTTTCCTCTATACTTATTTAATGCACATATTTAGATAATTATGTAAAACTGAGAGTATAGAAGAAAGATGTACATTCATGATATTGTCCTGTCACAAATTCAAGTTAGTAATGTAAATTTCTTCCTAAGACCATACAAAAAAATTCCATAATATAGTGTAAGAGAACTCACTATTGAACAGATGAGCTTTAAGAGCTTTCTAGTAGATCCATTATTTATTGTTACTCAACATTAGGAAAAATGTATAATGCAGTAAGTAAAATGGAAGTCCTTTGGAAGACTACTTAAATTCCTTGTTTTTTTAAAGACACTTGTTTTCATCTAAAAAAAATAGGCCTGTCTATTGTCTTCGTGTGATTTTGATGATTGAATATGCTTAATGAAAAGTCAAAATGTATTAGTAGTCCTTTATTATCAATTCTTTTTCTTTTTGGAGAATATAATGATCAAAGCAATAGTTCAGAATCAGCAAGCAAGAGGTCAGAATCATGCTTCCAGTGCAAGTGGGTCACCAGTAAGTAATCCTCAATACCAGTTTCCACAAAGTTTTCTCACAGATACAATCAGCCTGCCTTTTCTAGCTGCTTTCCTAGCCTGTACCTATTCCTTCATTGTACAGGAAAAGTGTGATTCAACTGATTTCAGTCAGATCTGTTACTAGTGCTATCAAGGATTTAGATTCTAATGTAGGCTATTAAAAAGGTATTTACTAATTTCAAGTAAATACATAAATTCTATTTCCATCTTTTTTTAAAAAAAATTCTGCTTGTTCTATAAATTGATCAGAGGCATGGATTTTGTGGATAGCTCATCTATGTCTTTCATGGCTCTCATAGATAATATGATTGCTCCATAATTATCCTAATTTATATTGTTTTATATTTTGGGTTGCATCATTTCACTTTCTGCACTGCCATTTCCCAAATCATTTATATAGGGGGCATTATTTCACATTTTCTCATTCCTAGAATAAGTTGCACATGAAGACACCACTGGTCCTCATTTTCAGTCTGTACTTTGAATATGGAGGAACATCTTTCCTCTGCTCTCCATTTATTCCCTAATCTCCAGTTAGAATAATTTCGAATAGTAAAAATGGAAAAAGAAAATAAATCATGGTGAAAAAACATACGCAGAGAATTCACCAGATATTTCTGACCAGGTCAACCAACATTAACTATTAGGGAAATACATGGACACCTCATTTCCACTGGTACTCAATGTATCTGGTTAGGCAATTCTGATGAAGATGAGGAACAAGATGAAAATATGAGGAATGGTAAAAATTGCAAGAAAAAAAATGGAGAAGGATCCAAGCAAATTTCTTCTTTGGGCTGCTGAAAATAACCAGCTTACTACATTGCAGAGAATACTTTCCAAAAAGGCTACTCATGTGAGTACTAGGGATGACGATGAGTATACCCCTCTTCATCGGGAAGCCTACAGTGGACACTTAGACATTGTCCGTGAGTTGGTGGCTCAAGGGGCACATGCAATAACTGTAGATGGCTGGACACCCCTGCACAGTGCATGTACGTGTAATAATACCATAGTGGCTTCTTTCTTCTTCATGATGCAGATACCAATGCCGAAACTAAAGGCTTCTTGACCCCCTTGCATCTTGCTGCTGGTAATTGAGATAGCAAAAATACACTGGAACTGTTGAACCAATATGTCAAACCAGGTCTGAAGAACCACTTGGAAGAAACTGCATTTGATATTACCAAAAGGATAAGTATGTATCACTACCTCTTTGAAGTTGTGGAAGGCTGTACAAATTGTTCTCCTAAATCCTAATGATTCGGTTAATTTTCTTAAATTTCAAAAATGTCATTAATTCCTTTTTGTCAATACAATATATTTTCACAATCCAAATAACAACAATATCTTATAGTAACAATTCACGGATTCTATGGAGTTCTTCAAAGTGAATTGTCTGCTTTTGATGTCAAAATGTATTCAAGAGTTTTTGTATACAACTATAATGATTTATGCAGAGTTTGTGATTTTGTTGATCGGAAATAATTTTAACTTATCTGTTGAAATGAGTAGTATAGAAACTAAAGATATTTCCATTGTTTGTCTGAAAAAGTATATTTTAAAATATTCTATATTCTATGTTTGTATAGTGTCCATAATCTCTTTTATTCTCTCCTAGATATAATACATTGAATTCTACATTGTTTTATAACATATAGGATCATTAATGTGTCCTTTCAGATAGCATTCCATACAGAAACAGTTTGATTCCTTTTTTTTTCCCTAGGTCCTTTTATTATTATATTTCTTTGGGATAAAACTACAATGTTGTCTAATTTCAAAAGTTGTGTAAAGGTTATGCTATGTAAAGGCCTTTCTAAGGTGAAAATTTAATACACTGATATCAAAGTAACTTTTAATTATATGAATTAGGTGTATTGTTTCACTTGTAATTTTGTAATCAACTTTTTAATAGCTGTTTTTCATTTCTTGCATCTGAAGAATGAAAAATTTTGAATACTTCACAAATTTTCATATCATCCTTGTACAAGTGCCATGTTAATCTCTGTATTGTTGTAATTTTGGTATACAAGCTGCTGAAGAATGTAGTATCCTGCAAATTTTAGTAGTTAATGATGAAATATTTATAAAGGCTTATATGCTTAAGTGCCTATTTGTAACAAGGAAACTTTATTGTTCCTAAAAATGCTATTAATCTTATTTCCCTAAAATTCTGTGAATAGTTGAAAAAAAATGTTGTTCAGTTGATTGCTCACATTTGCAATTTTTTTGTCAATGACTATTTTAAGTCCTTTTCATTTAGAATTTGATCATACTTTCAAGTATTAATAGCTAAGTCCAAATGAGACGGCTTTTTCAAGTACTTATTTATCCAACTGTATTAGCTCTGTGGAGCCAATGGATTCAAAGTAAGCCTTGTTTAAGAGCTACTTCTAAACATATGCAGCTGAGATTTTCCCAAATGATGTCTTACTGGCACAAATGTCTACCTGACCCTTTACCCTTCTTCCATGTAGGAACAGACCAACCAGAATATCTTACTCTGACAGCATAGATTGTATTAGTGGAACAAAACTAATCTTAGTTACAAGTGATCATAGAGAGATGAACAGTTCAACCAGAACTGTTCATACTAGAAGGCATTTTATCAAAATATGATTGTTTATGATACCTACCATTTCAAAAGTAGCTAAAGCCAAGAAAGTGAAAAAATGTTCATATTCATGATTACCTAATGTCTTGGCCTGTCTACCTTCCAAACAGGCAGGAACTTACACTACTGCCATTTTAACACCAAATATTTTCATAGTTGCAAGAGAAGTCCATATATTTCTCTTGATTATTAGGCCTTAAATTGGTAATGTTTTTTATTATTTTTATTTCTATTATTATTTTTATTGTGAACAAAATGTACAGAGGGGTTACATTACATGGGCAAGATAATGAGTACATTTCTTATCAAGCATTGCAACCTCCTTCTTTGTTTACCCTTCACATCCCTTCCCAGCCTCCCCCCGACCCCCAACCAATCCTCCCCCCCACCAAAGTTGTAAAGTTCATTTTGGACATGACAACTTGTACTTCTCATTGTTGCACGGGTCCACCAGTATCCTTAAATGACTTGTTTTTCCCCTTCTACTTCACAAATTATACCGACATCAAATATAGTGAAAGCAGGGGTTATAATGTGGGGGAGGGACATACAAAGCAACAAAAAGATAATCTTATAAGTTCATTAGAAACAAATGCATGAAAGAAAAAAACCATTTAAATACATATCTTGGATTCATTTTCCTAACATCACATTATCTGACCTTTTCTGCTTGACTCATACATATACTAGATATTGCAAATAAGAGAAACCATGGGACCTAGGTTTCTTTGGGCCTGGCTTACTTCACTTAATATAATTTTTTCCAAGTCTTTCCATTTCCTAACAAATGGGGCAATGCCATTATTTCTGATGGAGGCATAGAATTCCATTGTGTATATATACCACATATTCTTGATCCATTCATCTACTGAGGGGCATCTGGATTGGTTCCAGATCTTAGCTATGGTAAATAATTCTGCAATGAACATAGGTGTGCTGATAGCTATAGTGTGGTCTTGTTTGTAAACATTTGGGTAAATGCCCAAAAGTGAGATTGCTGGGTCATAGGGGAGCTGTGTGTGAAGTTTTTTGAGAACCTCCGTACTGCTTTCCAAAGTGGTTGAACAAGTTTACACTCCCACCAACAATGCAGTAAGATTCCCTTCTGTCCACATCCCCTCCAGCATCTGTTGTTATTACAGTTCTTCATTTTTGCCATTCTAACTGGGGTGAGGTAGTATCTCAATGTTGTCTTGATTTGCATTATCACCCTACACCAGAATCAACTCCAAATGGATCAAAGACTTCGGAGTCAAAGCAGACACTCTGAAAACATTACAGGATAGAATAGGAGAAACCCTAGGTCTCCTTCGCTCAGGTCGAAATTTTCTGAATAGAGACCCTGAAACACAACAAATCAAAGAAAGGTTTGACAAATGGGATTGCATGAAGTTGCAGAGCTTCCGCATGGCAAAGGACATAGCTAGCAAGATCAATAGAAAGCCCACGGATTGTGAGAAGATCATCACTAGCCATACAACGGACAAGGGTATCATATCTAAAATATACTTGGAACTCAAAAAATTAAATCCCCAACAACAAATACTCAAAGAAACAACTGCCCAATAAATAAGTGGGCTAAAGACTTAAAGAGAAACTTCTCTGAAGAACAAAGAAGAATGGCCAATAGACACATGAAGAAAAGCTCAACCTCCCTAAATTGCTAATGTTTTAACCACAGTGTTTCCTCTTGCGTCCAGACTGTAAATCTACAAATGGTAAAGCTTTAGGTTTAACTCTACTAAACACTGAGGTAGAGATAATGGAATAATACTTTAAAACAGAGTTGCCTTTGATACCCTAACCACAACAGAACAATGCAAAACATGAGCCTTTTCATTATATTATATATAGTTATATATTTTACATTTATATGTGATGATTTTATATTTCACACTATGAAAGTTACTAGAATTAATTGATAATTTGACAAATAAATGGATATTTATTCTAATCAATACAATTAGAATATAAATAATTAGGTTTAGAATATATATCAGAATATAAAATGTATCAATGCAATATTTTAGGTACAAACTTGTGATACCTTCTAAGTGTACATGGCCTTCTGAAATCACATAGCAAAAAATGAGTGTTGTTTTCCTCTAATCTATATGGGATTTTATTCTGCTGCTCTGTATATTGTTTTAACTCGCTGGTCCCAAACTGTTTTTCTCCATATTTCTGAAGCATTCCAGTGATTATGCCCAAATTTTGCTGATATGATGTCTAAAAAATACATCTCTTCTGTAGGACCCATGGGTCCTAGGATCTCAGGTCCCAGTTACCTGTATCATCAGATAACAGGGGCAAGACTTCTCACCTAGGCCCATGCAACATGCCAACAGAATGTAATTGAAGAGATATCTGGTCGTTAATTGGACATAATCAACTCCCAGGCTTTCCTGCATGGTCTGGCTTGTACGTCCTGCTCAGCTTTCTCTCTCAAAGCTGGAGCTCTACCCTCTGGGCCACTGCTCCACTTCTGGTTCACTGGTGGTTTATTGTAGATAAGAGTCTCACCGAGTTTCCTGCTCAGCTGGCTTTGAATGGCGATCTCCTGAAGAGGCTTCAAGTGGCTTTTCTCAGGGATTCGCAGAGGAGCCGCTTCACACAAATCCTTAGTCTAAATCTCGAGAGGTACTACAGAAAAACAGAAACAGGAAGATGCTTCTAGTGTGTTCTAGATACTTAAAGTTGGAGACACAAAACACTCATAATGATTAGATCATTTTATAGGCAAAAGGAGCAATGCAGACAGTATGAGGATCACTCCAGGTTTCGGTCCTCTTATCCTGAGACAGTAAATTCTAGCTCAATGCTAAGTGACAGAATTGGCATATCCTGTGGATATTTGCTCCAAAATACTATGACACTCATTTCTCACGTTTGGCCTCAAACCTGTGACCAGAGAAGAAGAGGAGGAGAGAAAGCAACTATAATAAACATTGGGTAGTTTACTTATAAATTCAAACCATTGGAATGACCCTGCTAAGAAGTCAGATTGTCCAGATTAAAAAATGAATAAGAAAGGAAAGAAGATGTCAGTAGCTGCTGATTGTAATCCCACCTCCTTAGGATGCTGAGATGGAGAGAATCTTAGCTTGAATCCAGCCAGTGTAGGAAAGTCTATGACACTGTTACTTCTAAGAGATCACAAAAAAACTAGAATTGAGGCTATGACTCAAGCTTCATGTACTACCCTTGAGCAAAAGGAGCTCAGGGACAATGCCTAGGCTCATAGTTCAACCTCAGGACCTGCCCCCTCAAAAAGAGTCTGTACTTCCATGTCATTGTCTATGTATGGATGTATTCCTATAGGTGAAGCTATAGAATAGCTATGATGAATGGCACCAAGTTAGGAAATTTGTATTCAATACAATAATTTCATAACACAGAGACTTCTTTCAAGACAGTGCATGTTCCAGGGAACTCATCACTGTTCCCAGTGTAACCTGAGGGTTTCTCTGCATCCCAGGCCTGCTGGAAGAAGTTTCTCACATTGTGTGGACAGGCAGACAAAAGACCTCACTCCTGTACAGCTTGGTAACAAACAATTCCACCTGAGCCAGTTAGTGAGGATGAATGTGGGCGTGCTCTGAAGGTCAGGAGAAAAGGGTCTCTTTGTACCCCAAGCTATCTCTCTCCCCAGTGCTCTGTTTTAACAACAAGTTTTCATTTGTGCCACTTTCCATGGCAGATAAAGTTATGTGCACTTATCCTGCTTTTGTGAGACTATGTTTTTGTGTTCAGATAAAGTGCTCAATATAATTCAGGAGTACTTCTGGCAGACAACTAGGGCACTGAATCTAATGAAATGTTTCATTGGAGCAATGATGGGCCTATGATGCCTCTCCTAGGTTTGGGAAATCCAAATACATGTTGGATATCACAAAGCTTCCTGTCATCTAGGGCTGGTGAAGCTCATCAGGTTTTGAAACCTTTGACCTCTCCTTGTTGGGCCCTGGGTGGCTAGGTTTTGATCACAAGGCCTTTGTGCTGAGCAGGAGCACAGTGCAGAAGCCCAGTGCTTTACCATTTTGTGTAACAACATCTCTTCTGGTCTGTGAGTGTGTGTGTTTGTGTGTGTGGGGGTGGGGGGGGTGGGGGGGTGTGCACGCACACACATACATGAGTCCTGGAGCTTGAACTCAGGACCTGAGCACTGTACCTAGTTTCTCTTGTAGGATAGCCTTCTCCCACTGGAGCCACAGAGCCACTTCAGGGTTTTTCCTAATGATATGGTCCTGAGAAACCAAGCCTATGGTTTCATAGATGCAAAACACTCTATCCCTAATGCACTTTCCCAGGCCTCTACCTCAGGTTGTTAGTGTGTTCTGTCTTTTGTTGTTGTTGTTGTCAGTTGTAGGAGTTGAAGTCTGGGCCTGGGTGCTTTTCTTGAGGTCTTCAGCTCAAGTCTTGTGTTCTACCACTTCAGGTTTTCTGGTGGTTCATTGGAGCTAAGTGTCTCAAAGACTTTCCTGCCCAGGCTTGATTTGAACCTTGATCCTCAGATCTCATTCGCCTGAGTAGCTAGGATTACCAGCATGAGGAAAGCACCCTGCTTCCACTTCAAGTTCTTAGTGGTGAATTGTAGATAATAGTCTCATGGGACCTTTTGTGTCTGGGATATTTTGGAAGCCAGATCTTCAGATTTCAGGTTCCTGAGAAGGCGGGATGACAGACCAGCTACTGACCCCTTGGGCTTGGCTTCTGCTGCAAGGGGGTCCATGGTTCCAAGTGGTGAAGTGCTAGCCATGAGCCCTAGAGGTAAGGGTCAGCACCTAGAACCCGAGTTCAAGGTTCATGACAGAAAAAAAGAAAACATTTGTCCGCAGAAGACAACTCACTAGTCTTCAGTAATACATAATTTTGTACTTGCCATGGGAGCATATCTGAGCCTCAATATTCTTGTCTGCATAATCATCTCAGTTGTGGATCCCTTACAAGGGCACGATGTAAGAATGCACCCTGTGAAGGACACAGTACATGTCACTCTTTGCAGGACTCAGCACACAGCATCTTGTGAAAGACTTAGCACCCAATGCAGGACTCAGCACACTGCACCCTGTGAAGACTCAGCACATAGCTCTGTTCCACAAGCTGTCATTAAAATTAGGGTGATTTCATCAATATCACCGTTCTTTAAGGAAAATTTCACAAACCATACAAGTTCATATCTAATAGTTTAATGGGGTGGTTTTTTACTTGGGGGAGGTAGACATGGGGCTTGAACTGAAAGCATGGGGATACTGTTCTAATGATATTTGCTCAAGGCTAGAGCTCTATGACTTGGAGCCATCATATTTTGAAGAGTCTCATAGACATCCTGCCAGGACTGGGGTTTAAACACCCCGAGCAGCTAAGATGACAGGCATAAGCCAGGATGACATGTGTAACCCATGGAGCTGGGTTGCAGTGGTTTACATGTGCCTAAGTCAGGTTAGGTGGCAGCTGTAAGCATCACACACCTAGCTTGCTCTGTAATGAGGTATTTGAAGTTATGTCCTTCTATAATTGCAGTTAGAACATCCTACCCTTTTTTGGTGGCAGTCCTGGGGCTTGAGTAAGAGCTTATAAACTCTCCCTAAGCATTTGTGCTCAAGGCTAGCACTCAATTGGTTGAAAGATAGCAGAACTTCCTGTTTTTCTATTTATGTGGCACTGAGGAATTGAACACAGGGCTTCATGATTACTAGGTGAGCACTGAACCACCAAGCCCCAGGAGTGAACAAGGTATAAATAGATAGAGATTTCTGTATATAAATATTGTAGACACAAAAAGAGAGATGTCTGCATATTATTAAATTATAGATAATATTAGTACCAATTCTTAGGTATTAAATTATATCTCCATTTAATGATGTGTCCCAGTTAACAATTAATAAAGCATCAATTAATAATTACTCAATATCAGTATTGTTTATCATATATGTACATATATCCATACATATAATTAATATTTCATAGAATGAGACAGATGTCTATATATTATTGAATTATGCATCATTTGTTACTACCAATTATTAGGTATTTAATTATGTCTCCATGTAATTTTTATTCTGTTAATGCTTAATAAAATATTAATTAAACTTAATGTACTTCCTATACTTATTGAGTCTAATTTTATCCTAGAATATTTCACTACTAATTCAATGTTTATCATTTATTGTAGTGACAATTCTTCCACCTATGACATTTTTATCTTTATTACAGCCTATTACATAGCATATAGATTTGCACACATCCTACCTACCACAGAGCACTTTCACAGAAAAGGAAATCATGTGTCACACTCGGTTTCTCACTCCAAGATTACATTTTTGGCAGTGCTGGAATCTAAACTCACCGCCTAAAAGGCTCATTTCATGAATGGGTTACTGCCAGCACAGCAGCCTCTAGCCAAAACAGCTGCCAGGCAGTCCCCAGTCCCTGACATCCTGCCCCGTATGTTGATTCCAAATTGTGCTTAGTGTAGTTATTCATTTTATTTTTTTGTTTTATTCATTTGCAATTTATTTTATTGACTGCTATTATGCATGGAATATTTACAGCATTTATTACATAGGATATAGGTATGCTTATGTATGAAACTTCATACCTGACACCCAGGACTTTTACAGAAAAGGAAAACGTGTCACCATGGGCTTCTTACTGAACAATTCAATTTTTGTGAGTGCTGGCATCTGAACTCACAGCCACAAAGCCCAATTCATGAATGGGTGAGTGTCAGCACACCAGCCTGTGGCATATGGAGCTGACAAGCAGTTCCCAGCGCCTGAGGTTAAGCCCCAAGGGTTGACAAAATAAGAACAGACTGACATGCAGAAGGTAGTACACAAATAGATACAGATATTTATAGAGTGCCAAAGATGTCGATACATTATTTAGTTATATAGGCTACATTCCTACCAATTTTGGGGTATTTATTATGCCTCCATGTAATTAATATTATTGTTTTCATACTTAATGAATTATTAATTAAATTAACCACTGTCCTTAAACTATTGCATCCATATAATTAATAGTATTCTCTTAATGTGTCAAAAAATATTCATTAAAATCCATCAGCCTCCTAAAATCACTCTCTAAATTTATAGTAGTATCATTCAGGAACAACAAATTCAACCTTGACATTAATTTCCATCGGTATTCCTGTGAGTAGGAACGAGACTCTTAGGATCTCCCTCCATTGGTAGGGGTCAGGACTGGGCTTCGAACACAGAGCCTATTTTGCCGTGTTGGCCTATGGCTTCCCTGGAAGACCATCAGACTTCAGCAATGCCAGGTTACAAACACTTTTCAGCTGTGTCATTCAGACCCAGGATGATCACCTTGCCGGGTGGTTTTTTTTTTCTTCCTTTTCAGCCTTTGGGGACCTAGGTTCGGCTGTGTGTCCAGTGGCTGCAACCCAGTGTAGAGTGATCAAAGCTGAGGCAGAATTGCCATGCCCTGAGTTCAAGCCCTGTCCTTGACAAAATAAAAATATACACACACATACAGACAGACAGATACAGACATATATTAAAAATATTTTAAAAATTATGAAGCTCCTTGGCTTGGAATTCAGGCCATTTTTCTGCCAGGCCTGGGATTTGAACTCAGGGTTTTGGTCAATCTGCAGCAATGTGGGGGAAGGGGAAGCTCACCGAGCTGGAAGACAAGAAATTCAGGCCTGATCCCAGGGGCTGAATTCAAGCCCTACCACTCCAAAAAATAATATTCGTATACATTTTAAATACATGATTTATATTTACATACACATGTTTACTGCATATGGCAGTTAGTGTAGTTATTCATTTTATTTTGTGTTTTATTTATTTATTATATATTTTAGAGAGTATGATTACATGTATAACATTTTTTACATCCTATTGCATAGGACACAGATTTGCTTATGTATTATACATCATTCCTTAGACCCAGCACTTTCACTGATAAGGAAAACAAGTGGGACAATTGACTTCTTCCACCAGGATTAAGTTTTGGGCAGTTCTGTGATTTGAACCTCGGGCCTAGAAGGCCCACTTCATGAATGGGTAAATGTTAGCACACCAGTCTGATTCAAATGAAGATGTAGGGCAAATTTGAAGACCTGAGTTCAAGCCCTAGGAGTGGTCAATATATAAACAGATAGATGTGTAGATTCAAGTGTGTGTGTGTGTGTGTGTGTGTGTGTGTGTGTGTGTGTGTGTGTGTGTGTGTATTTACATATGTATATGTATCTATAAATAAATTTATACAGAGACATAAACATTTATGTAGATTCTAATGTATAATTCTATATAAAGAGTGATGTCCATATCTTATTTTTATATATTTTATTACTACCAATTATTTAGTCTAAAATTATGCCTCCATTAATTAATCACGGTAGGAAACAATAAAGTATTAATTAAATTAATCAATGACCTATATATATTTCATACAATCTTATACTAGAATGACTAGCTAATTAGTAATTTAATTAGTACATGACAAACATTCTATTATTGTTCCTATAGATAGGAACGAGTTCTCTAGGATCTTCAGCTCTGTAGATGGCAGTCCCAGGATCGAACTCAGGGCCTAGGTTTCTGGGTTGGGCTCAGGCTTCACTGACAGCCCACCAGCCTTCGGCCATGCAAGGTCTCGTACAATTTTCAAGCCGAGTCATTAAGACCCAGGATGGTCACAGTGCTAAGGAAACAAAGGTAAATCTGTTGTGTAAAACTTCCTGGTTTTTCCTCTTCCATCTTGGTTGGTTTGTTATTTTTGCCAAAGCTGGGAGTTGAACTCTGGTCCTAAGATCCCTGGATCATCTGTGGGTGTAAAAGCTGCACACCAGCCTAGGGTAATCAAGGCTGAGGCAGAGTTGTGATAACCTGAATTCAAGCCCCATGCCTGCACCACCAATAAAGTTAAGGTCCTGGCTAGGAATTGGGGCCATTTTATCTGCCAGACCTGGGATTTGAACTCAGGGAATGGTTAACTCTGTTTTGCTGTGGGTGAAGTGGAAGCTAACCTCCTGGAAGAAAAAAATTCAGGAGCATTTCCCAGGGTGTGAATTCCAGCCCCAGAAAAGGCAAAAATAATATTTATATACATGTATAATGTGTATCATATATATGTTTTTGCATAGATATTACATATTGTACCTAGAACACAATATTTCCACACAAAGGAAAACAGGACAATATTGGCTTCTTACTCACCTATTGACTTCGGCACTGCTGGGATTTGAACTCAGGGCATAGAATGCCCAATTAATCAAGGTGTCATTGTAAGCACAGCAGTCTCAAACAAATTCACTGCCAGGCAGTTCCCAGGACCTGAGTTCTAGCCCCAGGAGTGGCCAATATACAAATAGGTAGATTTGTAAATTGCTGCAAATAAATATATATATGTATATATTTAGAGAGAGATGTATATGTATATATATATATATATATATATATGTATGTATTCCACCGTATATTTAAACATATAAATATATTGATAGAATGTGAGATGTCTGTATATTATTAAATTACATGTAATATATTACTAATAATTATTAGGTATTAAATTATTGATAAATTACTAGGTATTAGGTATTAAATTATGGCTCAATTTAATGATGTATCATGGATTAAGGCACAATAAAGTGCTACCTTGTGTAAAAGGATCTCAGGCACAATGTCCAGGCTCATAGTTCAAGTCTCAGGACCTGCAACAAAAATAAAAAAGAGCCAGTAACTCCATGTGTCTATGTATGTATGCATGTATTTCTATCGGTGAACATACAGTCGTTATGAAGAAAGGAAAACAACTAAGATATTTGCTTTGAATAGAATGATGTCATAGAACAGAGAGTGCTTTCATGACAGTGCATGATCCTGGTCAAAAAAAATTAAGACCCAAGCATGGAATTTGCACCATTTTTCTGGCAAGCCTGGGATTTCAATTCAGGGTATCATTAAATCTCTGGCACTGTGGGGAAGGGGAAACTCACCGTGGTGGAAGACAAGAATTTCAGACCAGTTTCCAGGGACGGAATTCAAGCCCCAGCATTGTTAAAAATAATATTCATACATGAGATCTATTTATGTACATGGGTTTACTCCATATGACATTTGTTACCCTTATTTATTTTTATTTATTTTATTTAATATTATTATATATATAACATTTATTTCATTTATTACATCTTATCACATGGATTTATTTGCATATGGATTAGACATCATATTGAGACCCAGGACTTTCACCAAGAAGGGAAATAAATGTGTCAAAATTGGCTTCTGACTCCACATATAAACTTTTGGCCATGCTGGGACTTGAACTCACAGCCCACAATGCCCAATTCATGAATGGGTCAGTTGTAAAACAAAAGCCTTTGGCAAACTGAGCTGCCAGTCAGTTCTGAGGACCTTCAATGAAGCAATAGCATTGGTGGATACATAGATAGATAGACAGATAGATAGAAAGATAGATAAATAGATAGATAGATAGATAGATAGATAGATAGATAGATAGATAGATAGATAGATAGATAGATAGACAGACAGACAGATAAATAGATAGATAGATAGACAGACAGACAGATGTGTAGTTTGCTATATATATGAGAGAGAGAGACAATGTAAGGATATTAAATTATATATATTATGAATTATTAGTTATTGAATTATGCTTCCACTTAATGAAGTATCATGGTTGAATACTTATTAAAGCATTAATGTAAAAGTAGTCACTATTCCTTAATTAGGAGAATCAGACCATTGTGCTAGAATGGAAGACATAATCCAATAGTTTTTGTGTGGCATTCTATAAGAGAATCATGAAATAACTGCAAATTTAATAGTTACTTTTATAACATTACAGTAAGCATTCCTATAGATAGGAATGATTTTCACAAGATCTCCCGCCATTTGTAGGTGGCAGTCCTGGCATTTGAACTACAGACCTGGGTAGTTTACTTTGAAATGCAAACCATTAGAATGACACTGTGAAGATTTCAGATTGTCACGATGAAAGAAAAGTATGAGAAGAAAGAAACTCAGGTGTCAGCAGATCCTGCCTGTATTCCTAGCAATTCAGGAGGCTGAGAGGTAGGGAATACCGGTTTGAATTCAGCCAGGACAGGAAAGTCCACCACATTCTCATTTCTGAGGGACCACAGGAATACAAAATCTCCATGAGTGGGGCTATGGCTCAAGGGCAGAACACTATCTTTGAGCAAAAGTAGCTCAGGGACAGTGCCTAGGCTCATAGTACAACCCCCGCAACAGCCAAAAAAAAAAGCCAGTAACTCTATGTGTCCCCATGTATGTATGCATATATTTCTATCAGTGAAGGTCCAGAGTCCCTATGATGAAAGGCATCCAGCTAGGAAATTTGATTTGAATAGAATGATTTCATAACACAGAAAGTGCTTTCAAGACAGTTCGTGTTCCGGGGCTCCCTTTGCTGTTCCCATTTTATCCTGAGGTTTTCTCCTCACCAGGGACTGCTGGAGGAAGTCTGCCTCATTGTTGGAACAGGCAGACAAAAGCCCTCACTCCTGTACTGCTGTGTAACAAAAAACTCCATCGAGGCCAATTAGTGAGGAGGAGTGTGGGCTGGCTCTGAAGGCCAGGAGAAAAAGGCCTCTTTGTACCCCCAAGCTATCTCTCTCTCCAGTGCTGTTTTGACAGGAAGTCTTTATTTGTGCCACCTCCCATGATAGGCCAAGTTCCCTGCACTTATCCTGTCTTTGTTAGACTATGTTCTAGTTTTAAAATAACCTGCTACAATTAATTCAAGGGTCCTTCTTGCAAACAACTAGGTAGCTGAACCTAATGAAATAACTCATTATTGGCAATGGTACCTCCCTAGGTTTCATGGAAGCTTGCTGAATCTAAGCACATGTGTAATATCACAATGCTTCCTGTCATCTAGGGCTGGTGAAGCTCATCAGATTTTGAAACCTTTGACCTCTCCTAGTTGGGCCCTGGGTGGCTGTGTTTCAGGGTTGAACACAGGACCTGGGTGCTTACCATGAGCTCAGAACAGAAGCTCAGTGCTTTACCATTTGGTGTCACAGCTTCACTTCTGGCATCAGTGTGTGTGTGTGTGTGTGTGTGTGTGTGTGTATGTACATATATGCGTGTTCATTCACTTGTCCTCGAGCTTGAACTCAGAACCTGAGCACAGTACTTGAGTTTCTCCTGTACAAGGATAGCATTCTACCACTTGAGCCACACAACCACTTCAGGCGTTTTTCTAGTGATGCGGTACTAAGGAATCAAACCCAGGGATTCATACATGCAAAACACTCTACCCATAAGACACATTCTCAGTACGCCACTGCAGGTTTCTTTCTTTCTTTTCTTGGAAGTTGGAAGAATTGAAATCTAGGCCTGGGTGCTGTCCTTGAGCTCTTCAGCTAAAGCCAATTGCTTGAGCTACAGCACCCCTTCTGGTTTTTGGTGGGTCACTGGAGAGAAGCGTCTCAAGGAATTTTCTGCCCAGGCTGGTTTTGGACCCGTGATCCTCAGCTCTCTGCCACCTGAGTAGCTTGTACGACAGGCGCGAGGCTTCCACTTCAAGTTTCTAAATGGTGAATAGGAGATAAAAGTCTCATGGGACCATTTGTGTCTGGGATAGTTTTGAACCCAGATCGTCAGATCTCAGCTTCAGTGTCAGTGGCTAGGTCCTGAGTTCAAGGTTCATGACTGAGAAACTTAAACCAAAAAAATTGTCTGCAGGAGACAACTCACTAGAGATAGGTACATACATAATTTTGGCCCTGACAGGGGCAAATCATCATCTTACTTGTGGAGCTCTTACAAGAACCAGATGAAAAAATGCACCGCGTGAATGACTCAACACGCAACATCTCATGAAGGACTGATCACATAGCTGTATCCCACATGCTGTCATTAAATTAAGGTGCTTTCATCAGTATCACCATTCTTTCAGAAACACCTCACAAACAGTCCAAATTTAGATTTTAGAGGGATGGGGTTTTGTGGGGAGGGCATCAGCCATGGACTTGCACTGACAGTTTGGGGGTACTGTCCTAAGATTTTTTGCTCAAGACTAGAGCTCTACCACTTTGAGCCACAGCTCAGAGTTTCACAGACATCCTGACAGGGCCTGGTTTTAAACCCACCAGTGTCAGATCTCAGTCCCTGAGTATCTTGGATGACAGGGGTAAGTAAGCCAGCAGCATCCGGTTCTGTGGAGATGGGTTGCAGTGGTTCACCTCTGGCTAAGTCAGGTTAGACGGCAGCTGTCAGCACTAGACTCCCTCCTTGCTCTGTGATGAGGTATTTGCAGCCCTATTCTTATATAGTTGCAGTCAGAACATTCTATATTTTCCTTTTTATTTTTTGTTTTGGTGCCAGTCATGGGTCTTGAGGAAGGGTCTAGACACAGTCCCTAATTTTTTATGCTCAAAGTTAGTGCTCAACTGTTTGAGCGACAGCACAACTTCTGGATTTTCCTATGCACACAGTAGTGAGGAATCGAAACAAGGGCTTTGTACGTACTAGGCGAGCCCTCTATCACTCAGCCCCATTAGTGACAAGTGTATAAAAAGATAAATGTTTAGACTTGCAGATAGATAGATAGATAGATAGATAGATAGATGGATAGATGTATATAACGTGAGATGTCTCTATATTATGAAAGTGCATATACAATATTACTACCAATTATTGGCAATTAAATTATTCCTTCCTTTTTTAAGCATCATGATTGAATACATAATAAAATATTAATTGAAAATTATTCAAAGTTGTATAATTGTGTATAATTTTATAATATAAATCGTACACTAACTACTAAGGTAATTGTTACTTTTACAAAATTCCATTCACACAGATGTATATTGGAAATTGTTTCTTAGAATCTCCTGCCATCCCGGCAGTCCAGGATTCGATTTCCAGGCTTAAGTTGCCGGTTTCGGCTTGGCTTCCCTAATAGTCATCCAAATATCAGCAATGTAAGGTCATTTACACTTTCTGGGCATTGTCATTTAGTCCCAGGATGGTCACAATGCAAAGAAAAAAAAAAGTAAAACCACCTCCTTGAACTTCTCAGTTTTACCCTTCTCGTTTTTATTTTTATTTTTGCCAGCCCCGAAATTTGAACTCGGGACCTAGGATGCAAGGATCAGCTGTGAGTTCAAGCCCGGTGCTTGGCCCAAAACATCATCATCATCATCATCATCATGGCTTGGAATTTGCCCCATTTTTCTGGCAGGCCTGGGATTTAAACTCAGAGTCTGGGGAATTCTGAGGCACTGTGGGTGAAGGGGAAGATCACCGTCCTCGAAGACAAGCAATTCAGACAAGTTCCCAGGGCCTGAATTTAAACCCCAGCACTATAAAATATAATAGTCATATATTAGATCTATGTCATATGGGTTTACTCCATATGATATTTATTATCCTTATTTATTTAGTATTATTGTACATACAACATTTATTTTATTACATCATATCACATATACTGAGACCCAGGACTTTCACAGAGAAGGAAAAATTTTGTCAAAATTGACTTCTTACTCCATGAATAAATTTTTGGCAATGCGGGGATTTCAACTCACAGCCTACAATGCCCAATTCATAAATGAGGTCACAGTCTTAGCACACCAGCCTCCAGCAAACTGAGCTGCCAGGAAGTTCTGAGGACCTATAATCAAGCCACAGTAGTGCCCAATATATATATATGTACATATATATACATGTATATATATACATGTATATATATATATATATATATATATATATATGTGTGTGTATATATACAGAGGGAATATTATATTATTAAGTTATATATATAATTACCAATTATTAGTTATTAAACTATGCCTCAATTTAATGAAGAATCATCATTGAATACTTACAAAAGCATTAATAAAATATCAGTCAATATCCTTAATCATACCATGGTGCTAGAATGGAAGATATAAATTCAATAATTTTTGTGTGGCATTCTAAAATAGAATCATGAATTAATTTCAAATTTACTTATTACTTTTATAACATTCCATTAGCATTCAAATGAATAGGAATGAGCTTGCAGTATCTCCCTCTATTTGTGGGTGCCAGTCCTAGCATTCGAATTGCAGGCCTGGGAAGTTTTCTTGGAATGCAAACCATTGGAATGACACCGTTAAGATTTTAGATTGTCATGAAAAAAAAGAACAACAAGAAGAAAAGTAAGCCAGGTTGTCAGTGGTTCCTCCCTGTGATCCTAGCTCCTCAGAAGGCTGAGATGCCAATTTGAATGCAGCCTGGGCAGGAAATTCCGCGACCCTTGTATTTCTTAAGAGATCACAGGAAAACAAAAGAAATAAACAAACAAAACCCCTGAATGGTTCAAGTTGCAGAGCACTACCATTGAGCAAAAGGAGCTCAGCGACAGGGCCTGGATGATGGGCTTTCAGCAGGTTGCCCATGCCCAGCCCCCCAACCTGGGCAAGCTGGAAGAAGCCCTCAGAGAGTACTAAGTCTGCAGCTTGAACAAAGCATCCTTCCCTACCATTTAAGAACTGAAGCCACGAAGGCTTTGCCTGGGCTGGTGTGTGCAACTGGTGTTGAGGAACCTATGCAACTCTATTTTACTGAAGACCCCAACTCAGTCCTGCCACCCTTGACCTTTTCCAGTCACAGACAGTCCTGGGAACACTAGATGCCAGGATGTGGAGATATCTGAAATAGCATTGCACAGACAATTTGGGGAAACACATGGTGTTTGCTTAAGGCAGGATGTCAAGGTATCAGAAACTCCAGAACAGCTCCTTCTGGGGTCTGGTGACCATTATCTAAACCAGACACCCTGCAGTTTAGCACATATCCTCTTGAGACTTCCCTGTGGTACAAGCCAACCAGTTTAAAGTATGTCAGCCCCCTTGATCTAACCAACAACTTGTTTCTGGTCCTTTCCCACTTTGTAGTTCACCAATCATAATATAGAATTGTTTTTATGATTTTCCCACAGTGTGTAGTGATTTGTTAGAAGACGCTATGGTGTATGCAAAGTCCCTGCCTTCCCTAAAAAGTGTATAAAAGGTGCTGCAAACCTCGGTTGCTGCTATGTAAGTCTGAGGGGACCAAGCTTGAGCTTGCAATAAAGACTACTTTGCTTTTACATTGGTGGTGGCCTCTGGTGGTCTTTTGGTTAAGGATTTCTGAATTCAGCTTTACAGTGTGTGCAATGGGTGCATTATGTTCTGGCTGAGATGTCCCATCAGAACACCTAGCAGCCAGCCACTGCCTCCAGGGAAACCACAGTTCCTGGGCTGTAGGAGTTGTTGAAGGTTGTGTCTCCATTTCCTCTATCTTCCTGTAGGATGTTAGCCTAGACCTCTGGGGCCTGGTGGCCATCACTCATTCATTATTCCTTATTGCAGAGTCTCAGACTGGTCCCAAATCCTGACAAAGATAGGAAAGAGTCAGCGATTTCTGTGCCAAAATGGGTAATCCAATAAATCCCACCGTCATAGCTTCTTTTAGAAATGAGCCTTGATCTGCGAATGTGTCTTACTGGTACAGTGCTTCCTTAGCACACACAAAACCCTGAGTTCGATTTTTCACTACCACAGAAAGAGAAAAAGCCAAAAGAGACACTGTGCTTAAGTGATAAAAGAGCTAGTGTTGAAAAAAAGCAGCTCAGGAACATGCCCAGACCCTGAGTTCAAGCCCCAAGATTGACCAAAAAAAAAGTCAGCAGAGTGAGACATATTCTTCTGGGACTCAGAGGAGGGCCGTTATGGGTATGAGGTAGAGGTCAGGTGCTGGGGGCTCACCCATGTAATCTTAACTACTCAGGAGGCTGAGATCTGAGGATGCCAATTGCGTGCAGGAACGGATATATGAGGTTCTTTTCTCCAATTAAACCCCAAAAGCCAGAAGTAGAGCTGAGGTTCAAGTAGTACAGTGCTAGTCTTGAGCACAAAAGCTCAGGGATAGCGTCCAGGCCATGAATTCAAACCCCACGACTGGCATGCGTGTTTGTGCGCATGCACATGCGTGGGTGCACATGCACGCGTGCACACGCACACACACACAAACACACCCACACAGATACCACCACCACCACCACCACCACAATAGAGCAATTTCCAGTCAGCCTGCACAAGTTCAATCTGTAGGAACTCAATATATTTTTAAAAGGGGGAGAAGGGAAGGAAAGGCTTGCTCCAGGAGGTGATATAACCAGTGCCAAAATTCCACAGGAGCTCTAAGATGTGGAACAAAACAGAGAGGCTCAGGCATTAAGTACAGCGTGGGCAAAGGTCCTGAGGTGTGTTGTAGAGCTGGTAGTGTGGGTGGAATGTAGGTTCTGTGACTTCAGACAAGTCTGGCAGAACACTCAAGTCTGGGACAAGATTTACACTTGAGTCACAGTTAGGGCAGAATGGGGTCCAGGGGAAGATTAGCATGTCTTTTCACCAAGGACCCCAGCCATTTTCTTTGACCAGAAGCTTATTTTCCACAGCTCCTGACCTTCAGGCCTCCTTTGCATGGAGGAGTCAGGGCAAATGCAAGGAAGAATGCTTGCTTAAGAAAAGCTTCTAGCCCAGTGTCACCTGTGGCTTAACCCCTGTAAATCCTAGCTACTCAGGACACTGAGATCAGAGATCGTGGATCAAAGCCAGCTTATGGGAGGAAAGTTAGTGAGACTTTTTTGCCGATGAACTACCAAAAGCCAGAAATGGAGCTGTGGCTCAAGTGGTAGATTGCCAGCCTTGAGGGAAAACTTAAAGAGACCACAGGCTAGACAGCTTTCAGGAGCTCCTACTCCACTGTGGTGAAAGGCCAGATCAGCTAGGCACTGGTGGCTCATGCATGTCCTCCTAGCTCCTCAGGAGGCTGAGATTGGAGGATTGCCATTCAAAGCCAGCCTAGGCAGGAAAGTCTGGGAGACTCTGTTCTCCAAGAACCACCAGAAAACCGGAAGGGGTGCTGTGGCTCAAGTGGTAAGATTAAGAGCTGGGGATAGCAACCAGGCCCAGTTTTTGAGCTACATGACCAATACCTGGCCTGCTTTGACCTCATGCTGTGGCTCTAAGCAGAGTATTTTCCAGTGGGTTCCTGAGGGTCTCCCAATGTCTAGGTGTCCTACACTTCTTTAGAGCAGCCTCCTCGGAGGCCTTTGCATACGAGTGGGCCACAGTACTAGAGAAGGATCGACCGTTGTGACACGGAGGTCATCAACCCGGTCATCAGAATGACATCTATCATGAGAGCAGTGTGGATCTGAGCACTAAATCGATGTCTCACAGTTCTGGTCCAGGAGGGATAAAACAGTAAATGCCCACTCATATGGATATCACAAGAATGCACATTTGTCAGGCACACCTTGGGCGGTGTTGAGTTGGGCTCATGAAAGACTTGTACACTCAGGAATCCAGAGCCGGCTGGCTGCTGTTTGTAGTAAACACTATATCCCAGTAGTCCCAGGGCTCAGAACCCAGCTTTCCTCCCCAGTGCTTAGATGGAGGCACAGATCCCTCAGCCCAAGAAGGACTTAGGGAGAAACAACTGATGTGGTTTAAGAGTTTACTATGATTATGCCTCAGGACTGCTCACAGTTATAGCTCCGCTTATCATTACCACTTCCCTCTCTGTGTGTTTGTGTGTGTGTGTGTGTGTGTGTGTGTGTGTGTATGTGTGTGTGTGTGTGCACATGCTCATGAGTGCATTTTGATAGTAGGACTTGAACTCAGGGCCCGGGTTCTGTCCTTCAGTTTTTTTTCATTCAAGGATAGCACTGTACCACTTGAGCCAGAGCTTTTCTTCCAGCTTTCAGGTGGTATTTTGGGAGAGGACAGTCTAACAGATATTTTTTGCTGGGTAGCCTCTGAATGTCAATCCTCAGATCTCAGCCTCCTGAGGGAGCTAGGAATATAAGAGCATGAGTCATTAACATCTGGCCATGCTTTCCTTCTTAGATAAAACAGAATATCTATTTTCTAGCTGAGCACCCATCTACAGCTATCCCACCTGTCTCTACCCCTACCCCTACCCCTCCAGGTATCAGAGGAATCATTCCTTCCCCTGAGGACAAAGAAATAGGATGCATTGACAGGTTTGAGCTTTATGTTCTCCACACAGTCAGGGGCTGCTGGGAGCTGATGTAGAGGCCAGAGATCTAGGCCAGAGCAAGTAGATAGCTGTTAGAACAGAAGAGACTATGAAAAGACATCCATGCAGCTGGATGCCAGTGGCTCATGCCTATAATCCTAGCTCCTCAAGGCAGAAACTGGAGGATGAATCAAGATTCAAAGCTAACCTGGGAAGACTCTTATCTCCAATGAATCACCAAAAAGCTGGGAAGTGGAGCTACTATAGTTCAAGTGGTAGAGCACCAACTTTGTGCAAACAGGCTAAAGGTTACCACCTAGGCTCTGAGTTCAAGACCCGGTACACACACACACACACACACACACACACACACACACACACACACACACACACACACACACACACACTATGTGCATGCAAAATGAGAGATTTCTACACTGCAATTTTTAGATATTCTCTACCTTTTCCGCATTAAGCCTGGTGGTTGTTGGCCTAGGAGTTTGATGCATACAACACCACTTGGCATCTTTAATTTTGGGGAACAGAATGACTAGAAAGTCAACATTCCCCATCCTAGCTCCTTGATTGGGTCCTGATCTAACCCAGCCTTTTGGGGCTCCTTTTACACACTCGCCAAGATTCTTTTAAAAGGCATCACATTCTGGGCACTGGTGGTTCACACCTGTCATCCTAGCTACTCAAGAAGTTGAGATCTGGAGTATCATGGTGACAAGCCAGCCTGGGCAGGAAAGTGTATGAGACTTTTATCCTTGATGAAACATCAGAAAACAAGAAGTGGCCCTGTAACTCAAGTAGTAGAATGCCAGCCTTGAGAAAAAGAGCTCAGGGACAGCACTCATGGAAAACAACAACGAGAGGCATTGCATGTTGGCTCTGGGATTGACATGGGCTGAATATAATTGGAATTTTCAAGTGCACCAAGATAAAGCATTACCTCCTTTAGTCCTGTGCTCCTCCATCTGTCTCACCCCCTGACCTTGGAATGCTTCGGGTCACCATGGCCCTAGTTGGATGGGAGGGCTCCGAGGAGGAAGATCCCAGAGCAATCACCCACCTCCTTCTTTTATACTCACCCTGCTGCTTCTGCAATAGACCTACTTCCTGGAATCCGTCCATGAGATCATGGCCGCCAACATTGTGGTGAGTGGTGGGTCTAGCCAAACTCAGGGAAGTTAGGGGTGGAAGTCGTTCTGGGACTAGGAGTTTCCACCCTGGGTGTGGGCTAAGTCCAGGGCTGACATTTATTTCATCCTGAGCCTTGCAGGGGTGGGGAGACAATGTAGACTCCACATTGAGTCAGGTAAGATCCGAATCTGGAGGACTACATTTGTGGGGGAGGCTGTGGAGCTCAGGGGGCCACTGTTCTTGGTACTCCTCTCTCGGGACTCCCCTCTCCCTCTCTCATCCCTCAAAGGTAAAAGAGAAACTTTAAATAAGGGTGTCAAAGAGGGGGCAGTGGAGTATTTCTGTGTGAACCAGATTTGTGCTTCATATTCATCCTAGCCCCTACTTCCAATTTATCTGAGTAATGACTACATGTGTTTGGGGGCAGGGGATCATCTTAGCTGAGAATGTGGCTCAGTGGTAGAGTGTTTGCCTAGCATGTCTGAAGCCTTGGGTTCAATTCCACACAGAAAAAGCTGGAAGGAGAGGTGGAGCTCAACTGGTAGAGCACCGGTCTTGATCAAAAAAAGCTCAGTGAAAGTGACCAGGCCCTGAGTTCAAGCCCTATGACTGGAAGAAGAAATCTTTGTGGAGGCTTTATTTCCCTTTGAAAACAATTTATTCTTTGTGATAAGCATCACATGGGCCTCTTCCCTGGTCACCAATGGGCCATTAGATATCCCTTGAATTTTGTCTCCTCCAAGCAGCCTCTGCTCTACCCAGCCCACAGTTTACGCTTCCCATTACCAGGCAGATAGAGACCTAGAGAAGGATACCTGGCAACCGAGTTCTGATGGCTGCCGAGGATTTTGAGACTCAATATGTCACATAGGGAGTCATCATCCCCATCAGCCTACAGAAAAAAGGGACAGAGTGCTGCAAGCCTGAGTTCGCCAGCTGTGGGTGGCTCTGGATGTGGGACATCTGTGGCAGGATGTGCTCTGTGGGAGAGTCCTCTAGGGGGTAAGGAGCCCCGACCTCTCCTCTGGCAGGTTCCACATGGTCTTGAAGTTGCAATTCTTCAAAACCTTTCTGCTCCTCCCTCATTTTGCCCACCCAGGAGCCTGAGGCCTCTAAAGCAGCAACACAGATGGGGGGCTCAGACTGGACCGACATCTGGAGCCCCTTGAGAGGAGAGCCAGCAGCTCCTGCAGCTCTTTCCTCTTCTCTATCTTCTCCTAGGACAGCTGGCACATGCCCTTTGCTTTCTCCAGACACAGTTGATCCAGGATGAACATCTGTCTGTTACATACCAGGAGCAACTCCTGGACGGTGTGGATATGTGCCAACACCTGGCTGCATGGATGGTGGAGCTTGTTCGCTGGACTATGGAAGTGCACCTCATCAGGCAGGTTGTGGATTAAGCAGATTTTGATTTTAGACTCCCACTTGTCCCACTTCCCATCCTCACACATGCTGTGGTGGCAGCTCACGGGGCGGGTACCTGTGGATCCAGCTCTATCTGGCACTGAGCTGTCGGGTGGATCGAGTGCCTGCAACAGGCCCACCGCTCCTGCGGCAGGAGTTTCCCCCTGTGGATGTCAGCCTCAAAGAGTGCTTGCAGAGACACATCCCTCTTACTTTGGAGGATGTCTCTATCCTCTGTGATGGGCACATCAGGGGGAGTCGCTTTCTCACCTTTTGCTTCTCCAGGGCTCACACCTTCCCCTTCCCCAGGGAAAGCCAGGAAGATCAGCCTGGCCTGCAGGCACTCATCCTGTGTTCTGATTACTTCCAGGCACTTGAGAGTGTCCTGCCACTTTGGGGGCATCACCTAGTCCCCACAGTTGATCGGGCCCTGCACTTGCTAAAGCTGCTCCAGGAGCTGGGTCTGCCTCTGCAGGTGCTGCTGCAAGGCCTACTTCTTGGAGCTCAGCCTTTCATTGGAGGTGATGCGGTGCTCACAGGTGGCTCTGAGCTCCTGCAGCTGGGCCAGGGACTGCTCCTGCTGTTCCTGCAGCTCCCAAGCCACTTGGGTCTCTCTCTCATCCATCTCTTTCCATTTCTCTATCTTCTCCTCTGAGTGGTCCATCTGTTCCTGCAGATGTTTCTTCACCTGCTGCTCAGAGTCCAAGATGCTAGCAAACTCCTCCTTCTCACAGCTCACCCTATGGGGAGCAACCCACAGCAAGGCCAGCTGTTCTTCTAGCTGTGGGTCGCACAGACATGTGCATCATGGGATCTCTGGGATCCCTTGCCAACCCTCCGCCTTCTCCTCCAGTCTCCGCAATTGTTCCCACTGCTCTGCATTCTGGAGATTGGAACTCTGGTTTTCCTGGACCTGGATGTGAAGTTGTTCCTCCAGGTTTTTCAACTCCATCTGCATGCGGTAGGCCTGGGTTTGCAGCTGCTGCTTGGCCTGAGATAGTCCTGTGGGGGACCATGGCTCTGCCAGCTTCCTTCTCAGTTCCCCCAGCTCTTTCTCAAAATCCAGCACCTGCCTAGCCCCTTCCTCCTTCTGCTCTGTCAGTTGGTTCACCTGGTCGGTCAGCCACCAGGCCTCCTCCTTTGTGTGGACCTCTCAATTCTCAGGTCCTTCACTAAGGTGTCTGTGTCCAGATTCGCTGCTGTCACCATCCAGCTCAGGTTATCCAGTAGTCTTGTCAGTACCTCATACCCTGCCAGTGCTTGTTGGAGCTTGCAGATTCTGTTATTCCTTTTGCTCTTCTATGTCCAGAGTGCTTCCAGCTTCTCCTGCAACTCTCTGTTCACTTGCTCCAGGTCATAGAAGCTTCTGATCTTTTACTCGAGTTGAAGTGTTACATCATTCAGCTGTTCGAAGAATATTTCAATCTCCTTCTGTGCAGCAGTGACTGCAGAAGCCTCCATCTCCAACTCTGCCATGCGCTGCTATGTGGCCTGCAGGCAGCTGATGACAGTTTTGTGCTCCATTACTCTGTGATTGGCCATGTGCTGCATGTGGGCCGGTGCTGATTGTAAATCGCTTTCTGCCAAAACCAACTTCTGTATGACTGGCTTGTGGATTTCTAGCTCTATTCTCAGTTCTTTGTGCCCCTGGGCTATCTTCTCCCTCTCTTTTTCCCGTTGATACTGCAGGTCTGTCTTTTCCTGATTCAGTGGTTAGATATTGGCACAGAGCGCCTGGTTTCTTCTTTTGCTGCGTTCCAGGGCAGGCACCACGTGTTGGTAGCACCTCTGAAGATCTTTGGTGGTATCGGGACCCTTGACACTCTGCACCCTGATGGCTGTAACACTCTCCAAAGGCAGGGGTGGTCTGGGGTTGGCATCACCTTTGGCTGGACCTTCCTTTGTATCACGCTCTCCAGTGGTGTTTGTCTTGGGGATCCCTCCCTTTTTTGTGTTCTTTGTTTTTTTGAATGTTGCAGGTCTGATGGCAGGATTCTTCTGTCGGTGATCTGGCAGTTGTTTCTTGCCCACAGCTCTCTCACGGAGTCTGGTTGTTAAAGACATCTGAGCACTAGGATGGGAGAGATGGGCTGGCCACATTCCCAGGCTCTGGGTAATCCTCTGTTCTCCCACTCACTGACTAGGATGTAAGTTTCCTAATCCACTCCAAAGTCGCCTCAAGACTCTTGCTCACCACCCAGCCACCTCTAACTTCCTCAACTGCTGGTAGTGGTCTCAACCAACAGAGGGAATCTGGGTGCTACTGGACAGCATGGAATATGGGAGTGGCCACAATTCTTGTATCCCATTGGTTAGAAAGAACCATGAAAGAATGGGGGTGCAGTCAGAATCCTGTGATGCAGGCTGCATAGGTGGAGTCAAGATGACAGCGGCTCCCCAACCCCTTTCCAAGTAAACTCTGTCCAATTCAGTTGGAGACAAGAGGGTGACTTGCTTTAGCCAGATGGCTGCACAGATTGTTCTGTATGACTGTTTGTTGCCAATCTCGGAACTTGAACTCAAGTTCTGGGCACAGTCCGTGAGCTGCTTTTGATCAAGGCTACCCCTCTACCATACAGGTCTACTTATGGCTTTATTGACATTGAACTTGGACAGGCGTTTCAAGGACTTTCCTGCCTACGGTGACTTTGACCATAATCCTCCTATACAGGCTTGTATCAAGGAGGACTGCTGAGAGCCACTGGTGCCTGCCTAATCATTGGTCTTGCTGATGTTTTGGGACAGACCAGTGAGTTCCCTATCCGTAGGTTTAAGTGGTGGGAGCTGGAGCCCACAGTTCAAATCCTGGTCCTGCCACCTCCAAATGGCAGGAGATCCTAAGACACTCATTCATATCCATATGAATACAAATAGAATGGGATGTATGTATGATTGAATAGGCAGTTCTTGAATGATTCCAGGATAAAATTATACACTATTATAGGACACTGATCGATTTTAATCAATACTTTATGAAGCATTTACACAATCACATTCATTTAATGAAGGCATAATGAAATACCTAAGAATTGGGCATCACATAGTATAGAGATGCCATTTTTCTCTGCCAGGACTGGTATTGGAACTCATGGTCTGAGTAAATCTCTTACACTGTAAGGGAAGGGGAAGCTTGCCTCCATGAAGTGAAGAAATTCAGTTCTGTTCCTTAGGCCTGAAACTGATCCTCAACACTAGAAAACATCCCATTCGTGTACATTTTAGATATATGATTTATATTTACATACATATGTTGATTCTATATTACGTTCAGTGTAGTTATTCATTTTATTTTTCATTTTGTTCATGTATTGACTATTTTATTGATTATTTTGGCACATAGAACATTGATTACTTTGATTACATAGGATATAGGACTGCATATGTTTTCCATTTCATACCTGACACCCAAGACTTTCTCAGGAAAGGAAAACATGTGTCACCATCAGGTTCTTACTCCACGATTATTGTTTGGGAGTGCTGGCATCTGAATTCATGGCCTACAGGGCCAAATTCTTGAATGGGTGAGGGTCAGCATGCAATCCTGGGGCAAAATGAGCTGACAGAAACTATGCCGGACCTGAGATTGAGCCCCTGGGGTTGAGAAAATAAGAACAGATTGACACGCAGATGGTAGTACATTAATAAATATATGTTTTCACAAGTCAATACCTGACAAACATTAGACACTTATCTGGGCATTATGAAACTGAATGATGATTTTGACCAATGTGATCATTAACACCCTCCTTACTAGAAGGCAATCCTTCTCCCACAAGGGAAACTTGCATTCCTGCTAGATAAAAATCCGCCAAACTCCCTCGTTCTCGGTAGGAAACCCTCCTTCCCTCTTGGTAGGAAACCCTTTTTGTGTAGCTGGCCTTCTTTTTTCATTTTTGGTCAGTCTTGGGACTGAACTCTGGCCCTCGACACTGTTCCTCAGCTCTTCATCTCAAGGATAGCGCTCTACCACTTGAGCCACAGCACCACTTCTGGCTTTCTCTGCTTATGTGGTTCTGAGGAATCGAACCCAGAGGCTCAAGCATGCAAGGCAAACACTCTACTGCTGAGCTACCTTCTCAGCCCTTTATCTGAGTTTTTAGTTCACTCACTTGCCAATGTTGAATTCTTCTAAGTCCTTTGTGCAGCTTTGGCCTTCAATCACAAAACAAAATCTACCCTTTATAGATAATGTTTCTAGAATTAATTTTCTCATGCCATCCTACTAGACCACTTAATTTATGGGTTTAAAAAATCTTTTAGTATAATTAACAAATCTCTGTTGATCTTATTCTACTCTATATTTTATTTTTGCCAGTCCTGGTGCTCCCTGAGCTACTTTTGCTCAAAGCTAGCACTCTACCAGTTGAGCCACAGTGCCACTTCCAGTCTTTTCTGTTTATCTGGTGCTGAGGAATAAAACCCAGGGCTTCATGAATGCTAGGCAAACAATTTAAAACTAAGCCATATTCCTAGCCTCAAAACTACATTTTATTTATACTAATTATACCAACTTATTTATACTAATTATACTGATTCCTAAGCTGCTATCTGGGGTCTGGCTTGAATTTTTGGAAACTTTTGGGGGAGGATCCTGAATAGTACACATGCAAATATGAAATATGAATGTCCCTCTGGGGAAGGGGTCTCTCCTAACTAGTATAAAATGTTTGAGAATGGACAGGTGGATGAAATGCTAGGATGTAAGTGATGGCAAATTGAACCAAAGAACAGGTTCTACTCTAGTTGGCCAGGAAGATCTCCAGCACTGGTCTTCCACAATACCATCAGACATTTCCCCTGGCTATATTTAGTGCTTACTGCTCAACTCTTCACAGGTTCGGCCTTCACTGCATCTTGATAAGTTTCCCAGAAATGCCAGTTGTCTCCCGTACCTACAGAGGCAAGGGGTATAGTTGGCCTTGGGAAGATAGGATTTTTGTCTTAGATCCTCCTCTTGCAAACAGCAACAGCAGGGTCTTTCGAGTTTCCCCAAGCTGTGTTTGGCCGACAGATCATGCACTCCATGCCCTTGGGGGTCTGAGGTTCATTACAGTGGGAAGTGTACCACTTGTTTTTCTGGTCTCTGTGCCACACAGTCTTAACAGTAATGGTGAGCAGAATATTTAATCCATTTCACCCAAGCATTAATTTTTATTGATCATAGGACTTCAACTCTGGGCCTGGGCACTGTCCCTGAGCTCTTCAGCACAAGGCGAAAGAAAGCCCTACTAGTTGAGCCCAGCGCCAATTCCAGTTTTCTGGTGGTTAATTGGCAATAAGAGTCTCAAGGACTTTTCTTCTCTGTCTGTCTTTGAACCCCAATCCTCAGATCCTGAGTAGCTTGGATTGCAGGTGCATGCCACTGGCACCCAGATTTGGACATGACTTTTTTGAGTTCCCCTTTCAGCATATAAGATTTAAAACACACACCTTCAAGCACTTATGTATAACAAATTGTTGTTTGGACAAGTGCACAGTATGGATCTCAATAATAAAAATTATCCATTATTTAATAGTGTTCTGAGATCTTTTTCACCATTCTCCCAGTGGATTATCAGAAGCAGGTCCTTGGATCATTTTTCTTTGGTTCCTTAGGCCTAGAATTCTTACTCCCAATTTTAGCAGATCTCTTGAGATTTCAGTTTTTGGTGCACTAAATCCTATCTATTGTAAGTTTCTTGTGCTCCCCTCTCATATTCACTCTCCCCTTACTGGAGATTTCTCAAATATGGCTTCCTCCAGCTCCCACATTTTTATTCTTGGGCCAGAGAATGAAAACAAACATCAAGACTCCAGTTTTCGTTGTGCCTAAGACTCACTCAGCACATTAAAGTCCCCAACCAACGAGGTAATGGGCACTAGTCCAATTTTTCCTCTGATGGCCAATGCATGAGGTAACTTTTTATTGAGGTGCTTCCATCGGCCCTTTCCTGACATTGCTGATACACTTTCCATCATTAACCACAATGGGTGGGTTTAACCCAACCTTGAGCTACCCCAACAAGGCAGGATGTGTCTCCTTCTAAAGGGTTACCGCCTTGCATAACAAAGATTGTGGACAATACCCCAGATTATTGGGAATACTCCCATAGTGTAAGCCTATATCCCAAGAAAGACAAGCAAGTTGAAAGAAACTTAGCACGGCAAAGTTTAGTTCTGTTGAAGGGCATGTTATTGGCAGGAAGCCAATGAAGCAACCGCTCTGAGTAGGAAGTCTGAGTAGGAAGTAGGTTTTACCCCTAATGAGTTACTACTTCTGGTATTGATCAGAAGTTGTGTTCAAAATCTTGCTCAATTGCCTCTTTTGAAGCTCAGCTGGCTAGTTTGAAAGGGGATCAGTTTCAGAGCAATCAATGAAACCAGGACAACCATTCCAGAAATTGTTAGAAAATTCTTACTATGCTTGTGCTCTATGAATTAAACTGTGCCTATGAGTTGAACCATGTCCCTAGAACGATTTTACTTACAGGATATACTTTAGTTAAAATAGCTTTTTGTAAGATTATGGCTACGTGTAGTCAATGCTTTCCTTCAAGTAATCACTTTCACAGAAAAATATTCTATCTCCTACAAAGCCCATTCCCAGACAGAATTTATTATCAGCAGCTTCCTCTTAGGAATGGAGGCTTATGAGCTTCCAGTTGAAAACACCTTATTCACATAATGCTTTGGCTCCCTTAGGCAAACTCACCTCAGCTAGTGGTTATAAAACCAACCGCTGTGTGTGGCTGCTTTATTATAAAGAACCTATATGGTACTTCTGCTCCTAATGCTAATAGAAAGAGGAAAGCCTGCTCTCTCTGGAGGCACGTAGCTATGGATTTAAGCACACATATTGAACCCCGAGCACAGGACACAGATTAGACTGCAGTATTTTCAGAGCCATAGATGAATCAGCCAGATCCCAGATGCTTGGCTGAGCATAAGGCAGACTTCTGGTGCCACATTTCTGAGGTAAAGCAGTTCTAAGCTGCCAAGACACTATGGTAGGAAGAGGCCTGAGGGAGAATTCTTGGTGGGAAGGAGAAGGGGAAAGTTTGGATTTAGGTTTTAGAAAATGCAAGCCACTTTCTGAATTGCTTGAGGCATCGAGCAGATCAACATGTTTACTAGCCCTCTAGATGCAGAGTATGAGAACACTTCCCACAGCTTACACTCAATCCTTCCTGTCTGGCAGCCTTCAATTCCCTCTTGCAGGAGTTAAGCAGTTTTTAAGAAAGCAAAAGTCAGTGAACGTGATCTAGCTAGTGAAGAAGCATATCCTTTGGCTTTAGAATAGATGAATTTCTATCTCAGAACAAGAGGAAGAGAAGAAACTGGTAATGACATTTTGATGAACAAATGAAAGAAAAATGATAAAAGGAGTGATATTGATCAAGCTGCATTGTATTTATTTTCTGACTTGTTGAATGATGACCCTTGCTACAACTACTTAAAGGAATATATATGTATATGTATATATGTATATATATATATATGTATATATATATATATATATATATATATATATGCAATACTATGTATTTTCTGTGAGTGCATCTCAATCCACAGTGTAAGTATCTTAAAGATAGGAGAACTCAAATGATCATAAAAATGCAACTAGTAATGGTTTAGTCTCTTATCTGTTGAAAGCCCAGAGGAAGACAGTACAGGCATGAAGATTCCAAGAAGATGGAGGCATACCCCAGCATTAGGATATAGCTCTCACTGTCTTGGCCCAAAGTGACCCCTAAATTGCCAGTAATCACTTCCAAGTTCCAGGAAGTGAGATGAAGGAACAGAAAGAAGGAAATCAAGAAATACAGAACATGTGTGGACTGGCCTTAAAGCAATATCCTAGATGCTATCAGGTAACATTTTTATCTGTATTATCTAAATATTATCTCTATTGGGAGATATTATCACTATTTGACTTACCCTAGACTTCAGTTAAATCTATTGATTCAGAAAGAAGGTTGGATATTATGGTAAGCACCTGAGATGTTTTGCTATGTATATCAAGGGCTCTAGAACTCGTGTGTAATGTTTTACTCTTTTGTATGAGGAATAGTTGATGCATTTTATCTGCAACTAGAAACTGCTTTCAAGCATAAGAAAAAGAAGAAACATATTTCATATGCTGCATATGCTATTATATATTGAAAATGTGTATGTAAACATCCAAATTAAGCCACATTGACAATCTATTTTGAACTAATGGGGTGATTTCCCTGAGCATACTCTCATTACATTAAAAAAAAAAATCTGCACTCAATGGAGGGAAGCCAGAAGGAGGAACACAATGAGTGGAAAACAGAACACACAACAAGAGCCCCATCAGCTCCACTGGTCATAGAAGGAAAAGAACTAAGCAATCCAAAGACAGTGATTGGAAGGGAGGAATAAGAGGGAAAGCGGGAATAATCTACACTATACAAAAGGCAAGAAATGTAAACATCACCTGATATGGAAGAAATACTTGGTATTGTCAAAGCTCATAGAATTCACAAACTTTATAGACCATGAAAATGATAATTTTCCTTGTATGGTTAAAATATGTTTGTGACTTTTACTAAGTATCATAATTCCACAATGCTGTGAATTATGTGAGTATTATGTAATCACCTATCTCAATTTTTTTTAAAAGTGGGAGAAGGGTTGCGTTGAGAGGGATGGGTGAATAGGTTGTCAGATACATCATATTCATATACTGTTGTGCAGAATGGGAACTTGTTTGTACAACTACTTAAAGATAATACTAACAAAAACATGTTTAAAAAACAACCTCACAGGGGCTGGGAAGGTGGCTCAGTGGTAGAGTGCTTGTCTTGTATGCATGAGACCCTCGGTTTGATTCCCCAGCACCACAGAAGCAAAAAGAAAAAAGCCAGAAGCAGTGCTGTGGCTCAAGTGGTAGAGCACTAGCCTTGAGCTGAAATGCTGAGGGACAGTGCCCAGGCCCAGAGTTCAGGAACCACGACCAGAGACCCCCCCCAAAAAAAACCCTCACACACTTAAATGAGATATAGTTTTGAACACAGGTTTATAGAATGCTGACAATTTAAATTGTTTCCCAGCCTGTTGTTGTTTTTCTCTTTTTTTCAATAATTGTGCTCAAATGCAACAACTTAAAATGTATTATCTTTTTAAACTCTATATTAGCTTTACCTAGTTAAATAAGTGTATTTCATTTTGCTATATCTACATAGGCATACAATGTCTCTTGATTATACTTACCTCTTCATCATTCTCCTTCTCCTCTCCCAGGTTTTTTTTTTTTTATTTTAATCATTTTAAGAATACAGCATAGTTGTAGTAAGTACATTTACAATATTGTATAAGATCAGTGTTCACACTTTTCATCCTCCAAGATTCAAATTGTATATTCAGTAAAACAATTTTCCGCTCTCCTCTGCTTCAAGATATGCATCAAGTACGATTTTACTTCCGTCTCTATCAATTTGACTGTTCTATATAACTGATATAAGTAGAATCATGTAATATTAGATCTTTTTTATGACTGGCTTATTTCACTTAGCAAAGTGTCCCAAAGATTCATGCTTAATATAGCAGTTGTCAAAACATAATTCTATTTAAAGTTGAAATAATATACTTCTGTGGGTATAAACCACATTTGCCTTAGCTATTCATTAGTTGATGGCCACTTGGATTGCCTCCAGGTTTTGAGTATTGTACAAAATGAATATGAGAGTACAAGGATATCTTCCAGACCTTGCTTTTAGATCTTTAGAGTATATACCCAGAAATGGAGTAATTGGATCATATGAAAATACTCTTTTCTTCTTTTTTTATTTTCTGTCATGGGGCTTGAACTCAGGTCAGGGCCACTGTCTCTGAACTTTTCCTCAAGGCTAGTGGTTTACCACTTTAAACCACAGATCCACTTCCCATTTTCTGCCCAGGCTGGCTTTGAACCACTATCCTTTTATTTCAGCCCCTGTCCTGAGTGGTTAGGATGACAAGTATGAATAATCCTGTTTTAAATTGTTTGAAGAGATGCTCTACTGGTTCCCATAGAGGGGTTCCAATTTTACCACACTTTTGTCAACATTGTTCTTTTCTTTTCCTGTAGTTATCCTGCCTAATTCATATGAAGCGGTAATTTTCTTCATTATTTTGACTAACACTTTCTGGTGATTAGTGATGTTAAACGCCTTCTTCATGGGCTGGTTAACACTTTGACTTTATGCCATTCTGTGTTGTTTCATGGACACGGTTGATTGCATCCTTTCTTGCCTACTGATTTGTGTTTTCCCACAATGAATGACTCTACTCTGATGTCAGTTTCCAGTACGTCTTCTGGTCCTGTATCTACAAACCATCATGTTGATTTGTACCCCTGTTATTGTAACAGTGAACTAAAGATACAAAATTATACTCTGGTCACCTATCTACTTCCACTTTTAGATCTCTCTCCCTCAGCTTTTAGTAATGGCCTTGGGGCATATCCAAAACTTACTAGGTCCTTAAATCCTGTAGAAACTTAAAGCCCCTATATTTAGTTAGTTCTAATGGAAATACGTGACATCCAATTTCCCTTTTTTTCCTTTTTGTACGTTTTTGATTGTAAAAATACTGTACAGGTGTTACTACAGTTACATGAGTAAGGTAATGAGTACATTACCTATCGAGCACTGGTGCCTCTTCCAGGAAAATAAGGTGAAAATTGAGAGCTTTGTAATATAAAAGCACACCAAAACTCTAGATATATATTTTTCTTCATATGAGTATTTAGAATTGTGTGAAGCTAGAAATATAACCTACTTGCAAGTTAATAATGAACTTGTCACATTTTCGTGTATGCTAGAAGATTTATGATACTCTTGAGTTAGAGGCAAAAAGGAGTTAATTTGTACGACAATAGTGAAAGCCAGTCAGATATGTGTGGGTATGTGTGTGTATTTATATATTTGAAGTGAATCTCCCAGCCCTCAGTGACATGGAGTGAAGCAAAGATAGCCATGTGAAACCTATACAAACAATAGGTTCTGACTTTGAGCAACTACAATCTATATAATGAGACATAGGCATACATGAACTTTACTCTGGAGGATGACAATAGCTTAGAAATAGCTTATGAAAATATTCTTGCAAATATACTATAGAATATAGAACAGCTAGTGTTCACTTGAAGGTATGCAAATACATGAGACTGCCATGAAATTATTCTTTTTCTTTTGTTTCTTGAAGGTTCCTAGCTACCAAGACAGATACATATTTCTCCTAATACGTACATAGCTCTCCTTAAAAATGAGGCTTGACAATTTGTCGAGAATACTTATTCTTTTTCTAGCTCTAAGCCTTAAGATGGAATAGGGATTTCAATCCTATCTAGAGTACAATTCAACAAAAGAAATAGATGGAGTTCAAATTTTACACACCTAGAAGTTTTTCTTTTAGAGACATTTCTTAATGCAGGTGTGGAAGAAATTAAGGAAAAAATAGGTCCACGAATATATTTTAAGAAGATAGTCTATGTATTTTAACAGTATTAAAGGATTACATTTCTGTTTTTTAGTGTGTAAATATCTATAGTATGTGCAAAGAACCAAAGTTCATTCCAGGGCCTATCATGGAATAGAATGTAGCAAATTTTGTATATATTGTTTGTATATTTATAGAATTCGCCTGTCTCACTTCTCTCCCATTTTCATAAACAGAGCACCTCTTTGACATAATGAAAAACAAACATTATATTTCTACCTCCTACAGGATTCTACACACTTTGCTGTCTGCTAAATATAGAAAAGATTCATGCACAATCCTCATCTTCAAGGAACAATTTTCAGTAACCCAAGTAGCTTATGTATATCTCCTACCCCTTTCTTCCCAGCTGTCAAACTAGGTGAGTGATGACTGAATTCTATAAAAAATAAAATCTCAGATAATTTAGAGGCATGCAGTTAGTATCCAATAGAATCTTCTTCACTTGGATATATATTATCACCATCTTTGTGAGAACTTCAGCTTCCTTATTTGAAAACTGCACTGTCCAGTTAACAGAGTAGATGAATCTCATTATTTAAAATTCCATTTAACTGAAATTGGAAGGATTAATTTCTCACACACTATTAACGTTTGAGATTCTGTAGCCACATGTTGCCAGTGGCTAGTCTGTTAGACAACGCATATATAGAATATTTCCATTATCAAAGATGTTTCTGTTAAAACTGTTTTAGAGTGTGTTTCTGCTTGTTAAGAAATAGTCCATCTTCCTAAACTACATATGCTCCATAGCTGGTACTCAGACTGAAGATCAGACCAGAAATTCTAGAAACCCATCAAGTTAAGATATAGATATAAATTGTTCTACATAGGCACATTTATTTATGAGGAGGAAGAGGATCAAACAGTCAACGTCAGCAGAATCAACTCTGTCAACTCTAGGAATGAATAGATGAAAAATTTAGCAATTCTTTGCAGCATTGCTTCTGTGATTGGAATTGGCTGTGGTATTCTCAATGGTGATTTTGTTGGAAAGTATAAATGTGTAATTATCACATTAGCTCACAGAAGAATTAGGATCTGTGCTTGTAAATGTCATTTGGTATTTACACATGACATTTTAATTTTGCCTAGTATCAGTACACCACAAATATCTTTATATGGTTTCTGAGGGTTTTTTTTTTTTTTTTACATTTTTTTATTGCGAACATACCGTACAGAGGTTTTACAATTACATGAGCAAGGTAATGAGTTCATTTCTTATCAAGCACTGTTGCCTCCTCCTTTGTTTCCCCTTATGATCCCTTCTCATCTCCGCCTTCCCCACCCCCATGCCTCCCCTTGCGCCAAAGTTGTAAAGGTCGTTTTTCGACATAACGTCTTGTACATCTCATTGTTGCAATGAGTCCACTTGTAACCCTAATAAACAATTTTTTCCCTTCCCCTCCACATACTATACTAACATCAAGTACAGTGAAACAGGTATTGTACCAGGGGAGGGGACATACAAAGCAACAAAGGAATGATCTTAATTATGTTAGAAACAATAATAAGAAAGAAAAAGCATTTGAGTACTTATCTTGGATTCATTTCACCTAACATCAACTTATCTGACCATTTCTGCTTGTCTGAGACATGTACTAGTTATTGCAAATAAGAGAAACCATGGGACCTATGTTTCTTTGGGCCTGGCATACTTTACTTAATATAATTTTTTTCCAAGTCTTTCCATTTCCTAACAAATGGGACAATGTCATTCAATCAACTCCAAATTTATCAAAGACCCTGGAGTCAAAGCAGACACCCTGAAAACATTGCAGGACGTAATAGGAAATACCCTTGGTCTGAGTTGTTTTTTTCATTAATTTTGATTCTTCTTACAGCAGGCATTTTAAAAATTAGTGGAAAACTTAAGACTTTCTTGTGTTTTATAGTCCCATTATTACTCAGTAAGCTTAATAAAAAAAAGAGAATCCATGAACTATGTATCTCCCACCACCATTTTGTTAATTACTGGAGCTAAGAGAACTGGCTCCCCAGAATCTGACCTTCAGAATTCAACAATGAGGTGGGAATAAGACAAGGAAAGAGAGACATAGTAATTTGCTGTCACAATGAACACCTGTTCTCAATCTTTTTGATTCCCACAGTGAGCTTTTATTTGTGCTTTTTTATTAGCATGACAAAGATAACTGACTTTCCCAGATTTAGAGTTGGAAACTTGTGGGACACATTCCTTTATTATGTAATCTTTCTTAAAATTGTGTATCATTACTTTCCCTCTTGGTGCCTTTTCCATCCTTGTTGCAAGTATGTATTTCTACAAATGGAGACTTTGGTTCATCATCATGATTAAATTAGGATTAGGGAGATTGTGTGATTTGCTATAGAAGTAAGGTATTATGATTAGGACCCTTTGGTCCAGGTTTCATTTCTTTGTGGAATTTTTATTGGGGTCCTTACTCATGGACTCATGTGTAAGTAATTCTTCCAATATTCCAGTATAATCCAGTAGAGTTGGACAATGCATTAGAAATTTAAAACATGCCTATAATTATTTTAAAATATACTTTTAAATATAATATCATAAATAAAAGCTTTGTTTTTTTTTGTAATTTTAATATTATTGTCAAGGTTATGCACAGATGGGTTACACTTACATAAGTAAAGCAGTTATAACATTTCTTGTGTAACTTGTTACACCCTCCCTCATTTTCTTCCTCTTTCCCTGGCTTTCTTAATCCCACCGCCCAAGTTGTACAGATCATTTCCAACATATTGTCACTTTTAATTTCCATTAAGTAAATTTTTGTGCTGTTCCCGTCCTTGATCTCCACAATGTGAACACTGGAACATCATGGTTATACTCCTCTGCCTTGCATATATGCATATATTTATATTTATATATATGCCTACAATTTGGGTTCATATATCTGTTTGATTATTCATTTGTTTATTGCCAAAACTGGAGTTTGAATTCAGGGCCTGAACATTGTTCTCTGTGTTTTTTCCACCTCAGTGCTAGCCACAGTTCCACTTCTGGCATTTTGGTAGTTGAATGGACTTTCTCTGGGAGCTGGCTTTGAACCACGATCCTCAATCTCACCCTTGTGATAAGGTAAGATTACAGGTGTGAGCCTACTTTATACTTTGACTTTTCATCTCATTGTATCATGCATATATTTCCTACCCAATAACATCCTTAGAAATTTCATACTGTTCTAAGAGCATCACTTATAATGATTACATGAGAGTCCAGTGTTTATAAATTCCATAATTAATTCAACTGTTTTTATTACTGAAAATCTTTGTTGTCTCCAAAATATTATATGTATCATCAAAGTTCTTTTGGATTTTTCACTCTAGTATTCATTTTTTATAGAAAATATCTGCGAGTTAGAAAGAACCAAATACAAACTTTCTTCTTACATAATGATCCATTTTAACTTGGCTCATCTAAAACAGTAAGTTACTCCTCCCTGTGAATTTATTCTTTTTCCCAGCATGTAGTTCCAATTTTGTAACTTTTACCCACCTTACCCACTATAAACATTGTCTGAAATGACTCTTGCTATCATCCAGTTTTTGTAAAAACCTTTTCCATGGTATTTCATTAATAGGAAGCCATATTTAAATAATAGCAACTTAATGTCATCATTTCCACAGGTATCTGCATTTCAGCCTGGAACAGGATTTTATTTTAATGGAAGAATCAGAGCATCATTTGGAAGGCAGAGATTACCCTTATGAACAAATTTGATCTTTCATTGCTTATTTTTGTTTTGGAAGTTGAAGGCTAAAGATTACCAACTCATATATCCTCTGTTGTCACTGTATTTGATTCTAGTTCCCTGCATCTTGTATATATATTTTTCTAATTTGGGGAGGGAAAGGATAACAAAATGTTGAAACAAGGATAGTGGTTGACCAATTTTAACAATGAGATGTACAATACACTATGTTGGAAATGAACTTCACAATTTTGGGATACAGAGAAGGAAGAGTTAGGGAAGTAAGGAGAGAGAGGAATGTAGGAGGAAAACAAAGGATGGAGTAACAATGCTCAATGGGAAATGTACTCATTACCTTACTCATGTAACTGTAACCCCTCTATACAATATTTTACAATAAAAATATTTTTAAAAGATTACCAGCTCATACTCCCACAGTTTACTTGCTATACACCTTAAATGCTTCATATGGCTGAAAAGGGGAAAACAAAAAGACAGCAACTTTCAATATAGATTGTCTATTTTTGCAATACCAAGATGCCAAATGCAGTGCCAAGTGCACAGGAACCCGGAGTACATTCATTAAGCTCTAGAATTCTCAGTTGTTTGCTTTGGCTAGAAATCTCTTAATTTTATTATACACAATATGCAGAAATGTCCTGAAAATTATTCTTGCAGAAAAGCCTTTCCTACAAAATCAGGAAAATTTGACCAAGTCAAAAAGAGTAAAATAACACAAGAAGAATTCTATTCCTGTTTACATAAAAGCTAGGATTCAACATGGGTCTATTAATAGTCTGAAGAAGACAAACAATTATTTAAGTGAGTTGTTATTATAAATGTAATGATATATGAACTCTGCCTGGGGAGTTGAAAAGAATCCTTCCTGCACAGTGTCTTGATACATAGGAAGGGAGAAAACAAATATTCTGTAAAATGATGAAAAACTTAGGAAGGTCAGTTTTCTCCAAATATTATGACCAAGGAATGTAAGGTATGAGGAACAAGGTGAGTTGGAGAGTGAAATTGGAGAGATGGAAATGGCCATATAGCTTGGTGTTATGGCACTTTCTTAATATGCACAGGGCCCAGGGTTCAATCCCCAGCAATGAAAAGGAAGGAAGGAAGAGACCAAGAAAGATTTGTGAGGTAGGCCTAGCATCATCATAGAAGTTTTATTCTCTTCCTGTTTTATTTTATTTTTTGGTTGGTCATGGGGTTGAACTCTGGGCTTGGGGGCTTTCCATGTGCTCTTCAGCTCAAGGCGAGGGCTCTACGACTTCAGCCACAATGCCACTTCCGTTTTCTAGTGGTTTATTGGAGATAAGAATCTCATGAACTTTCCTGCTTGGGCTGGCTTTGAACGATGATCCTCAGATCTCAGCCTCCTGACGAGCTAGGATTACATGCTTGAGCCACTGGTGCCTGTCTACAAGTTTTATTCTCTAGCCCAGGATTTCATACTCTTAATTTCACATTATTACTGCATGGGAGATTTTAAAAGTACCGTTGCTCAATTCTCAGCTGTTTTATCTGAGTGGGAACAGATATATCAACTTCAGCTGATATGACATGGGGGCACCAGTAAAGCACCCAGGATAAAGATATCATGGTAGCATATAAGAGTGTAGAACTTGAAAACTTTTCTGTGAGCAGAAAAATAAGTGCACATTGTATGTTAGCCTAAGTATGATTATAGATCAGTCTGAGTTTAAATGAACCAATATACCAGTTTTGTAACCTCTTTTTAAACCTCAGTTTCCTATTTTGGACATGGAAGCCCATGAGACTACAGTGCAAGAGTGTTCATAAAGTGTTTTCAGGGTATGCATTTTAAAATTTATTATAACTACCATTAGTTGATTTGTTTATATAGTGTAAATTTGAACTAGGTGCTGATGAGCAAAGCGGAAGACGATGAAGTGTCCTGTCTTAGGTCTCTCGGGTACTTGATGTCATTCCTTACACTCCAAAATTGGTGAAGTTAGAATTGGACAAAAGGGCACTTTTAAACGTTTCTCTATGGAGCTTTAGCATTTTTCAATATCAGAAGGACTCTGGAAAGATGGAAAAATAAAATAGAGAAAGTGGCGCTGGGAAGGTGTCTCAGTGGTAGAGTGATTGCCTTGCAAGCATGTGGCCCTGGGTTCAATTCCTCAGCACCACATAATCAGAAAAAGCCGGATTTGGGGCCTAGACTTAAGTGGTAGAGTGTTGGTCTACAGCTGAAGAACTGGGGGACAATGCTCTGGCCCAGATTTGAGGCCGCACAACCAAAAGAAAGAAAGAAAGAAAGAAAGAAAGAAAGAAAGAAAGAAAGAAAGAAAGAAAGAAAGAAAGAAAGAAAGAAAGAAAGAAAGAAAGAAAGAAAGAAAGAAAGAAAGAAAGAAAGAAAGAAAGAAAGAAAGAAAGAAAGAAAGAAAAAAAGAAAGAAAGAAAAAAACCACAACAGTCCTTTTCAGCTGGCTTACTGTCAGTGCTTTTGACGTATGATGACAAATTACCAGACACTGAATTGCTTATAAACAACAAATTTATTTCTCCATTCTGGAGCCTGTAGGTCCAAGATTACAATGCTAGCATAGTCAGGATTTTTTTATTTCTGAGTGAGGCCCTGTTTTAAAGTTCAGGAGTGAAATTTATTTGGTGTTGTTTATTTAAACCCAATTCATGAAGTTTTGCTTGCATAACTTAATTACTATCCATGTACACACAAAGGCCCATTTCTACAACATTACATTTGAGATAGAATTTCGATATGTGAAACTGGATGAAGGGAGTAAATAAATGTATTGTACATATACATTCTTTTCTTTTCCTATAAGATTGTGGATCTAAGAACAGTAAGATCCAGACATTGAATGATCTCAAAGCTGAATCTTAGCCATTCTATGATTCTGGAGTTTTACATTGATCTGGATTATTTAATTCTCTGCCTTCACTACAAGTTTATTTGGAGAATACATATGATAATTACACTAAGTGAGAATTTTAGAGAATTATTTCATTATTTCATATTGTTTACTTTTAATTTTTTGGTAAATACTTGGATTCAAATTCAGAGCCTGGCATTTGCCAAGCAGGCACCATACCACTTGATTCATGCCACATCCAGCAATTTTTGCTTCGATTATTTTTGAGATAGAACCTTGCATTTTTTTATTCCTAGGATACCTGGATACTGAACTTCCTAGTTGTATGTCCAACATAGGTAGGATGACAGCCACACATTGGCACACCCAGCTTTTATTGTTTGAGAAGAAGGTCTCTTGTGTGTCTTCCAGCTTGACCTTGAACAGTGACTATTTATATTTCCATTTTCAAAGTAGCTAGGATAATAGGTATAAACCACCTCATTTGGTTTGTCTTATTTATGTTTATGAAAGTTCTGAAAGTATGAGAAAATTCTCAAAAAGTTTACTAACCATACCCAGATTCTAGGTGATACACTTATATTTATTCTGTCACAAACACAATTTGTGATATTGCACATCAAGAATACAAATATGTATTGCTAATGCCAATTTAAAGAGTTGTGATGATCTAATTTCTATGTGTGGATTTGTTTCCTGGCAAAACATCCTGAGTACATAGGCCAAAAATGTGATAGTCCTACAAGCAAAAATTACTTCTAGTATGATCAACAATTTGCAAATAAGGGTTCCATACCTGCAGAGGAGACAGGTCACAGGACAATTCCCTGCTGTGACCCTATAATAAATCTGCACTTTTCAAAATAGCAGAGTGGTGAATTTTGTCAAAATTATTATACGGGAACTTTCTTGACCTGATAAAGAGTACTGCATTAGAATGAAAATATTCCCAGTTCTTCTGAAGTCAGGAAAAGATGTCATCCATTTGTATTCAAACACATACCAAGCATTTTTGTTAATATAATGAAGAAAAATATAAAGTTCTTCACAAATAGCTTTTATTTATATATATAAAGGACTCTTAAACACACGGATAAGACAATAAATAACCCAATTAAGAAGATACAGAGAGAAGGCAAATAAGCACATCCAAAACCCATACATTACAAGAATGTTATAGAAATTCTTCTCAAATGTGTTCAGATAATGTTTTCTGGAATGTAAGGAATGTAAATAATTTCACCATCTTGATTCTTCCAATAATAATTTTCAAAAATGCATAAAGAACTTCAGAATTCATGGAATTTTTATTTCATGTTCTGTGCAGAACACTTTACAAAAGGCATATTCTTTATTTCTTGAAAACACCAATATTTTTACCTGTATTCATCTGTGTAAATGACTTCACAAACCTTTTAAGGCAATTGAAGAAGGAAATTGTAGCCAAACATTGCATAGACAATATCTTGAAAATTGTATCATAATCTTTTTCCTTTTTCTTGTCTCTTTTTTTTTTCAGGAGAAGGGATTGAACTCAGGGTCTCAAACTTCCTGGATAATTGCTCTTGATCCTTACACCTAGCACTTTGTTGAGCTTTAGATTTCTTTTCAGATAGTTTCTTATTAACTGCCTAGACTGGCCTCAAACCATTATCCTCCTACTTTTGCCTCTTATAAACATGTGGCACCAGTTTGTTTTAAATATTGAAGTATCTGTATCACATTTTTACCATACAAACAGCAAACCTCCTATACTTTCCACTGTCTAGCTCTTAAGTAGTTAGAATTGTAGGCATGTACCACTATATCAAGTTGAATTTTTCTAAAAAGAAATCTTTAGTAGCTCTGATAACAAAGAAATATTCACTAACTTCTCTTTAGTCTCCAATTGTCTACCTCTGTAACTTCTTTCTCATTTTTCTCCTCACTGAAGACAGTAAGTTTGTGATAAGTTCAGTTTTGTTAATGCTTTCAAAATATTCCTTTTTAGTCTACATTCTTCATGCCTCATGTTCCATATCATAGTGATTTTCCTTACCAAAAATATTTGTCTCAGCCTGGAGAGGTGACTGATGCCTACATCCCTGGGTACTCTGGAGGCTGAGATGCAAAGATTGTAGTTGGAAGCCAGCCAAATATTTTCTATCTAAAAGGAAACTGGGTGCATCCTAGTAACATAAAAATCATTATCTCATATTTGTTATAATAACATCTTACAAATTTAAGGTTATTCATTTGATAACTTTAATAGAAACAAGAAATACACATGAATTTCTCTCAGGAAATCCAAGTCATTCATTAAAACCCTAACTTGTTTCGGGAAAGAGATAAAATCTCGTTCAGAGAACATAACTAGGTGCCATTGTTAGATTCTCCTTTCTGTCACTATCAAAGATGTTTCAGAGGAAACAGACCTAAACAGATATGAGTCCTGGAACATATTGTAAATGCCAGCATTGAATGATCTCTCTATGGTAAGAAAGACAATCCACAAATTTTCACGCACCTAAACAACCCATCATGTTGCTTTTCTCTGAGCCTGGATGAGTTTTCTTATTTGTCCTTCTGTGGCACTGAAGGTGTGTATCTTTTTCTATATTCGGTCTATATGGAGTTCTATTTCCTCTTGCAAACATTCTGAGAAGCACTTCCCAGGCCACAAGAAGTACAGATAAATTATTCATCCCATATTCTCCCCTCACAGCTCTCCTGTCCTGAAAAACTGTTTACTGAAGAAAATGGAACAATGATTGCACAATGATATAAACCTGAGTGAGCATTATCACACTAGTCATAACACCAGAGAAGAACAAGGCTGTTTTCTCATAAGATCGAAATATGCTAGTTTTATATGCATGTTTTATGCGTTCAAAATACAATGAAGTATTTCACTATCCTGGAAATGATTGGCCAGACCTAAGAGTTAAGTGTCTTAAAAGCTAAAGACACTTTTTGTGAGTTTTATCCAAAGGGAGAGAAGAAAGTTAAAATCCATAGTTTATTTTGTAGAATCAAAGTGGTAATACAAAATGAGAATCACAAAAAAATCTCTGCCCAGTCTAGATCTCCGGTGCTGCCCTCAGCATGGTACTTTCTGTCTTTTCTGGCCATGGTTAGGTCCTCCTGCCCAGTGGATCAGTTGTCTTCAAGGCACCTTGGTCCTGAATTGGGACTTGGATTACCCAGTGGTGGTTGGGACCTGGCCAAGGACACGACACAGACCACTTCCATGGAATGACTTCTTTGCCCGGCATGTAAGTAGGATTACAAGTGGAATTTCTCTGAACTTGACTCCAGAAGGCAATCACTGCACCAAAAGTCAAGGCCAAAAAACTTCTTCTCCCCTCCTCCATTGCTCCCTTCCTCCCTCCTTGGGAAAGAGCAAAATACTTTTGCAGGTTTTGGTACACACACAAATCACCCACCATCTCTCCTGGTAAACTAGGTTGCAAGTGAGTAAGTCATGTAATTCCATTATGCCACACTCATTATTCTGGACAACATCTTCAGGTTGTTTGGTGCTTTCATTTTTTTTTCTTTTTGTTGGTCGTTGGTTTGAATTTCAGCTCGAGCCAAGCTCTCTACCACTTGAGCCACAGTGCCACTCCCTGTTTTCTCGTGGTTAGTTGGAGATCAGTATCTGACAGACTTTCCTGCTAGGGCTTGCTTTGACTCATGAATTAATTTTTTAAGTTTTTTACTGTAAAAATGCTGTACATAGGGGTTACAGTTACATGAACAAGGCAATGAGTGCATTTCCTATTGAGCATTGTTGCCTCCTCCTTTGTTTTCCCCCTACCACTCCTTCCCTCCCACCTCTATAACTAAACCCCTCCCACGCTGAAGTTGTAAAGTTCATTTTCTTTAAAAAAATGTATGTCTATACATATATATACGAATATATATAAATATATATATATATATATATATATAATAAAAATGTTGTAGAGAGGGTTTACAGGTACATAAGTACGGTAATGAGTACATTTCATAGCATGCATTTAACTCTTCCTTTGTTTTGCCTCTACCATGACTTCCCTCCCCCCTCCCAAACACCTCCTGACCTCCCCACCCTGCATTGTAAAGTTCGTTTTTTAACATAGTGTCCTGTACATCTTGTCATCACAATGGATCAGCCTGCATCTTCATTTAAATGTTCCCCAATATCCTTTCCACTCCCCAAATTACAAAAATGTATGTACAAGTGCAGAACACGAGTATCAGATCCAGTGAAAACAGGAGTTACACGGGCGGGGAAAAACATACAGAAGAAACAAAAGATTCACATAGTGCATTTTAAGTACATTATAAAACACTAGCAATATAGAAAAAACCACTGTCCCTGTCTTGGGGTTCATTTTGCTTCCTATTATCTCATGTGTTCGTGTGTACATAGCCTTTGAACTTCTCTGCTTGTTCTAGACCTGTGCTAGTAATTGCAAACAAGGGAAACCATGGAAACTATGTTTCTTTGGGCCTGGTTTACTTCAGTTAATATAATTTTTTCCAACTCTTTCCAATTCCTAACAAATGAGGCAATGTCCTTCTTTCTGATGGAGGCATAGAATTTCATTGTATATATTTATAACACATTTTCTTGATCCATTCATATACTGAGGGGCATTTGGGTTGGTTCCCTATCTTAGCTATGGTAAATAATGCTGTGATAAACATGATTGTGCTGGTAGCTTTGGTATTACCCTGTTTGCGATTATTTTGGTAAAATCCCAAAAGTGGGATTGCTGGGCCATAATGGAGCTCTATGTGGAGTCTTTTTTTTTTATTTTGTCGGTTGTGAGGCTTGAACTCTTGGCCTTGGCTCTGTCCCTCAACTCTTCAGCTCAAGGTGAGCGCTCTACCACTTGAACTACAGCTCCACTTCCAGTTTTCTAGTGGTTTATTGGAGATAGGATTCTCATGGTCTTTCCTGCACGGGCTGGCTTTGAACCACGATCCTCAGATCTCAGCCTCAGTAGGGAGGATTACAGGCATGAGCCACCAGCGCCGTGCAATGTGGAGTCTTTTGAGGAACCTCTATACTGCTTTCCAGCATGGTTCAACAAGTTTATACTCCCACAAACAATGCAGTATGGTTCTCTTCTAGCCACATGGCCTCCAGCATCTGTTACTAAAATTCCTGATTATAGCCATTCTAACTGGGATGAAGTGGAATCTCAGTATTATCTTGATTTGTATTTCTTTTATGGCTAGAGGAGCTAAGCATTACATCATGTGTCTATTGGCTATTCTTATTTCCTTTTCAGAGTAGTCTCTCTTTAAGTATTTAGCCCATTTGTTAATTGGGCAGTTGTTTGAGGATTTGTTTTTAGGAGATTTAGTTTTTTGAGTTCTAAGTATATTTTAGACATGAGACCCTTGTCCATTGTTTGGCTAGTGAAGATTTTCCCCCAGTCCGTGGGATTTCTGTTGATCTTACGAGCCATGTCTTTTGCCTTGCAGAAGCTCTGCAGTTTCATGCAATACCATTTGCCTAACTTTTCTTTGATTTGTTGTGCTTCTGGGTCTCTATTAAGAAACTTTTGGCTTGTGCCAAAGAACCCTAGAGTTTCTCCTATTCTTTCCTGTCATGTTTTCATGGACTCTGCTTTTCTTTAGAGGTCTTTGATCCATTTGGAGTTGATTCTGGTGCAGGGTGTTAGATACGGTCTTATCTTTAGTTTTCTACAAGTTTTTAACCAATTTTACCAACACCATTTACTGAAAAAGCTGTTTTTTCTTTCCATTCAAATTCTTTTTTTGGGGGGGGGGGAGTCTGATTGTGGGCCTGAACTAAGGGCCTGGGTGCTGTCCCTCAGCTCTTCAGCTCAAGGCTAGAGCTCTAGCACTTGAACCACAACACCACTTCTGGCTTTTTTTTCTGCTTATGTGGTGCTGAGGAATAGAACCCAGGGCCTCATGCATGCAAGGCAAGCACTCTACCACTGAGACACCTTCCCAGCCCCCATTCAATTTCTTTAGCACCCTTATCAAAGGTTGGGTAGCTATAGATCTGTGGGTTCATTTCTGGGTCTTCAGTCCTAAACAATTCATCCTAGAGTCTGTTCTTGTGCCAGGACCAAGCTATTTTGATTACTATGGCTTTTTATTAGAGTTTTGAAATTTTGAATTGATATTCCTCCAGTGCTGCTCTTTCAACTAAGGATTGTTTTTGCTATTCAGGGTTTTTTATTGTTCCATATGAATTTTTGGATTGCTTCCTCTATTTCATTGAAAAATGAAGTTGGGATATTGATAGGTATTGCAATGAATTTGTAGGTAGCCTTGGGCAGTATTGCCATTTTCACGATGTTAATCTTCCCAATCCAGGAGCATGGGAGGTTTTTCCACTTGCTTAGTTCTCCTTTAAATCTTTTTTTTAAGTTTTTAAAGTTTTTGTTATAGAGGTCCTTCATCCATTTGGTTAACTTAACTCCTAAGTATTTTATTCTTTTGTGGGGCTATTGTAAAAGGGTTGCTTTCCTAATTTCACCTGTCCTCTTCTCATTGTTGAAATACAGGAAAGCTATTGATTTCTGAGGGTTAATTTTATACCTTTCTTTTTTGCCAACGTTTCCGATCAGCTCAAGTAATTAGGAGTTGAATCTATAGGTTTCTGTAAATGCAAGATCATATCTTCTGCAAAGAGGAAGAGTTGTACTTCATTTCCCTCTATTTGGATACCCTTTATGTCAGCGTCTTCTCTTATTACCCTAGCTAGGCATTCTAATACTAGTTTGAAGAGGACTGAAGGGAGTGGACATCCTTGTCATGTTCCTGGAATTTAGAGGAAATGGTCTTATCTTTTGCCATTAAGTATAATGTTGGCTGTAGGTTTGTCATATGCAGCGTTTATTGTATTGAGGAATTTTCCATGGATTCCTAGTTTATCCAGAGCCTTAATCATAAGTGTTGGATCTTGTGAAAGTTTTTTCCACATCTATTGAGATAATCATGTGTTTCTTATTCTTGCTCTTGTTGATGAGATGAATTATATCGTTTTGTTTATTTTCAACCAGTTTTGCATCACTGAAATGAATCCTGTTTGATCTCAGTGTATGATTTTTTTTGATGAGTTGTTGAAGTTGATTGGCCAAGATTTTATTGAGAAATTTTGCATCGAAATTCATGAAAGAAATGGGTGTATAGTGCTCTTTCTTTGATGAGTCCCTGGTTTTAGGAGGAGGATTATGCTGAATTCATAAAAAGAGTGTGGTAGGTATATTTTACTTTTAATTTCATTGAAGTGATGGAGGAGTATTGGTGTGAGTTCTGCCTTGAAGGCTTTGTAGAATCCAGATGTAAATCCATCTAGTCCTAGGCTTTTCTTTGGTGGGGGGTCTTTTTTTCTTTTTTTGCCGGTCATGGGACTTAAACTCTGGGCCTGCGCGCTATCCCTGCACATTTCAGATCAAGGTGAGCTCTGTACTGCTTGAGCCACAGCACCACTTCCGTTTTTTCTAGTGATTTATTGGAGACTCACGGACTTTTCTGCCCAAGCTGGCTTTCAACTGTGATCCTCAGATCTCAGCCTCGTGGTAGCTAGGATTACAGGCGTGAGCCACCGGCACCTGGGAAAAGTTGGAGGTCTTTTATTGCTGCTTCTATTTTGATGCTTGATATGACTCTGTTAAATTGGTTTAAATCATCTTGGTTTAGTTTGGGCATGTCAATATTTGCTAGAAATTTGTCCATACCTTTAAGATTCTCAAACTTACTAGCATAAAGTTTTGAGAAGTATTCTCTTAGTATATCCTAAATCTTGTTTATTTCTTTTTTTGTTTTTTTTTTTTTTGGGGGGGGGGTTCTGGTAATGGGGCCTGAACTCTGGGCCTGGGCGCTGTCCCTCAGCTCTTCAGCTCAAGGCTAGTTCTCTACCACTTGAGCCACAGTGCCACTTCCGGCTTTTTTCTTTTTGCTTATGTGGTGCTGAGGAATCTAACCCAGGGCCTCAAGTATGCAAGGCAAGCGCTCTACCACTGAGCCACCTTCTCAGCCCCTGAATCTTGGCTATTTCTACAGTGATGTTTCCATTCTAATCTCTGAGTCTGTCTATTTGGGTGTGTACTATATTTTTCTCATTAGATTTGGTAGGGGTCTGTCAATTCTATTAATTTTTTCGAAGAATCAACTCTTTGTTTTGTCAGTTCTTTCAATAGTATTTCTTTAAATGTAATTTATTTAATTTGGATTTAATTTTAATTATTTGTTCCCATCTACTGAATTTGGGTTTAGCTTGTTCTTTTTCAAGGAACTTTAGGTGACTTATTAAATTTTTAGTTTCAGATCTCTCCAATTTGTTAATGGAGGTACTCAGAGCTATAAACTTGCCTCTGAGTACTGCCTTTCTGTGTCCCAGAGAAGCTGGTAATTTGTGTGTTCATTTTTGTTGAATGTCATGAGCAGTTGTGTTTAGTTTCCAATCTCTTCCTTCCACTGATGATTCAAGAGTGTGTTGTTCAGCCTTCATGTGTTACAGTATTTCCTTTGGGGGGCTTTTGATGTTGAATTCTAATTTTATTCCCTTGTGGTCTGAGAGAATACAGGGAATAATTTCAATGTTTTAAAATTTGGACAGATTTGCTAAATGGCCTAGAATGATGTCTATTTTGGAGAATGTCCCATGTGCTGCTGATCAGAAGGTGTAATCTGATGCTGCTAGGTGACATATTCGTTAAATATCTGTTAAGTCTAGTTGATCTATGCATATTTTAAGATCCGAGGTTTCTCTCTTGAGTTTATGCCAGATTGGTCTCTCTATTGAAAGGAATGGTGTGTTACAGTCCCCAACAACTAATGTCTTTGAATCTATGTGAGACTGGATTGAAAGTAGTGTTTCTTAGATAAATTTTGGTACTCTATTATTTGGTGAGTTGATATTTAGGATCATAATATCCTCCTGAAGAAGAGATCCTTTAATTAGTATGTAGTGACCTTTTTTATCAGTTCTCATTGATTTTAATTTGAAGTCTATTTATATGATATTAGGATTGCAAATCCTGCCTGTTTATGGGGTCCATTTGCTTGATATATTTTATTTCAGCCTTTCACTTTCAGAATGTTTATTTTTTTGGGCAAGGTGTGTCTCTTGAAGACAGCAGATAGAAGAATCTTGCTTTCTGATCCAACTGGACAATATATGTCGCTAAATTGGAGAGTTAAGACCATTAATATTGAGGGTTAAGACACAGAGGTGTTTGTCTGTCCCTACCATTTTATCCAAATTTGGGGGGGGGGAAGCTGTGCCTTGGCTGTTCTTGTGATTACATATTTCTGTGTTTGTGGAGCACTTCATTGACTATATTCTCTTCTAGTTGGTTTTCTATATGTAGAACCTCTTTGAGGAATTTTTGAAGAGCTGGTTTGGTAGCGGTATATTGCATCAGATTTAACGTGCTGTGGAAGGTTTTTATTTGTCCTTCTGCTGTGAATGAGAGGTTAGGTGGGTAGATTATTCTTGGTTGGTAGTTATTTGACTTTACGACATGACATACCTCTTTCCAGGTCTTCTGTGAAATCTGAGGTAATTCTGAATGTGTTACCTTTATATGTGATTGATCTCTTTTCCCTGGCAGCTTTAAGAATTCTTTCTTTAGTGGCTATTGAGCGGTATGGATTGTAATGTAGAGGTGGGATGTCCTATTCTGGTCTATTTGGGTTTCTAAAAGCTTTTTGCATGTGTATGGGCCTGTCCTTTTGTATATTTGGGAAGTTCTCTGCTAGGATTTTGCTGAATGCATTTCCTAATGCATTGACTTCCCTCTCCAGCCGTTCTTGTATTCCTATTATTCTCAAATTAAGCTTTCTGAACGTTTCTTGTATTTCCTGCATTGATCTGTCATGCTTAATTTTGTTATGAAAAATGGTGTGCTCTTTCTCTATGGAGTCTAAACTGTCTTCAGCTACATATATTCTTTCTTCGGCTTCTTCCATTCTAGGTTGAAGACTTTGTACTTTAGTGTTTAACCCCTTTCCTTCTTGGTGGTCTTTCTTAATGGTGCCCAGCTCTTTATTAAGGTTTTCTTTCAAGTCTTGAATAGATTGCCTTACCTCCTGGAGTTGGTTATCAGACTTTTCTTTCCACTCCATAATCTAGGTTCCTATCTTTTCATTAGATTCTTTCTCCCTCTGCTGGAGTTCCTCTACCTTTTTATTTGTGGAGGCCATGAAGTCATCTATTAACTTCTGGTTGGCCTCTTTGCACTCTCTGATAACCCCATGTAGGGTTTCCAATTTTTCATTCAGCAGGTTTACCAGTCATGCTTTTAATCTATTTTGATCATTATCTTCTATGTCATACTGGGACTGCTATGTAGCTTGTTTATGTGGAGATAGTGGTGGGATTTGTTTATTGGCTATTTTTCTTGTGTTTCTGCAGTTAGTTCTGCCCATTTGGAGACAAGAACCACACTGCTAAAAGAGTAGGATAGTCTTTTAGGACCGAGCCAACCCGATGTCACATAGATGGGTAGATCTTAGGGTTTCAGTGGTAAGGTGAGGTGTTTTCCTGTTTAGCTCTCTTTTTCTTTTCTTGCAGAGGATATTTTGGCTTTGGGGTCAAGATTGCATATAGTTGTAACTTTTGAGGCAATCTAGGTTTGATTAATAAGTAGTCTGCTCTTTAGAGTTAACAAGATGGGCCCCTTGTACTCAAAGTGCTCAAATGGAACCAATTTTGTAGTCAAATATAGAACCAACTGTAAGTTGGGTCACATATAAATCATTAAGGATCAATGGGCTGGATTAGAATGAGAAATGAAGGGTTAAGATTAGAGAGATATAAATTTAATTTCAAAAGAGAACTTGGGTATAATGATAGTAGAGGGGTAAGAACAGCTTAGGGGAGAGGTATATGTAGTAGGAAGAGAATAAATACCTTGTTACTGAATGTAACATGTTGAAAAGAATTTGAAGAAAGGTTATGTAGGGAGTAGCTTAGAGATTAAGATGAAAATTAGAAAGTGTATTGGGGAGGCTTGCTGAGATTAGAAAAATATCAGTCAGATATTATTGAAAAGTTGCTTACTCTGTTAACTCCTGTAATTATTGTTTACTCACGTAGAAGGAAGCCTTATTTGTGCATAGAACTAGACAGGGTAGCCCTGATGGAGTAATAGTGTAAGGTAGAGAGAGAGAGAGAGGTTAAGGGGAGTGAGAAGAAAAGAAAGAAGAAAAAACTTACAAATTAGCAAATAGTAAAGTAGAAGCAGATACCAAATAATAATGAAAAACAGAAGTTTTAAGTGGAATAGCAAATTCTAAATCACAATACACATAAGTAACACATAGAAATACAAATGAACAACAAATGATCAGACATTACAACTAACAACGCAAAAGAAAAACAAGAAGAAAATACTAAAGAATGGATTTTTCGGGTTTTTTGGGGAGTTTATTCTCCCTGTAGTCCTCAGAGCAGATTCCTGATGGAACCTTGTGTGCCTTGCTGTAGTCCACTTTCCTTGTGGCTTGGTTGGGAGCAGATGGCTTTTTGATTGGGGAGGGTGCCTGCTAACTAGAGTTCCATTCTCAGGCCTGGTGGCAGGCAGTTTTGGGGGTTTCAGTTTGTAGACTGCTATCATAGGCCTGGAGTTGGGTTCCCAGGCTTTCCCAGGTAGCCACAGGAGCCTTAGGAACAGAGGTTATGTCTGTGTTCAGTTTTGATGTAATCCATCCCTTTTGGAAGTGGGCTTGTGTCAGGGGGCTTTGGGATCCCTCAGAGAATTACCACCCCCAGGGCATGGACCCAGTTGTGTTATTCACAAGTCTGTAGTTGGAGGTGTGCTGGACCACAGAGCCTGTGCAATGGTGGCTAAGATGGAGTTGGCAGGTTCTAAATGAGAGGGTCTGTGTGTTAGCAGATCAAGGTGGGGGGATGGCTTTGCTGATGCTGAAGGGTCTCTCTCCTATGTGGTGGTGTGAGGAGTCCTGGCACTGGGAGGACTGGGTAGAGGTTGGAGTGACAAGCTGGTGTGGATTGTGGGGGGAGCCGAGCTGGACTGTAACAGACGTGGTGGGAGGTGGCAGGCGCTTTAAGCCAGCCTTGGGGGTTTCTGCCTGTGGCTGCTAGGTGTGTCAGCAGAAATGCCTGCAGAAGCTTGGTCATGCATCAGCTGTGTGAGCCAGGGGTCTGTGCAGGGCAGCAAGGAGGGAGAAGTCCCATCAGAAAGCTCAATCGGCTGGGCAATTGGTCCATAGAGCATAGAACGATTGGCTGCAGCTGTGGTTTCCTGGAGATCTTGTGCAGGGTTGACAGGGGCCTTCTGGGATCCTGCCAGTGCTGCAGGTATAGGCTGGTTTTGGGGGCTTACCCGGTGGTGCCAATTTCTGGCAATTGTAATGGTGGCGGTAATACTAAGTTTGCTCCTTCCCCATGGGCTGGGCCGGGGGGAATGGGAGAGGCATTCACTAACTCGGAGATCTTCACCAGATTCCCTTCTAACATTTCACAGGTATAGTATTGAGCACTTTCTTCAGCTTTTGGGTTCTCCTCTGCTAAAACTCTGCAGAAAGTCCTAGTGCAGCATTGCATACACCTATGTGATACAGGTGCTCCACAGGAGTCCCATTCACTTTTTCTCTTTTGCCTTTTCTTGTTTGCCTGCTAGCATAATCCTTTTGTAGTAGAAAAAGACTTTAGGTATTTAAAGTTTGATTGGAGTGGATCTCTTGAGGTAATGGGTGGCTGTGGCACTAGATCTTCTTTTGGTCAGAGATACTTAGTGGGTTGCCTGTGAGAACCTCACCATTTTCCCACAACCCGTCTGGATATTTATATTATATTTCTTCTTAGTGTTTATTGGAGCATTGCAGTTTTTCTGGAGTTTAAGGTTTTCTGTGAAACTTTTTCTTCAAGTAATCCAACAGCATTAAATATTATATTTAAAAGATGTCCTGTAGCACCTAGATTTTGTAATTATAATATTAAGATGAAATTCTTATTGTTTGTACAAAAATCCTTTTAAGTCCTAACAGAAATATGCTCATTTCATCAGCCTTGGGTCTTTTTTTTCTCCAGTATCTTTCTTGTTTTTGAACAAGTGTCATGGATATCTGTCCATTCCAAAGTAAGATTACTCCATTAATTCATTAGAGAAGGAATACAATCTTCTTTCCTCTAAAGACAGCTTTGAGGATAATGATAATCTGATAATTCACATCAGTGAATTTTCAAAATTATATTGTAAACCAATCATTAAACGGTTTCCAAAAAGCAAAATAAAGATAATGTTTTGCTTTCTCAGGTTAAAATCTAGTAGTTCAACAAAATATATTCTATTCTTCCCAGATTGCATGATGAAGAATTTCTCTTTCATCATAACCCTTACAACCACTGACCCCTCCCTTCAAACATGTAGCTTTATTCCGTTTTCCTGTTCTAGCTTTCATTTTGGTACTAACATTAGTAATCTTCTAGTATTTGACAATGAAATGCCATTTATTGATAGAGAGCTCAATTCATATTGACATAGGCAGACTCATGAGCATATCATAGAGCATAAAATATTGAATATCATTAACGTGATCATATGTACCTATTCCATAAATTAATATACCTACCACGTAAATGTGCAATTTCATGTAATTTTTAAAATGCAAAACATTTGGATATCTATGTCATAAAATAATTCAGATCACTAGTAGAAGACAATAAGCTAAACCTATTGCATCATTCCTAGTATTCTTTGTAAAATTTTCTTTTCTCATCAATTTTCATCTTAGGCCCTTCTTTTCCTAACAACCAGTGATATGTTGATATCTCTAGATTTTAGTCACCTCTGAATAACCTTTTTTCATTTCCACCTCCAGTTAGTCCTTCATGTTAAATACCTGAGTAATAACTTGTCCCGATATCCCTGCAAGAAGACAGCAGTACCCAAGTCAACTAGCTCCGACCATTCTACCCTTGCTATGTTAGGGAAAGGGGTATCAGCCACAGGGGTGTCAGGGATCAGGTGGCTGGAACAATGGTGTTATGAATTATAGGTAGCAGAACAGAGTAGCAGAGAATAGGATACCTGGGAAAGGGGAATTGTGACTGTATTCGCTAAGTTGCAGTGCCAAGAAATTGTGTAGCAGCAACAGCTTTGCAGGGATTGGAGTAGTTAACACAGGTATCCAGAGAGTTTAGCAGGGATAAGGAGGAAAAGAGAAAGTGAAAGAGTAAAAGTTGTGAGGGATTAAGGTGGCACAATCAGGGTAACAATGTCATGGGTGTGCAAACTGGGTAGCCAGTACTAGGATAGAAGCAATTTGCATGGTATACTGATGTGGTGCAGAGCTCAGTGTTTCCCTCTCCAGTTTTGGCTGTCAAATCTTTAGGTAACTACTGCTAGCAGCTCATTATCAGTATGTTGGGTTCAGGCATGTTCCATCCATAAATATCTACTCCAAATAGATTGCAATGTTTGACAGTGGCTTTGGGATCTTTTCCCTAAGCATCTTGAGAGACGACACTCCACAATGCTGCAGAACAGCCTCCACATAGTGAGCTTCAATCACCTTTTACAAATCTCACTGCTTCTCTCCAACGTCAATTATCATGGTAGCAAGGGATCTGAGGACTGCTCAGCAGCAGTGCTCTGGGAAGGTACCAGTTCTTACCCTGGCATTCTGGGAGCTCCCTTGAAATGGGCAAGAGCACTTGCTGCTGCTCTTCCAACATCTCTGTGCATCTGGACAGCCAGACTGTTCTACCTCAGATGGGTTACTTTGATCTACAGGACTAAATGTGGCTTCAAACTTTCTCTGTCTCCTCTAGGTGATCATCACCTTCAACTGTCTCTCCTTTTCCTCCCAGGTAGTTGCTTTATTTCCACATCCTTTGATTTCTGCTTTGGATCAACGTGTGGCTTTCACACCAAACCCTTCCAATTTCTCATCTGCTTCTCTAGGTGTGAATTGGGCATAGCAAGCTACATGTAACTTCTATATCTATTTATCAAGATTGACTCTGGAATCCAAGGTAGTACTAGGCAACTAAGAACATGGGTAGCATCTTAAATACTCCCCTCCCAATCACTGGTCATTGACAAACGTGCAAATGTGTTGTGATCAGTCTCTACATTTCCATTACAACAGTACAAATAGTTTCCATCAAACAAGTTAGTTTATTTACAAAATTCCAGACCAGTCTTGGGCTCTGCCCTAGATCTTCCTGTTCTGAAGGCACTGAAGACACCTAGATACAACTCAGACCTAATGACATGGGTGAATAGAAATGGTGAATATTGCTTAGTGTTCTGAAGTTGCGCTAAGTTGTTGTCATGTTATGGCTGCAATCTAATCAATGTCCTTTCCTGATCTTCACCACATCTCTTTATTTGTTATGAGTAGCAGGTGGGAAGATCTAAGAAGCTCACCTAGAGTTTGGGCCTGGGTTTAAAAGCTCCATTTTGTGATCATAAAAATTCCACCACTTCCTGATATCTGAAATCTTCCCTTCCCATCCCTCAGAATATTATTTCCCATCTGTGTAGACATCAATACACTGTTTTCTCCTGAAGCGTTTGAGTGTGGCACATCATCTGCTTCTTATGTGTACTGCTTTACACAGGGAGATTTTTCTCCTAGGCTTGGGGTACTGTGCAATAGGCTAAACATGCCTAGTCATTTGTTCACACCCCTAAGTAGAACTGTCAAGGACTAAGGACTAGTCAGGGCTCACTTGCTGTCAGTGGTATTGCCCTGAGGAATTGCTGCCAATGTTGCCCACAGTGCCTAGGCTAAGGCCTCTCAGAAAGGCTCCAAATTCAACCTGCATGAGACTCTGAGTTGATCACCATTGAGCAACTATGTTCCACAGTCTGTGAATCATTCACTTCTGTGGATAGATGCATATGAGGTCTAAGAATAGAGTTCCCTAGAAGGAAGGTCCTGGAATGCAAAACATCTACTAGGACAATGGAAACCTGCAGTTGGGTGTTTTTAATATGCAATGAAGTAACAAGAAAGAAAGACACACTGTCAAACCCTAAAGCAAAGGGTCAGAAGGACTGAGGGGAAGGGAGTCCCATGATCAGGAATATAAATGGAGCTTACAAGCCCCTTCAGGCTCTGACTTTCTAGGTTGAAAGGAAGGTAACAGGCAGACTGAGTTTCTAAGAACTCAGGGTCTAGGCTATATGGCTTATTCGGAAATTCTTTTCCCTCCTCCTGTGTTCTGAGAGCAACAGTTAGTGCAGTGCTTCTGTCTCCTAGAGGCAATCATTCTCTTCACACAATGCTTAAAGTAAACAATGGATGGAAATCTGTTAGTAAATCAAAAATATGAAGTAGCACACAGTGCTTCCCCTGGATTCCTGGCCCTAAAATGTTCCCAATTCTGAGCACAGAATGATCATGGGTGAGTGCTAACAACCTCCACTGAATAGTGAACTTTGAACACTTTTCCCAAGTCACATACCATCCAGTACAGTAGTTGCCACCTATAATCCTGCTTATTAAGACAGGAAAGTCTAAGATATTGAGTCCCAAATTGGAAACTGGGGCAAGGAAAGACAATTTATCATTGCTGGAAAGGAGGAACACTTAAATAGGAGAATGTTTCTCTGAGCCCGGATATGGGTAGTCATTTCAAAAGTTTTCAAATTGTGGCTCATCAGCAGAGACTACCAAGTCAAATCTCACTAAAACTAATTCTAAAACATATGAAAATAAAAAATAAACTATTTGGATTTCATTACAAACATCTTTTCTAAAGTGTGTGTGTGTGTGTGGTGTGGTGTCAGATTTTGTATGGGATAGCACTATTTGCTAAAAAAAAAAAAAAAAAAATATTGGCAGTGTCCTTTATGTTTCCAATTCAAGACTAGTGGCATTCTAACTCTACCACTTGAAACACACAAGTCTGCTGGTTATCTGGAGATCAACATGTAGTGTATATGCCAATCTAGGTTGGTTTCAAACTGTGGTTTTCAGATCTCACTTTCTGGATTAGGTAAGCTATAAGAGTGAGCTTCAATGCTCACCTCAGTATTTCCAGTCAGTTACTTAACCTTTCTGAATCTCAGCTTCTTCCTGTGTGGAAAGTGAAAAGAATTCCTTTCTGGACCTTAGAATCTGGTGGGAGTTATGACTTGTTGCTTGAAGTATAAGTGTTCGGGATGTGTGGACAGACCCTGACACTCTCATAAAACTACTGATGTTTATATTGAAATGAATTCCAGGAATTGGAACCAAGAGAGATTTTTTTTGTTCTTTTTTATCCATTTATGGGCAGTGAGGAAGCCACAGAACTTCATGGAGAACAGGGAAACAAATGCAGCGATGGTTCTCTGTATATATTATTTTGACAATGAACTATACCACTTGTGAACAGGGACAGGAGGGAAAAACAGAAAGAGAGAGCAAAGGAAGTGATGAGACTGTCCAATAAGAAATGAACTCATTACGTGACTTACAAAACAGTGACCCATATGTACACTATCTTAACAACAATTTTAAAAATCGGGGTTGATGATTCTCTCCTCTGGTTTTTGCTAGAGGCCCTTAAGACTCAGACCCATCTGTGGAGTTTTTAAAGGTTAATTTATATGATAATTAATATAGAATCTCTTAAGAAATATTATAAAAAGTACTCCATTCTTAGTAACTGTTTATGTTTGAGTGCAGATTCTGTATGTTGTAGGCAAAGCTCTTTTTTTTACTTTTTTTCAGTAATTGTCACGTTTTGAAATCCTTCTTAAAGCTTTGGGACAGAGGTATACTATGTCTTGACACCCTGCCCCTAAGTAACATGATAATCAACATTTGAAATTAATGTTTTTGACTTGAGTTTTATTTATTTATTTTTTGTTGCTGGTGGTGAACTCTGGGTCTAGTTGCTGTCCCTCAGCTTTTCAGCCGAAGGCTAGTGCTCTACTACTTGAGCCACAGCACCCCTTCTGGACTTTTCTGCTTTACATGGTGCTGAGGAATCCAACCCAGGGCCTCATGCATGCAAGGTAAGCAGTCTAATACTGAGGCACCTTCCCAGTCCCTACGAGTGGTATTTTTGTGCATGGATTTATCAAGCAAATCTATTGAGCAAATATATTCATTTGCCACTAGACATATTCAAAAATATGAATTATCTGATATTTTAACAAATAAAACTGCTGTCATTTTTACCAGGAATTTTTTGTCTCCTCCTGCCAAAATCACAAGGGAGGGTATTTTAAGTTAAAACTAAAAAAAAATTCAAGATCTTGATGCTAACAAGAGAATTAAAAAGAAATTTCAAAATGGTTTTTCATCATGAATACAGAGCTCAAAGGTCTCATCATACATATTTCTAAATGCAAATTAAAGGGGAAAATCAACCAGGAAATAAAATTTATATTAATTGTTAATTTTTGAAGAGGAAAATATGATCACTGATGGCAGAATAAAGACAAAGTAATACCAGATCCCTATATGCTCAATAAGAAGCTTTTATTGAAAAATTGAGCTGGAAAGTGCACATCAGGCAAAGGCAAGCAGTCGGAGCCTACCACCAACAAAGAAACACCACAATATATATCTCAGAAAAAGGACACAAGTTCAGAACAGCGCTCATCATCTGTATCTGTGATTTCAATAACACATGTACACTCCCCCCCACACACATACATACACACACAGGAATGTATACAACAGCTCCACCTACTCACAAACATCCACTCAACATGAATCAAAGATCTTTCTGTAAACAAACAAGCAAACAAAAAACCAGTGTTATAAATGTACAATCACTTGATTTTAGTAAATTGTTCACCACTGTAATAATTTTTTAACTAATGTTAATAGTTGGAATGGGAAAAAATCACAAATTATAAAACTTAAAAATTGATCAAATACCAAAAAGGACACTGATCAGGAATGAAGTACAAATGTAAATGTCTAATAAATAAATGAAATATTTGAAATTCTTCTCCACATATCAAAAAGTTACTGAGCTCCAATCTTACACATCAGAATATTTATAACCACTCAAACAAATAAACACAAATGCTGGAGAGGTTGAAATAAATTAGGAACTCTGTTTAGTTGTGCGGCAATTGTAAACTAGTGCAAGCCATATGGAGCTCAGAATGGAGATTTACAAAATACCAAAAAAACCCCACATATTTTATTGACTTTTACAATAACTTGGATACATATTGAAGGAATATGATTCAACATGAACATCCGTGTTAATGGCAGCAGTATTCATAACAACCAAGATCTGTAATCAACCAAGGTGTACCAGTAAAGGGAATAAAGAAAATGTGCTGTTCATAGCTATAAACATATTCTCAGATATAAGAGAAGTGAATGCTTCTACTGTTTAATTGCAACATATTTTTGGATATACGCCTAATACTAATTTCATGGGCTTTTATGGCATTATGTTTTTGCTTTTGTGAGGAACATCCATATTGATTTTCAGAGCAGTTACAACAGGCTAAGGACATCCTATAATAGATGAATATTAGACCAAAATTTAAATATATTAGTGAACACATACAGGACGATCATATATAGTTTATAATTTGAAGCAATGTTAAGAAGGCAACAATTTGGAAAAAGATAATGCTAGAAGCTTAATAAGAAATTATCTTGAAAAACTAAATAAATAAAGTATAAAATAAGACACATCAGAAACTGTTGAATGGTAGAAGATGGATGAATGTTAGAAAAACATTCATCTGCATGGTCAAGTTGAATGAAGTATATGCTTATTTGGTGTACACTGATGAATCTTATTCCAAAACATAAAATACACTTAAAATGTTTATGAAAAGACAAAACAGGATCTGTATTTTGTATACGTAATAGCAGGAATTCACAGAAGGATCAGAACTGTGAAGGAGAGGGAATATGGCCAAAAATGTTTTTGTGATTGTTTGAAGATATCTGTGTTTGTGTGGGAAGGGAGGAAAGAAGATGAAGAAAACATATGGGGTGTTGGTCAAGATATATTTTCACATATACAGACACGGAAAATACGAAAAATGTGCAACTAATTTATGTTAATTTATCATAATATTTTGCTCAAATTTTAAAAAATGAAACTATAAAAATAATACTTAATAATATCTAATAAGTAGGTCATGGAAGAAAATTTACCATAGAAAGATTTTCCTCATAATTTGTTTAATTTCATAACAAATGGATTAAAATAAAATATAGTTATATCTGAAGATGTTAACACTGTCAGATATCATTGATTGAATCCAACAAAGAAAAGTAACAAAAAAGTAGAGAGTAAGAACAACCTGTGCTATGGATGAAGATACTCAGTAGAACTTTGTGAGGAAAGAATGTGCTTTCTTTTCCTCATCAACCTAGATCTAGGACACATAGCTTTTTAAAGAACACTTGTGGTCAGAACAGTAGAGTGACTAATTTAGACAGTAACTTATTACGTTTATTCTCTAATCTTATGATGTGATTCCCGAATTACGTGAGTGATCCTAGGAGACTTTGTAACCTCATTTTTACCCAGAGTTTCTAACCTACCACTGGGCATGATTTTTCTACTACTCTCATTTTTCCTTGTTTCTGAACTCAACTCCTGTAATCATTTTGTTCATGAGAAAGAGATGGAGAAATGTGAGGGTGGCCTGGAGTCTGTGCTAACTTCCACTCCAGCTTAGAGGATCTATTGAAGGACTTCCACCTAGGCCTCAGAATCAGATATTAATTGATCTCTTTTGAAATGGAGAAACTCACTCCCTCAGGCAGAATCTGTTATTCCTTGACTTTCTCGGAAGAGATTCAGAACTAGGGCACAATTCAGAGAATGAGCTTTCCCACCACCCACCACAGCCTTGACAGAAGGAACAGATCCAAAACTGATAGTGGTTTCAGTTCCCACAGGGCCTCATCAGGGACCTTCTGGTGGGAATAGAAACTGGACAAAGTCTAAGATGGAGATTAACTGAGACTGGGCCTAAGGGGGACACTAAAGAATTTCCCTTTCTTTGACTACAAGTGAGTTGTTTAGTGAGACATGACACCTTCCTTCATATCAGAAAATGCAGTAGGTCAATTGTGTTACTGCCACTTTGTAGGAGGTCATTTTCCTCGAAGGAGAAGGGGTTAAATGTTGTGTCCACCAGTTTTCTCTCTAGTCTGTTGTCTCTCCCACGCCTTCCTATACCAGGAACATATTGCTTCATTCCTGCATTCAACTACTTGTCCTGACTCCTAAGCAGAAATACCATAGGCTATCCTTTTGCTAGTCTTTTACATTTGTGATAGAATAGACCCAGGCTCTGCTGCTGCCAAGAGGTGACAACAAGATCAGATTTGTACTGAAGATCAATCATATTGAAAGAACCATTCTATGAGGTCTTTCCTGACCACACTTTTTGAGGTTTCCACTGAAAATTGATTGAACTCACTAGAAGCTCAAAAGTTTCAGTTTGTGAGGTGGTGGATACTGGTGCTTCAAGTCTATAATCCAAGTTAGTCATGAGGCTGAGATCTGAGAATTATGGTTCTAAACTTGTCTGGGAAGAAAGCCTATGAGATTTGTCTGTAGCTAATCAAAGAAAAACCCAAAGTGGTACTCTGTCCCAAAGATGTAAAGGGCTAGCCTTGAACCAAAGAGCTGAGAGACAGTACTCAGGCCCTGAGTTCGTGCCCTGTGACCAACAAAAAGTAAGTTTCATTTTCCTACCATGGTTTCCTCTTCTAACACACTATGTCCTTCATCTATAAGTCTTTCTTAAGATTCCTGTGTCTCACTCAAGCAATTTTTGTCTGTAAACAATAAGGAAGTCTACCTAGAACACAATCAGTAAGTTTACAATAAATATTTGTTAAGTGTGAGTGTGCAGACATTAGACTAATTCTTACTTTAAAGAAACCATGTTGGTCTTTATTCTGTTGGAACAATTGTATGGAAAATAGATGTATCTCTGGATTCCTTTGGTTCTTTGTAGAATCTATATTCTCTAGATTGTTTTTCCATTGATATGAATATTGCTATGTCATCATCCCTATCTTGCCTCTTTCTCAACAGTATACAAACTATGCTACAAACATATATCTGCAAGAAAGCTCTCCTTTGTAATCACATATGCACCTTCAAATATTCTCCTCAAATATTCTCCTCATCGCTATAAACAACCTCTAAGGTTGGCTACACTTATCCTCTAGAGTCATCCTACTACAGCGAACACTGTTATACTTTCTGGATAAAGTTGCTCCTCCTCATCTTCATCAACTTCCAGTAATTTCAGTGAAGAGCATTTTCTCCTGCTTTGCCTTAGAGGATATCATCCTTTGTTATTTCCCAGGAAAGAAATTGTGGCTTGCAGGCTTGAGCATTTGTACATTCAGAGCGTCTTTGGTTGTGAATTTTTAATTTGCTTTCTTGGTAAGTGAGCTGGAATAACAAAAAACATTTAAGGCAATGTGTTTTGGTGTAAATGAAAACATACTGATTTGAAAATATTAGAAATATTCGTTCTTTTTTATTGTGAAAATACTGTACAGAGGGGTTACAATTAGATGGGAAAGATAATGAGTACATTCCTTATCAAGCATTGTAGCCTCCTCCTTTGTTTCCCCTTCCCATCCCTTCCCAGCCTCTCCCCACCCCCTAGCTAATCCTCCCCCCCCATAAAAGATGTGAAGTTCGTTTTTGACATGACAACTTGTACTTCTCATTGTTGCAACGGGTCCACCTTTATCCTTATTTAAACGACTTGTTTTTCCCCTTCCCCTCCATAAATTATACCGACATCAAATTAAGTGAAAGCAGGGGTTATACTGTGGGGGTGGGACATAAAAAGCAACAAAGAAATAATCGTATAAATGCGTTAGAAACAAATGCATGAAAGAAAAAAAAACATTTGGATACATATCTTAGGGTTCATTTTCCTAACATCACCTTATCTGACCTTTTCTGCTTGACTCATACATATACTAGATATTGCAAATAAGGGAAACCATGGGATGCCCCTCAGTAGATGAATGGATCAAGACAATATGGTATATATACACAATGGAATTCTATGCCTCCATCAGAAAGAATGACATTGACTCATTTGTTAGGAAATGGAAAGACTTGGAAAAAATTATATTAAGTGAAGTAAGCCAAGCCCAAAGAAACATAGGTCCCATGAGATATTCATTCTTTAAATTTATTTTTCATTGAAATATAATAGGGGTGGTTTTAGTGGTGCATGCCTTTAAATCTAGCTATTTAGAAGGCTGAAAACAGAGGATCGTAGTTTCACGCTAGACTAGTTAAATGGACCACAACACACTTATCTTCAACTAAGAACCAAAAAGCTAAAAGGTGAGCTGTGGTTCAAATGGAAGCCTACCAGCCTGAGCAAAAAAGGAAAGTAAAAGAACCTAGGCTCTGAATTTAATTCGTAGTACTAGCACACATATTTTATGTATGTATGGTTCCTAAAATATTCTGTGAGTTAATTTGTTGAAACCTGGTTATAGATTAAATATGACGTGTGAAAAGTATGTAAGTCTGAAATGACTGCCATGTATTTTGACAAGACAACTAGAAGAGTTATCACTTAATTAAATAGTAATGAGGAATAGGTATGTATATAAAGATCAAAGCTCACTTTGGGATCTTTTTAGTTTGTTAAAATCAGTAGCTAGTTGTCAGTAGACAGGATGCTATTAAGGACTTGAATTAAAGAAAAACAGAGCTGGAGAGAAAAAAACAGAAATAATTACATGTACTCAGTGATAACAACCATGAGAATGAACATTACAGAACTAAACCCTGGGATACACAAATATGTAAAACATGACAAATGAAGAAAAACAGTAATAAGTATGTAATGCAGACTTATATGGATAGGTATTTTTAATGTTTAAGGGTTACGAAGTGAGTATGTGATTACCTAAAATTTAAGAAATTGGTAAGGTAAATTATCCCTTGGGCCAAAGATAGCTGGAAGCCAGTCCCAAATTGTGCCTTTTCCAAGTTATCAGATATTCAGTCTATCACATGCCCAAATAATAGAGAATGGAAACAGGTCTACATTGAGCACTCACAGTAGACAGGTCTCTGGACTTTCTCAGGAAGAGCTTTCTGCCATTGTGGGATGGATAGGGCTGGAAAATATACAAAACAGACATCATAGATTGAAAGTATTGTGCTAAGTTGACACCTGAGATATTGGATGTTTTAACTGCATAGTATTGGTTTTCATGAATCAGTTAATCAGATTCTTTACACAACATGATGTTACTAGACTGTGGAATGCATGTTTATTGCATTTACTTTGTATAACATATTTTGAAATTTGGTATAAATCGTTTATCTTTTTTCTTGATATGGATTACTCTTAGTTGTCAATAGTGAGGAAATGCCCTGGAACTTTGTAACTTGAAGTCTTATGTTGCCATGTGTCATATCCTATTTTCCTTTTACAGAGTTGGTAAAAAATTATGTGTAATTTTTTTATTTTATTTCTTATCTATTTCAGAATTTGAACCCAGAGCCTGAGCACTAATCCTGATGTCTTTTGCTCAAGGTTAGCTCTCTACAACTTCGAGCCACAGAATCAATTTTAGTTTTCAATGATTAATTGGTGATAAGTGTCCCGCGGAGACTTTTCTCAACCTGGCTTTGAACTGTGATCCTCATATTCCAGCCTCCAGATTAGCAAATATTACAGGCATGAGCTACCTCCACCCGGTTATACATAATTTAAGCTGTATTTTTCTGAAGTGTTTCATCCTACACTGAATATTTTTTCTAATGAGCTTTCTAATAAATATGTAATTTATTCAACTATGAAAAGTACTGTGTACCTCCCACTTATTTGTGGCATTTCTGAAATCCAAGTTTCTCTGTATGTCAGGGTGGATACATTTGCCTGTAACAAGTATGTTGAACACATAACATCTGGCTACTTACAGAACAAGGGATGTGAAGCTAGAGTAACCAGATAAAGAACTTCCAGGACAATTCAATGGCAACTCATGTACTCTCTCTGTAGGTGAATAGGCAGCATAGAAAAGAAATTCTTATATTTGAAAGTGATTGAGTGTGTGTGCACATAGGTGTTCACTTATTTATCTGTTATTATAGTTTTAGATATATTCACTAGTATAAAACAATATTATATATATATATATATATATATGCAATAACAGTTTCCAAAATCCAGGGAACCACTTCCATGGGCATCGCTTTCCTATGTTGCTCTTTGGGTAATAAGAATGAAACTTGGAATTGTCCTGTGGTAGAAAAATTACTCAGAGATTCAAGCATTTTTCTTTTAATATGTTGCTTGTTCCTAACTCTAAAATTAGGAAGTCTGTTAATATATATGTTATGTTATAATATATTTAATATATTATATATAATGTATAATATATTGTTTATTATAAAATATATTTCATAAAATACCTGAGAATATTATATATCTATGAGGAAAAATACAACAAACGTATCAGTTCATACTTTCCTAGCCATGATTAGATTCAGTACAGTTAGGCACATTACATCTCAACAGGAAAATTCTACTGAAGTTCTGATCACCTTGAGCTAGATAAGGAGAATTCCTGTAAAAGAAGCCTCTCCTCAATTATGAGAAAAGATATGTTTGGAAGTTTAGTTTAGTTTTATTGTTTTGTTTTGTTTTGTTTTGTTTTGCCTGAACTCTGTGCCTGGGTGCTGTCCCTCACCTCTTCAGCTCAAGGTTAGTGCTCTACCACTTGCGCCATAGCTCCACTTCTGGTTTTTCAACTTATGTGGTGCTGAGAAATAGAACCCAAGGCCTCATGCATGCCAGGCAAGCATTCTACCACTGAGCCACCAACCCAGCCCAAGTTTGAAGTTTTTCAGAAGAGGAATTTGGCATTTGCTTTGCATTCTTGATTAGTCATGAATAGATATCATTTGGCTCCAAATTTTGTCTTCTTGTAGGTTCCATAAACAGTTACACATGAGCCTCATTCCATCACATATCTTTAAGTCCTTCTTTTATTGCTTTTTATCATTATTGTATTGTTTTTGTTGTATTTCTTATGCAGAAGCTTGAACTCATGGCCTAGGCAGTGTCCCGGAGCTCAATGCTAGTGCTCTACAACTTCAGCCATGTACCACATCTGGCTTTTTCTGTCTGGACATGCTTTGAATCATAATACTCAGATCTCAGCCTCCAGGGTAGCTAGGATCACAAGTGTGAGCCACCAGTGCCAAGCAAGTTCCTCTGTTTTAGATATTATTCTAAAAGCCTCCTATCCAATGTTACTCCTAAGATAGTAACTGGAACTATGTCAAAAGTTCCTTCACACTCTCATCTCCTGTTATGGCTATGGTATATCTTTTGCAAATTATATTGAAACTACTTCACTGTTCTCTTCCTAATCTATGATTCTAGATGTGTTAATAATAATTACTTAAATTTAGCGGCTATAAACCCCGAATCTCTCAATTACTAATTTCATTTAATTCTTTCAATATGATTATTTTTCGATGCAAATATGATCTTATACTCACCTTCTTGAATTTACCCCTTGGCATGAGCAGTGCCTGGGCCTATTCTACCTCAAATGCAAGAGGTTGGCAAAAGAATAGCCTACAGTATTCCTGCCTAAGGGTGAGGACAAGTAGTTGCGTGCCTAAAAGAAGTAATGCATTCCTGGCATGGCAAGGGGTGGGAGAGACAACAGCCTAGAGAGCAAACTGGCAGTCACAACATTTAACAACTTCTCCTTTGGGGAAACTGATCTCCTGCAAAGTGGCAGTGATATAACTCACCTAGTGAATTTTCATATATGAAGGAAGTTGTCATGTCTCACTACACAACTCACTTGTAGTCAGAGAGGATCATTCTTTTGTGTCCTCCTTAGGCCCAGTCTCATTTTATCTCCATCTTAGACTTTGCCCAGATTCTATTCCTACCAGAAGGTCCCTGATGAGGAGGAATGTATGATCTCTTGACTTTTGATTAGCCCTATGGGAACTGAGGCCACTTTTAATTTTGATCCTGTTCATTCTGACAAGACTGTGGTGGGTGGTGGGAAAGCTCATTCTCTGAATTGTTCCCTATTACCAAATCCCTTCAGAGAAAGTCAAGGAATGACAGATTCTGCCTGAAGGAGTGAGTTTCTGCATTTCCAAAGAGGTCAATTAATATGTGATTATGAGGCCCACGTGGTGGTCCTTCCCCAGATACTCTGACAGGAGGGGATGTTACCTCAGACACCAGTCTATCCTCATATTTCTTCAGCTCTTTCTCATGAAACTAAAGGTCACAGGAGTTGAGTTGAGAAACAAAAAGAAATGAGAATAGCAGAAGAATCATTGGCATGAGGAGCAATTAGAAACTCTGGGTGCAAAAGGGCTCAGCAAATCTAGGATCACTCACATAATTTGGGAATCATATCACAAGATTAGGGAATAAAAGTAATAAATTACTACCTAAATTAGTAACTCCACTGCTCTGACTACATTACAAGTGTTCTCTCAAAAAATAGCTGTCCTATTTTGATGAGGAAAAAGGAGAACATTCTTTCCTCACAAAGTTCTACTAAGTACCTTCTTCCATAACCCAGGTTGTTCTTACCCTGTACTTGTCGGTTATTTTCCTTTGCTGGATTCAATCAATGACACTTGAAAGTATTATCATCTTCAGACATGTAATTACATTTTGTTTTAATCCATTTGTTAAAAAATAAAACAAATATTGGGGAAAATATGTCTATGTTATATTTTCTTCCATGCTATAGTTATTTGATGTTATTAAGTATTATTTTAATAGATTCATTTTTAAAACTTGAGGAAAATGTTTTGTTACTGTTAGCACTAATTAGTTGCACCTTTTTTTGTATTTTTCCATATCTGTATATTTGTTATTAAGCTTCTAACATTGTCTTTTCCCCCTACTGTTGCCTTCTTAAAATTGCTTCAAATTATAAACTCTATATGATGATCTGTATGTGTTCACTGATATACTTAAATTTTTATCTAATATTCACATTTTATATGATATTTTCATCCTATTGTAACTGCTCAGAAATCAATATGGAAGTCCTTCATTAAAGAAAATCACAATACCACAAAACCCAGTGAAATTAGGATTAGGTATGTATCCAAAAATATTTATCAATGATATAGTAGAAACATCCACTTCTCTTATATACCAAAACCTGTTTATAGCTAGGTAAGGTGCATTTTCTGTATTCTTTCCTTATGGAACATCCAGGTTGATTACACAGCTTGGTTGCTATGAATATTGCTGCCATGAACATGTATGTTCATATTTATTTATATTCTTTCAGTATGGATCCAATTTGCAATAATTGTCTTCAAGATATATGTCTTTTTTATAAACTCCCATCATGGTCTCCATATGGGTTGCATTAGTTTATAATGCCACACCACCAAACACAGTTCCTGATTTATTTCAATCTTTCCAGGAGTTCGTTTATTTGCGTGGTGATAGCTATTCTGGTGTGTAAGATGGGATCTCAGTGATTTTCCTATTTACTTTCATATGTATTTCCTATGTGGATAAGAATCTCAAACATTTCATTCATTTACTAAACACATTACTATTTCATTATTAATCAATGTCTTTCTTTTTCTTTTGGTATTTGATCAATTTTTAAGATTTATAATATTTGATTTTTCCCATTCCAAATATTCACTTTAGTAAAAAGATTTTTTTTCATTACAGTGGTGTATTGCTTGGATATTTTGATTTTGTGAAAGATAAGAGAATTTGATATTGTTCTCTCAGTCAAATTATAATCATGTAAAAATGAAGTGAACATGATTAAATGAAGTTCTTTCTGCACATTTTCTCCGGTACAGATTTCTCTGATTTAAGAAATGTATATTTTATGTCATACTGGATGCCTAACTAAGTCTGTGTGTGTGGATGATTCAGTAAGAATTGCAGAATTCGCAACATAGATTTTGGAGCAAAGGCTTACAGCTGGTAACAGGGCAATGATTCAGAAGACAGCTGAGGCTGAAGCTGTGATCCCTTCTACCTGTGTTCAGCTCCCAGTCTCTTGTAATGCACCCCTCACTTCCCATGCGGTGGTTTCTTTTTCTATCCAAAATATTCCTGGAGCTTCATGTTATTCTGGCCTCCTAGTATGCCAACATGAGGGGAGTGAAAGCAAGCAAGGCAGATGTGGCAGAGGAATTTATTTTTTAAAATTGTGTAAATAACATACAGAAGGGTTACAAGTACATGGGCAAGGTAATGAGGACATATCTTATCAAGTATTGTGGCGGCCTCCTGTGATTCCCCTTCCCATCCCTTCCCAACTCCTCATCCCCACCACATGGTCCCCCCTCAGATCCCCCTCCCGCCAAAGTTGTAAAGTTCGTTTTTCAACATAACGTCTTGCACAACTCATTGTTGCAATGGATCCACCTGTATCCCAATGTAAATAATTTGTTTTTTCACTTCCCCTGCACAAAGTATGCCAACATCAAATGCAGTGAACAAAGGGGGCATACAGTGGGGGAGGGACATACAAAGCAACAAAGAAATCATCTTATAAATATGATAGAAACAATTACAAGAAAGAAAAATAATTGAATTCTTATCTTGGGGCTCATTTCGCCTAACATCAACTTATCTGACAGTTTCTGCTTGTCTCAGACATGTACTAATTATTGAAAATAAGAGAAACCATGGGACCTATGCTTCTTTGGGCCAGGCTTACTTCGTATAAAAAAAATTATTGGTCGGTTTTGGGGCTTGAACTGGGGGCCTGGGCACTGTCCCTGAACTCTTCAGCTCAAGGCTAGCACTATCCCACTTGAGCCACACTGTCACTTCCAGCTTTTACTGCTTATGTGGGGCTGAGGAATCGAACCTAGGGCTCATGCATGCAAAGCAAGCACTCTACCACTGTGCCACCTTCTCAGCCCTCCATCACACTTGGGAGCTTCTGGCTGAAAACTCTTGAAAGACAAAAGTGAAGAAACACTTAAGAGAAAATGTAAAACAGAAAGCCACAATGTTTAACCCTAAAACCAGTTTCTAGGATAAGGAGACTCAAGAATTGGTGTCACCTGAGGAGAAAGAAGAAATATTCAGGAAGAATGAGAAGGAAGTGGGAGGGAATAGAGAGAAAGAGACCTAGACTACCTAGAGCTGGGACCTCAATGTGAGCTTAATTTTACTGGGGAAACCAACCCCAAGGACACAATACCTTACAATTTTGATTACTCTCTCTCATGCTACAAAGCCTAGTCCAGATCCACTTCCACTCAGCATGGTGTCCATTCTGTGATCCAGATTGACTGCTGGAGGTTCCCAGGGGCTGCAAAGAGTGAAAACCACAGGGCTAAAGCTCAGGAAAGACACATGCCATCACTTCTCACATGTCATTTGTCAAAGTAAGTTCTACAACCAAGCCTGGTATCAATGGGGATGGGAATAGATATTGAGAGCATTATAATAATATCTACTATTATTATCATATAATAATCTAACATCTATTGTTTCATGAAAGGGAGAGAGATAGCGTTTCTCCCTTTTTAGGTGTATGGGACAGGAGATTCTATAGAATGTTCTTCAATTGGGGGCTCTCTGAATCTTTTCTCCCAAGATTGTGGCTATGAAGTTTTGGGAAGGAGAATTACAGTGGAAAAGTGAGTTCTCAAGCTGGGTACTGATGGCTGACACCTATATTCCGAGCCTGAGATCTGAGGATTATGATTTGAAGTCAGTCTGGGCAGGAAAATCCATAAGACTCATCTCCAATTAAACAAAAAGAGCCCGAATTGGATCTGTGGCTCAAATGTTAGAGCATTAGCTATGAGTGGGTGGGGGAGACAGAATCTTGACCCTGAATTTAAACCCAGGATTGGGGGATGGGTGGAAATGTATTCTCAGTGCATGAAATCAAAGGTGTATGGTCCACATCACTATTGATCTTAACTTTGGGGTAGAGTTGATCAGGTTTATTCTGGAAATGATTTGTTCCACTCTTCTCTGTCCTGTATTCTTTAAAAGAAACAGCTTTGAGCAATCTATACCTAAGATGTGTGGATTGCACTGAAGCACTGGTTTCATTTTTTTCTACTTACAAAATGATACATAAATAGTGTACAAAGGAGTTTTAATTTAATATGTCGGTTTGTGAGTACATCTTGATCGATGTCATTAATTTGATCATTCTTCCCTATCTCACCCAACCCCACCCCCTACATTTACGTGGTCACATTTTCACACATGTACATTGAATATTAAGACTGGATTCTCCCACTGCACCAGTTTGACAAAGAAATTTCTTCATTGTACAGGCAAGGAAGATGAACCTGAGGACTACAAACCCAAGACAGCATAGCTATTACTTTGCATCAAGATTATTTGACTTACAAAATCTTCACCAAAAGAAGCATTATAAAGAAGAACATGGCCTGTAACTAGAAGCATCTATCTTTGTGTGTGTGCTGGTTTTGGGACCTTAGTTCTGTCCCTGAGCTGCTTTGCTAAAGGTTAGCACTCGACCACTTGACCCACAGTACCACTTCCAGCTTTATGGTAGTTAATTGGAGGTAAGAATCTCATGGACTTTCTATCTTGGGCTCATTTTAAACCACAATCTTTAGACCACAGTCTCCTGAGTAGCTATGATTGCTGGTGTGAGCCACTGGCAGCTAGCAAAACATCTATTAGTTGTCCCAATTAAACATGTGGAGCAATAGGTCATTTGATACTGGTGACACTCAGATAATGATTCCTCTACTTGTTCTTTTCTGGTGTTATGACTAGTGTGATAATGCTTGCTCAGGTTTATATCACTGTGCAATCATTGCTCCATTTTGTTCAGTAAACAGCTTTTCATGACAGGAGAACTGTGAGAGGGGAATATGGGATGAAAATTTTATCTGTAGTACTTGTGGCCTGGCAAAAGCTTCTCAGAATGTTTGCAAGCAGAAATAAGAGTCCATTTCGGCCGAATAAAATGAAAGACACACACCTGACACAGAAGCAGTGCCACAGAAGGACAAATGGGAAAACTCATCCAGGCTCAGAGCGAAGCAACAGTATGAATTGTTCAGGTGCATGAAAATTTGTGAAGATTGTCTTTCTAACCATGGAGAGATCATTCAATGCTGGCATTTACAATATGTTCCAGGCTCTTATCTATTTAGGACTGTTTCCTCTGAATCATCTTTGATAAAGACAAAAATGAGAATGTAACAATGGAACCTAGTTATGTTTTCTGAATGAGATTTCATCTCTTTCACAAATCAAGTAAGGGTTGTAATGAATGACTTGGATTTCCTGAGAGAAATTCATGTTTGCTTCCTTGTTTCTATTAAGCTTCTCAAGTGAATAACTTTAAATTTGTAAGCTGTTATTATAACAAATACGAAATAATTTTTTATGTTTCTAGGAGGCACCCAAGTTCCTTTTAGATAGAAAATATTTATCTGGCTTCCAACCCAAATCTTTACATCTCAGCCTCCAGAGTACCTAGGATTGCAGGAATCAGTCACCTCTCTTAGCTGAGACAAATATTTTTGGTATGGAAAATCACTATGATATAGAACATGAGGAATGAAGAATTTAGACTAACAAGGAATATTTTTAAAACATTAACAAAACTGAAGTTATCACAAACTTGCCTGATTCAGTGAGGAGAAAAATGAGAAAGAAGTTACAGAGGCAGAGAAGTGTAGATGAAAGAGAAGTGAATGAATATTTCTTTGTTAGCAGAGCTACTGAAGATTACTTTTTAAGAAAATTCAGCTTGATATAGTGGTACATGTCAATAATTCTAACTACTTATGAAGGTATAGGAGGTTTGCAGTTGGTATGGTAAAAGTATAATACTGGGACTTCAATATTTAAAACACACTTTTGCCACATGGTGATAAGAGAGGCAGAAGTAGGAGGGTCATGGTTTGAGGCCAGCCTAGGCAGTTAATAAGAAACTATCTGAAAATCAATCTAAAGCTAAACAAAGTGCTAGGTATATGAATCAATAAAAATTATCCAGAAAGTCTGAGGCCCTGAGTTCAATCCCTTCTCCTGAGAAAAAGAGACAAGAAAAAGGAAGAAAGATTATAATACAATTTTCAAAATATTTCCTGTGGAACTTTCTGCTATAATTTCCTTCTTCAATTGCCTTAAAATGTTTACCAAGTCACTTACAGAAATGACTACCATCATTTGGGAAAATCACAGGAAAGTCTTTGCAACCAGCTTTGTAACAGAACAATTTTGTCAAACAGATTTCAATGAGCAGAAAATGAGAGATAATGGGCTCATGAAATTGCACTTCATAGCTATGTGTCAGAATGTGAGGAGCTCATAAAGAGGATTTCTTTCTTTCTTTCTTTCTTTCTTTTTTTTTGGGTCCGGTCATGGGGCCTGAACTCTGGGCCTGGGCACTGTCCCTTAGCTCTTCAGCTCAAGGCTAGCGCTCTACCACTTGAGCCACAGCGCCACTTCCGGCTTTTTTCTTTTTGCTTATGTGGTGCTGAGGAATCGAACCCAGGGCCTTGAGCATGCAAGGCAAGCGCTCTACCACTGAGCCACCTTCGCAGCCCGAGGATTTATTTCTTAAGAGAAGAGGAGGATTGAGTTGATTTATCAACTTGAAAAAATACGGTAAATTCTGTTGGTATTTGGGATACACTTTCAAGCAAGGTGTTAAGCCAATAAAATTATGGTTGAGATATTTTTTTAATATTTTTTATTGTGAGTTGTTGAGATTTTTATAAAAGCTGTAAGATAATTTTTTCATAGATTTTTATAAAAACTATTCAACAATTGTTGGATAAATCACAATAATGCCAATATGTGTTCTGTGTCATCTGATGGTGTTACCTATCTCATCATCTAGGGTTGGAAGAATGTTATCTTCATTTTAAAAATGCAGAAATGGAGGCACGAGGAGAGTTGGTATGTTTCTGAAGGCTGATGTGTAAATGACAATTGAGACTGAGCAGAACCAGAATCCATGGCTCAGATTCAATTCATGATTTGGAAACCCCATGACTATACTAATATCTAAAACTCTTGTGCTAGCTGGGTGACATTGGACATGTTTCTTAGAGTTGTCATGTGTTGTTGTTTTTCCTGTAAACAGATAAAAATATTAGTGTTTTCTAGAATTAAAGAATATACCTTGGGAAGGTGGCTCAGTGGTAGAGCACTTGCCTTGCATGCCTGAGGCCCTGGGTTCGATTCCTCAGCACAACATAAGCAAAAAGAAAAAAATCTGGAAGTGGCATGTGGCTCAAGTGGTAGAGCACTAGCCTTGAGCTAAAGAGGTGAGGGGCAGCGCCCAATCCCAGAGTTCAGGGCCCACGAAAGGAACCCCCCCCCCAAAATATACCTTTTGTGAAGTATTATGCACAGAACATGAAATAAGAATTCCATGAATTCTGAAGTTCTTTTTGTATTTCCCTTTAAATTATTATTTTTAAGTCTCAAGATAGTGAAATTATTAACATTCCTTACATTGCAGAAAGCATTATCTGAACCCATTTGGAAGAATTTCTACAACAGTATTGTAATGTATGGGTTTTTGATGTGCTTATTTGCCTTTTCTATGTATCTGCTTAATTGGGTTATTTATTGTATGATTCATGTATTTATGAGTTCTTTATATAATATGAATGTAAGCTATTTGACAATAATTTTGTATTTTGCTTCATTATATTAGCAAAAATGCCTGCAATGTGTTTGAATAGAAATGGATGACATTTTTGCCTGATTTCAGAGCAACTGGGAATACTTTCATTCTAATGCAGTACTCTTTAGCAGATCAAGAAAGTTCCCATATAATAATTTTGACAAATTTTTACCATTCTGCTAGTTTGAAAAGAGCAGATTTATTTTAGGGTCACAGCAGGGAATTCCCCTGTGACCAGTCTCCTCTACAGGCATGGAACCACTCTTTGCAAACTGCTGATCATAATGGAAGCAAATTTTTGCTTGTTAGGACTATCAAATTTTTGCCTATGTACTCAAGATGTTTTCCCAGGAAACAAATCCACACGTACAAATTAGATCATCACAGCTGTTTGAAATGACATTAGCAATATATATTTGCATTATTGTTGTGCCATATCGCTATATAAAACAGTTTGTCACAAAACAGTTTGTGAAAGAACAAACAAATGTATAACCTAGAATCTGGGTATGGCAGAAAACTCTAGATGATTTTCTCATACTTTCAGACTTTTCGTAAACATAAATAATAAAAGCCAAATGAGGTGGTTTATACCTATAATCCTAGCTACTCTGAAAATAGAAACGTGGATAGTCGCAGTTCAAGGTCTAACTGGAAAACATACAAGAGATCTCCATCTCAATCAATAAAATCTGGGTGTGTCAATGTATGGATATTATCCTACCTATTACTGGACATACAACTAGGAAGTTCAGTATATAGGTAGCATAGGATTAAACAATGCAAGATTCTATATCAAAAACAATCAAAGCAAAAATTGCTTGATGTGGCATGATTCAAGCGGTAAAGTGCCTGTCTGGCAAATGCAAGGCTCTGAATTTGAAACCAAGTACTTACCCAAAAATATTAAAAGTAAACTATATGAATTAATTCTCTAAATAATGTATCTGCAAATATTGTATATTCATATAGAATTGATAAAATTATATTGGGGTTAATATATCACAAAATAAAGTAACTGAAGTCTCCGTTAAGTACTTGTGAAATATTAATGTCATATTTGTGATGTATAATAGAAATATTTAAATAAATTGGAAAAAGGTTTCTAGGGAATTATGTGTGTTCTTACAACATCATAAAGATCCATACTAACGTCAATATAATTTAATGATATCTAGAAAACAGAAGTAAATATTGAATGTTTACATTAAAATCTAGTCTGCTCCCAAACTTACCTTGCTAATTAGGAGGCAGAGATTTAGAAGTCTGATATCATGGACAGTTTTGACAAAAAAAATCGTAAAAAAACTACAAAAACAAAGAAAGCTAGATATAGTGTAATTTTCCTATTATCTCACGATGTGGAAGCCATAGGTAAGAGATCATTGCTCAAGGGGGGCTTCGCCTGAAAAATAACCTAAAGTGGTTAGAGCCTTAGCAATTTCAAGCACCAGTAGTGCCAAAGGAAAAAGAAAAGAAGAAAACAGAAAATGAAAGGAATGGATAAAAAGAAACTATTTGTTCTTCATTCTTGGTTTCATCTCATTGGATACAAGAATTGAAAGTATTTGTTTACTGTTTTATGATTCAGGCCTCTCTTATATAAAAGCATTTATTTCAAGTAAATATTGTATTATTACTATTTTTTAACTTCTTATTCGACCTTTAGGTTTGGAGATTGAAATCATGGCTTTGTACATATCAGTCTAGTTCTACAACTTAGCTGTACCCAAGCTCTTTTGTATAGTTTTGAAAATTGTTTATGAATTCTTCAATAGTTAGCTATTATACTTTTCATCTTATATTTTCTCCCACTTTTTCCCCTATGTATTTTAATTTGTGTTGAAAACTCCTCAATTTTATCTTCTAAACTTAGAATTTTGCTTTTGAGTTTACAGAGAAGTCAGTTATTTGTGACATCTTTAAAAATTATATACAGATATATGTATTTCATATATATGATTGATTCTTAGAGTTCATTGCAATAAGCCACATTTGTCTGGTCATATGCACATAGCAATTGAGCCATTGTGATCCTCTCCTAAGAAAAGCGTCCCTTGTTCTTGCCATGTGAATGCTTAGAGTGCTGTTAATCATATCCAAGTGTAATTATTTGTGTTTTACTATCTATTGGATTTACATGTAGATTTATGGGCATATCTAGTTATCAGAAAAGAGGAAAACCATGCAGCATATATTTAATTGGATCTGGCTTATTTCACTTAATACCATTTTCCCCCCAGTCTTTCCATTTCTTCAGAATGGGGTAATGCCATTCTTTCCCATGGAAGCACAGAATTCCATCAATACAACAGAATTGAAGATCCAGAAATGAATCCACTCCTATAGGCACATAGTCTTTGATAAGGAAGCAAGAAACACAGGATAGAAGAAAAACAGCCTCTTCAAAAAATTGGTTTATCTGGCTGTACACAGAAAACTGAAATTAGATCATTTTATATCCTCCTGCACCAGAATCAATTCCAAATGGATTGAAGAGCTCAATGTAAGTCCAGATGCCTTAGGAATCTTACAGGAAGAGTTAGGGGAAACATGGGGGCTCCTTAGCATAGGTCAAAATTTCCAAAGTAAGTCTGGATAAATGGGATCACATCAAACCAAATCAATCATTTGTCAGACTCAAAAGCCATGAAAAAAAGCGATAGTGTAGCACAGATTTATTAGGGAGCAAACCTACAGATGAGAGCCTCAGACAATGTTAAACCCTTTCTCCCTTTTCTAACTAGGTTATTTATAGTGGGTTTACATGAATATAAGTGATTTCTGATGGGAATTAGTCAGAAAACAACTAATGCTAAGACAGAGATAGTATGTGAAATGAGTTGTAGCTGGAGAAAGGGAGGGATTAAGGAACGGGTGTCTAGTTCAAAGACTTGGTTTGGTGCCAGCTAAGTAATGTATAGCTGCACAAGGGAAGGGGGGTAAAACAGGAGTGGTTATAAAAAAAAAGCACTGATCTGAAGCCTCAAAATAAGGATCTCAGTCTGTGTGGACCAAACAGTCTCTAACAATAAGTTTCATTTAAATTAACAAACACGATTTTAAATTTTTGCAGAGTGGGGTGGTTCATAGTCAAAGGCAATTTCTCCTATGTCAGGTATGTCCAATCTACTCTTTCACATGTTACCCAGTAGCCAGGTTTCAACGCAAATGACTACAATGAGATTGTACAAATGAGGCTGTGACTTTTCCCTCTCATGAATCAAAATTCTGTCAAATGATTTCTGTCTTCCAGATGTTTACACCTTTCTCAGGATCATTTTTACTATTTTGTCTTCATTATTGATAATCATAGTACATTTTGTTGTTGTCTTGTGTGTATATGTCATTTTTAGGGCTTGAACTCGATGTTTAATGGTCTCCCTTGTATTTTTTGCTCATGGCTGTTGACACTCTATCCTTGAGTCACATGCTCACCTTCTGTTTCTTGCTGGATAATTGGAGATAAGTGTTCACATTTTTGTCTGTTTGGACTGACTTTGAACTAAAATATTCAGGTCTCAGCCTCCTGAGTTCTATAATTATACACATGAATGGCTAACACCAATCTTTGCTTTACTGTTATTTTAATTATGTGGTAGAGGAAAGAGGAAGTATATTTGTGTTAAGTGTGCAATTTTCAAATACAAGTTTGAATCAACTTGATATAATATAACTGTTATTAATTTTAACAGTTAAATCAATGAGTATCAAACATTCCCACAGAAATATATTTGAAAACGAAAGGCATAATTGTTTTCTTAAAACAATCAATGAAACCATAAATTACTTTCACTTTACAAATCATGTTTTATTTAACTTAAATTAGCAGACTTCTTTGAGTAAAAGTAAATATATTAATTGTATACCACAAGAATCAAAGTTATTATAGTTAAGAATAGATATTTCATTATACCCAGAAGATACGTTTTAGTGCATTCTCACTAAAAAGAATCGTTACATGCAGAAATTAATGGATATGATGGAGCTTATCATTACACAATATAAATAAATGGGATTACCACTCAATACTTTATAAATATGTAAAAAATAATTATATATCTAGGAGCCAGTAGCTCATGCTTGTAACCCTAGCTAGTAAGGAGGCTGAGAGCTTAGAATCATGGTTCAAAGCCAGCCTAGGCAGTAAAGTCGACGACCCTCTTATCTCCAATGAGCCACCAAAAAACTGACAGTGGCTCAAGGGGTACAGCACTAGTCTTGAGCTAAAGAGCTGAGAGACAATGTCCAGGCCCAGATTTCAAGCACCACAACTGACTAAAAATAAACAGTTAAAATAAATATTTTGACATAAATGTTAAAATATGTATTCTAAAAAATTTTAAATCCTCACTAGATATACTAGTTTATGTAAATATAGAGGAGGTTTTTCTGGACTTAGTTGTCATTGAATTCTGTAAATCACATATTTGTCACTCAATTCATATTTGTATGTTTATATACTTATATACCATAAGAACAATTAAATGATATGTGATAGGCAGTGCTGTTTTAGGAATTTCCCTTGGCTTTTTAACATTAACCCTTCTACCGTAAAATCGATATACCCTCCAACCTTATCAGAGTTTTCATCTCGTTGGAGAAGAAAAGTATAAGCTATAATCATTGTTTGGAACAACTCTAACATTTTACATGAATTTCACTTAGTTTAAGATCCAAAACATTCAAGTCATCTTAACCATGCCAGTAATAGCAAAATGTCTTCTGGGCTTTGCAGTCTCTTAAGAGATGAAAATCTTTAATTATACATCTACTTTTTTCTGCCTAACATGTTATATCTTAGGAAGATCTTTTTGGGTAACCCTCTGTTCCTGACTAGAAGACTGCAACAAAGGCAATAAGGAAAATACTTGAACACAATTAAAAAAGCAATCACAGACACTCCTGTAGTCACCAGTTTCAATGAGAATATACAGTAAAGTAACATGTTTTTGTTGCATTTAAAGTGCAATAATTAAAGTTTAATTAGCAGTGAAGAAGGTAAAAGAAAACTGTGTTTGAAGACATCTTGACTTTGAACAATTCAGTATAAGCATAGTGGATTTATCTTGTTTTTCTATGGAGTTGCCAAAATAATAGAGAGCAACACCCTAAGGCAGGAAAACACCTAACCCAAAGCAGTAATCTTTTGTCTATAAAATAATCGTGAGGGTTTGACTCTTCCAAAGTCTGGCTTGGAAAGAGGAAAGTGTATTTGCTTTGGAGTGAACAATAAAAAATATAAAAATCCTTTATTAATATTTTACATATCTTGACTAGGACTTCTCATGTTGGAGAAGAGGAAAGGTATGAAAAATTTCAAGATTTTTTGACTATTCCTGAAGATCATTCTTATTTATCAGCTGTAGACTGGGTTACACTTAGTATCATGCTTGTTTAAATTTAGAAGCATTTGTTTCTGGGTTATAAGCTGCAAAGCCTTGTGTATTAATAAAGGGTCATTTCCTAAGAGGTGAAAGTTGCTGTGAAACAAACCTAAAACATCAAAGACAGCATAGGGGAAACTATTTTCTAGCTATATTACAATCTGTGGTGTAAATTTTGTTTCGCATTGTTCCAGGGGACTCATTTTTGTTATCTTCTTTTTCACCATCTAGTGTTGCTATAATATTCTATACCATCCTGGGATGACTATAACTTTTCTGGATTCTCTAATTTCTCTGTTTCTGTTTTACCTTTTTTACTTTAGAAACTCTAACTCAACATGACATAAATTATCTTTATAATATTAGCAAACAGATTTAATTTCCATATTCTTACCCTAGCCTTCTACATAACTTTGGTACTTAGTCATCCCCAAATGTGAAAATAAAGATAGGGAGCTTCTTATTTAGATATTATTTAGTATTTCAAGACTTCATTAATGCAAGGCCCTTAGTAGTATGTATATCATACATGTGTGCTAAGCTGGTGGCAATTTTTTCATATTCTCAGAAATTAGGAAATGTGGTGTCCCTGTAGTTTCATTAGGAAAAGGCTGTAGTTGAATTAATTTACTAAACCAAATCTACTGTGAAGTATTTCTACAAGTTATTTGGCTTAAATCATCCGTATTTACCATTTTACAGTTCTAAAGGACAGAAATCTAAAAGAAGTCTCACTAGATTAAAATAGAGACACCCACTGAGCTAAAATATTTTTCAAATGATTCTAGTGGAAAAGGCATTTATCTCCTGTTCTGCTTCCCAGAAATTCAGAATCTAGGTTGTTATTTTTTCCTTTATCTTCTAATGTAGCATCTTTATATCTTTCTGGTGGTTCTTACCTAATCATGTCCCTTTTGAACTATACCTGAGACTTTTAACTACCCATTTGAGTATACTTCCCCCATATGATAATTATTCAAATTTGTGCTCCTTGGCTAATGAGAGGTTATTATTTTACCAACATATATATAATGCAAATCTACATTGGAAGGATTAAGTATGTGGGAAAGACAGATATTCTGTAAAGGTATTTTGCTATGTACAATGAGTGTTTAGCATTCTTTCTACTATAACCTGTTTTCCTTTCATTAACCTAAACAACATATTTCTTCAGTGAAATATAACTAGAAAAAATTTAGTCCCTAAAAGCAATTAATCCTGATTAAAACATTGTCATGTACTAGAAATCCTAAATGCCTGAAGCAGTTCTGGCACTATCACTTTTTATATAATCTGCAAACAATCTTCTCTTTTCAAGAGCATTTGATTGTTATTATTTTGAAATTATGGTTAATATTTATTTGACTGCTATTTTTAAAGAATGCATCACCCAATACTGGTTCTCTTTTTCTAACTTTTTTGGGTCTAATCTATTTTTGAAAAAAAAGGCAGCCATTTGAATTACATGAACTGCTTATTGAAGTTGAATCAGCATGGAGAGGAAAAGAAGAAAATAGATGACTTTGAGGGTATATCACATTAAAAATGTATCTACAAGCTATTTATCTTAAAATGGTTTATTTTTCATTATGTACGATTCTGATATAATTTAGTCTCTCAACTCACACATTGTTAATGCAGTCTTATTTCATGCTTCCCAAAAACAAACAACAAATTATTATTTATTTTTAATTTATCATTTATTTAAAAAACTATATTTTTAAAAAATTAGTCAAGGGAAATGGTTTATTAGATGTTTAGAGTCATGTTCAGACTCTAAGGTGAAAGCCAGAATGGGAAAAAAATCATGTTTTTATTCTTCCTTGAGCCACTCTGATTTACTTCCTCTGTTTCTGAAAGAATTAAATTCTTGATTTGAAGCCTTTTGCTTGATATCCACAATGTGTAATTCTTCCTTTATTAATAGAATTTGGAGAAAGGATGAGAATTCACACTAGAAATAGGAGAAGAGGAAAAGAGCAGAAGAAATCTAGATATTTTATTCTTCCTCATCACAATCACAAGGTCTGGATAATGATAATGGATATTAGATACAGTGCTCTAGAGTGATTAAACCCATCTATAGGAAAGATAATCCTACAAGTGATCACATGGAGAATGCTTATTTATAAAATATTGTAATAATTTCCAACAGGAAATGTTATCTATTTGTTAAGTTCTTGGTTAGGATATGTTAAATTCTGGTGTGCTATAGTCAACTATCATAATGCTATACAAGGATGGTAAGAAACTAACATCTTAATATCACATTCTAATATTAGCTTAATTCTGCTTGTGTCATATGTATGAGGCTGTATTTCAGTTTTGCTTCAATTTCACATGCTATATTCTTCCAGTATATAAATTGAAGGAAGACTCCCTCTGAAATATGCTATTTTTATGGCTAAGGGAAAACAAGTCAGCTTTTAGACACAGACAATGAGATAGAAATCTTCCCCTAGAAATAGTCTTTCTCTAATTCTGGTTCACTTTTGTAAGCTGAAGTAAGTCACATAACCCATTTTGACATTGCAGGTAGAGGTAAATCCCACCTACAGAAGCTGATGCAAGACATAGAGTAATATACCAAGATATGCAATACATGAGATAAGGAGAAAAAAGAGATCTATAATAAAATCAATCATACTTGTGCTAACATGTCTCTGCAGGAAGGAAGGTATTATGTACCTTTGTTTCTAAAACTACTGAGATCTTCAAATCATATTTTTTATGCTTGGATGTTACAGGAATTAGAGAACATTTTGATACTGAGACAGCAAAAAATCTCGAAGAAATCTGGACTAATCATTTCAATACTACCTTTTGTTCTCCAAGAAAATAAACTATTTTATAGACAATACTTTATAATTTCTTACCTAGTATCTTTTATTTTCCAGAAATGGATTTTGTTAATATATGTGAATATCCACCAGAATAAATATCTTCATTTATATGCATCTTGTGCAGACAGCAAGTCAATTAGATGTAAGTGTGAGTTAATCAGTAGCACTTTTTAAAAATGCAAAAAATCATTTAAATAGGGATACAGGTGGACCCATTGCAACAATGAGATGTACAAGTCGTTATGTCGAAAAATGAACTTTACAGATTTGGTGGAGGGGGGGTAGCGGGGAGAATTGGGTGGGGGGACGGGGAAAGGATGGGAAAGGATGGGAAGGGGAATCAAAGGAGGAGGCTACAATGCTTGATAAGAAATGTACTCATTATCTTGCCCATGTAATTGTAACCCCTCTGTACAGTATTTTCACAATAAAAAAATAATATAAAGAAGGAAAATAAATAAAACTGCCAAAAATTTGGACAGGGAGCTAATATGCATATTTTTCCATCATCACCTACCAAATCCTCCTTCTTCCTTCCTAGGAAACACACCCAATTAATAAAAAGTCATAGATATTTGGCTCTTGACCTTGAAAATTGAAGCAGAATGTTATGGATGTCTGAGATGATCGTTAATAGTGTTTTACATAGTAATGTCACATGCAACAACCCTATGAGTCCTGCAGGTCTTAACACTACTTCCTTAGTGATGTAATAGGAATGTCAGCTTTACTGGATGTAATATTGTTTTCCACTTCCTTTCCTACCACCTGACCTAAATTATAAAACTTATTATGGGTGTGTTCTCTTCTTTTTCTGATAAGATTTGCTAAGCGTCTGTCAATTTTGTTGATTTTTTTCGAAAAACCAACTTTGTTGTGTTGATTCTTTCTGTGATTTTTTTTATTCTAATTCATTTAATTCTGATTTAATTTTAATTATTGTTTCCATCTACTGGATTGGGGTTTATTTTACTGCTCTTTTGCAAGGAGGCTCAGATGTCTCATTAAATTGTTGGTTTCAGATCTCTCCAATTTGTTGATGTAAGAACTGACAGCTATAAACTTGCCTCTGAGTACTGCCTTTGCTATTTCACAGAGGAGCTGGTAGTTTGTGTGCTCATTTTTGTCGAATAACATGAACACTTGAATTTCCTTTCTAATCTATTCCATGAACCAATCGTGATTCAGCAGTGTGTTGTTCCAGCTCCTTGCGTAATTACAGGACACTCTTTGGTGGTTTTTAATGCTGAGTTCTAATTTTATTCCCTTGTGTTCTGAGAGAATACAAGGTATAAATTCAATGTACCTGAATTTGGACAAATTTGCTTTGTGGCCTAAAATGTGGTCTATTTTGGAAAATTTTCCATGTGTTGCTGAGAAAACCATGCATTTTGATGCTGCTTGTTGAAATATTCTGTAGGTGTCTGTTAAATCTAATTGATCTATGCAGTTGTTTAGGTCTGCAGTTTCTCTTTTGAGTTTTTGCCGAGTTGATCTATCTAGAGGGGAACGTGGTGTGTTAACGTCCCCAACAATGTGGGATTAGAGGGAAAGTAGTGTTTCTTGGATAAATTTGGGTGCTCCATTGTTTGGTGAAAATATATTTAGCATTGTAATATCTTCCAGAAGGAGATATCCCTTAATTAGTGTGTAGTGACCTTCTTTATCTCTTCTCACTACTTTCAATTTGAAGTCTATTTTATCTGATATTAGTATTGCAACTCCCACTTGATAATGGGGGCCGTTTGCTTGGTAGATTTTGTTCCAGACTTTCATATTGAAAATGTTTTTTTTTTTTTTTGGGCAAGAGTGAATCCTGAAGGCAGCAGATGGAAGGATCTTGCTTTTTAATCGAACTAGACAGTCTATGTCGCTAAATTGGAGAGTTGAGTCCGTTAATGTTAAGAGATAGGACTGAGAGGTATTAGGGAGTTCCTGCCATTTTATCCACCTTCTTGGGGGATGAGGCAACTGAGTTCTTCCTATGCTTCTTGGATTCTCAGTTTGGGTTTAGTTTTTTGGCCATTATTGTGGTCTTGTTGGTTTTCTATGTGCAGGACATCTTTAAGAATCTTTTGTAGGGCTGGTTTGGTGGAGATAAATTGTTTCAATTTTTCTTTGCTATGGAAGGACTTTCTTTGACCTTAGGTTATGAACGAGAGTTTAGCTGGGTATAGTATTCTTGGTTGACATTTGTCTGTCATTAGGGCATGGCATACATCATTCCAAGCTCTTCTTGCTTTAATTATCTCTGCTGAGTAATCTGAGGTGATTCTAATTTGTTTCCCTTTATAGGTGATTGATCTTTTCTCTTTGACAGCTTTAAGGATCATTTCCTTGGTCTGAATTGATCCTGAGATAATTATACTGTGAGAGTGGGATGTCCTGTTTTGGCCAGGTCTATTTGTATTTCTAAAAGCTTCTTGTATGTCAATGGGACTATCTTTTTGCATGTTTGGGAAGATCTCTGCTAGGATCCTGTTAAACAAATTTCCTAGACCATTAACTTCTGTTTTTAGGTGCTCCTCTACACCCATTATCCTCAGATCAGGCCTTCTGATGGTGTCTTCCATGTGTTGAATTGATCTATCATATTTCTTGGATTTTTCTTGAATGGTTGTATGTTCCTCCTCTATAATATCTAGGCTGTCTTCAATCCCCGAGATTCGATCTACTATCAAGACCTTCTACTTTGTTATTTATTTCTTTTCCTTCTAGTTGGTTGGCTTTGATGGCTTCCAATTCTTTGTTGGAGCTTTGTTTTAGATCTTGTGTGAACTTCTTTACTTCCTTAATTTAGTGTTCAGTATTTATTCTCAAATCACTTAGTTGATTGGTTATGGTTTCCTTGGACTCCCATTCCTTCTGTTGGGTTCAAGTCTGCATTCCCTTTGTGGGCCTCCTGACTTCTTTCAGCTCTCTGTTTATGGATTCCATGGAAGCTTTTAGGCATATTTGTGTATTCTCATCCTGCTCTCTCAATTCCTCTATCACTCTTTGATTACCTTCCTTATGTTCACTCAATTCCTGTAGTTCTCTTTGAGTGTTCTCAGCCTCCTAACACCACTCCTGACTTTCTCTTTGTCTCTTCTACACCAGCTCCCACAATTGCTGTCTATCTCTTTGACTTTTCTCAGCCTGCTCACACCATTCTTTTATTTCTCTTTGAGTGTTCTCAAGCTGCTCATACAATTCCTGTATCAATCTTTGAGTAGCTTCCTCAGGCTCATGATATTCCTGTATTGACCTTTGGTTTGTCTTCTCTCTCTCCCTTTCACGCTCACACAAAATCTTTGCAGCTTTTCAATCTTTTCATTTACCATGTTTACCATTAGTGTTTGTAGAGCTTTTTTGGAGCTCTCCTCTGGATTATTCATTTTCTGTTCTGTCTCTGATTACCATGAGTGGGATTTGAGATACCCGGACTTACCATTTTTCTTGTGTTTTTCAGGTTTATTCTGCCCATTTGGGATAAATATAACACCAGTTTTGTGCTAGGACACTATCTTGAGGCAAGCATCAACCAAAACTTGTAGTTGCATAGTAAAACGACTGCAGATACAATCTAGTTCAACAGATATATCTATTCAACATCAAACAACTATGTGTTAGCATGCTGCGAACTGCAAAGAAGAATTTGGCAAAGCAGACATTATTAGGTTAAGGGATATATGTGGGAAAAAATAGGAATAGAGGGATGTGGAAATGGAGAGGGAGAGTTATCTTGACTATGAAGGCTCTGGAAAAATTATGAATCCAGGGACCATTCCTCAGTAGAATAAAGGCTGTATATGACAAACCTACAGCCAGCATTATACTTAATGATTAAAAACTAAACCTATTTCCTCTTAAATCAAAAAGGGGACAACGGATTGCTGGGTCATACGAAAGCTCTATGTGGAGTCTTTTGAGGAACCTCCATACTACTTTCCAAAGTGGTTAAACAAATTTACACTCCCACCAACAATGCAGTAAGGTTTCCTTCTGTCCACACCCCTTCCAGCATCTGTTGTTATTAGAGTTCTTGATTTTAGTCATTCTAACTGGAGTGAGGTGGTATCTCAATGATGTTTTGATTTGCATGTTTTTATAGCTACGGAGGTTGAGCATTTCTTCATGTGCCTATTGGCCATCCTTCTTTCCTCTTTAGAGAAGTTTCTTTTTACGACTTTAGCCCACTTATTTATTGGGCAGTTGTTTCTTTGAGGATTTGTTGTTGGGGGATTTAATTTTTAGAGTTCCAAATATATTTTAGATATGAGACCCTTGTCCGTTGTATGGCTAGATAAGATCTTCTTCCAATCCGTGGGCATTCTATTGGTCTTGCTTGCTATGTCCTTTGCCATGCAGAAGCTCTGCAATTTCATGCAATCCCATTTGTCCTACCTTTCTTTGATTTGTTGTGTTTCTTGGTCTCTATTAAGAAAATTGCGGCCTGTGCGGCATTTACCCAAATGTTCACAAACAAGACCACAATAAAGCTACAAGCACGACTATGTTAATTGCAGCATTATTTACTGTATCTAAGATATCGAACCTCAGTAGAAGCCCCTCAGTAGATGAATGGATCAAGAAAATGTGGTGTATATACACAATGGAATTGTATGCCTCCATCAGAAAGAATGACATTGCCCCATTTGTTAGGAAATGGAAAGGCTTGGAAAAAATTATATTAAGTGAAGTAAGCCACGCCCAAAGAAACATAGGTCCCTTGGTTTCCCTTATTAGCAATATCTATATATGTCTGAGTCACGCAAAAAGGTCAGATAATTTGATGTTAGGGAAATGAACCTTAAGATATGTATTCCAATGTTAGTTTTTCTTTCATGCAATTTTTTTTTGTTGTTGTTGGTCGTGGGGCTTGAACTCTGGGCTTGGGCGCTGTCCCTCAGCTCTTCAGCTCAAGGCGAGCACTCTACCACTTGAGCTACAGCGCCACTTCCAGTTTTCTGGTGGTTTATTGGAGATAGGAGTCTCACGGTCTCTCCTGCCCGGGCTGGCTTTGAACCGCGATCCTCAGATCTCAGCCTCTTGAGTAGCTAGGATTACAGGCGTGAGCCACCAGCGCCTGGCTCTTTCATGCAATTTTTCTAACACATTTGTAAGATTATTTCTTTGTTGTTTGTATGTCACTCCCCCACAGTATGACCCCTGCTTTCACTGTATTTGGTGTCGGTATAATTTGTGGAGGGGAAGGGGAAAAAATCATTTAAATAGGGATACAGGTGGACCCATTGCAACAATGAGATGTACAAGTAGTTTGTCGAAAACGAACTTTACAACTTTGGTGCGGGGGGGGTGGGGGGAGGATTGGTTGGGGGCGGGGGGAGGATGGGAAGGGCTGGGAATGGGAAACAAAAGAGGAGTCTACAATGCTTGAGAAGAAATGTATTCATTATCTTGCCCATGTAATTGTAACTCCTCTGTAAATTATTTTCACAATAAAAAAAGAGAAGGGGACGAGGATGTCCACTCTCTCCAGTTTTTTTTTTCAATTTAGCATTAGAATGCCAAGCTAAAACAATAAGAACAATAAGACTAGATGCAAACATAGAATTGATCCAAATAGGGAAAGATGAATAAAACTCTCCCTCTTTGTAGATGACATGGTCTTGTATTTAAAGAATCCCATGGACTCCACTCCCAAATTACTCATAGTGATTCAAAACTTTGGCAAAGTAGGCGGTTATAAAATTAACCCTCAAAGACTATAGCTTTTCTCTAATCCAACAATGAGAAAAGTGTGGCTGAAACCAGGAATACGACTCCATCTATAATAACCCCCCCCCAAAAAAAATAAAACACCTAGGAATTAACCAAAAACTGAATGATCTTTTTGATGGAAATTTTTTTGTTTTTTGTCAGTCATGGGTCTTGAACTCTGGGCCTGGGAGCTGTCCCACAAGTCTTCAGCTCAAGGCGAGTGCTCTATCAATTGAGGCAGAGCACCACTTCCAGTTTTCTTGTGGTTTATTCGAGATAAGGGTCTCATAGACTTTCCTTCCCTGGTTAGCTTTGAACCATGATCCTCAGATCTCAGCCTCCTGAATAGCTAGGATTACAGGTGTGAGCCACCAGTGCCGGCTGATGAAAACTTTCAAAACCTGAAAAAGAAAATCAAAACAGCTCTTAGAAAATGGAAAAACCTCCCATGCTCCTGAATTGGAAGGATCCACATCGTGAAAATGGCAGTAGTTGCCAAGACTATCTACAAATTCAAAGCGATACCTATCAATATCCCAACCTCATTCTTCAAAGAAATAGAAGAAGCAATCCAAAAATTCATAGGGAGCAATAAAATACCCAAAATAGCAAAAATGATCAAAAACAGAAAGAAAAGTGCTGGAAGAATATCAATACCATATTTCAAACACTACTACAACATTATTGTAATCAAAACAGCTTGATACTGACACAAGAACAGACTTCAGGAACAATGGAATATAATTGAAAATCCAGAAATGAACCTACAGACCTATAGCCATCTTATCTTCGATAAGGGAGTTAAAAATTAGAATGGAAAAAAGACAGCCTCTTCAGTAAATGGTGCTGGCAAAATTGGTTAATCACTTGTAGAAAATTAAAGCTAGATCCTTATATATCACCCTGCAAAAGAATCAACTCCAAATGGATGAAAGACCTGGAGTCAAAGCAGACACTCTGAAAACATTACAGGATGGAATTGGAAAAACTCTAAGTCTCCTTGCACAGGCCGAAATTTTCTTAAAAGAGACCCAGAAACACAGCAAATCAAAGAAAGGTCGGACAAATGGGATTGCATGAAATTTCAGAGTTTCTACCTGGCAAAGGATGAAACTAGCAAGATCAATAGAAAGCCCAAATATTGGGAGAAGATCTTCACTAGCCATACAATGGACCAGGGTCTCATATTTACAATATACCTGGAACTCAAAAAATAAATGTCCCAACAGCAAATCCTCACAATAAATAAGTGGTCTAAAGACATAAAAAGAAACTTCTCTGAAGAGGAAAGAAGGATGTCCAGTAGACACATGAAGGAATGTTCAACCTCCCTAGCTATAAAATAAATGCAAATCAAAACATTCAGATTCCACCTCACCCCAGTTAGTATGGCTATAATCAAGAATTCTAACAGCAGGTTGGTCTGTGGACAGAAGGGAGCCCTACTGCATTGTTGGTAGGCGTGTAAACTTGTTCAACCACTTTGGAAAGTAGTATGGATATTCCTCAAAAGACTCCATATAGAGCTCGCCTATTTCCCAGCAATCCCACTTTTGAGCATTTACACAAATGTTACAAACATGATTATTTTAAAGCTTCCAGCACGAGTGTGTTTATTGCGGCATTATTTACCATAGGTAAGAAATGGAACCAACCCAGATGCCCCTTAGTAGATGAATAGATTAAGAAAATATGGTATGTATACACAATGGAATTCTATTCCTCTATCAGAAATAAAGACATTGCCCCATTTCTTATGAAATGGAAAGACTTGGAAAAAAATTAAGTGAAGTAAGCCAGGCCAAAGAAACATAGGTCCCCTGGTTTCCCTTATTTGCAATAACGTATATTTTTGAGACAAGCAGAAATGGAAGGATAAGTTGATGTTAGGTGAAATGAACCCCAATATAAGTATTCAAATGACTTTTTCTTTCTTATGATTGTTTCTAACATTTATAAGATGATTTCTTTGTTGCTTGGTATGCCCCTCCCCAACAGTATAACCCCTGTTTTCACTGTATTTGATGTTGGTATAATTTGTGGAGGGGAAGGGAAAAAACAAACAGTTTAAATAGGGATACAGGTGGACCCATTGCAACAATGAAGTATACAAGTCGTTATGTTGAAAAATGAACTTTACCGCTTTGGCCTGGGGGGAGGTAGGGGGACACGTGGTGGGGGGATGAGAATGGATGTGAAAGGGAAACAGATTAGGAGGCAACAATGCTTGATAAGAAATGTACTCATTACTTTGTTCATGTAATTGTAACCCCTCTGTACAGTATTTTCACAAATAAGAAAAAGAAATATACTATTCAGAAAAACATATATAGAATTAGGTGCTGGGAAGGTGGCTCAGTTGTAGAGCGCTTGCCTTGCATTCTTGAGACCCTGGGTTTCATTTCTCAGCACCACATAAGCCAAAAGAAAAAATCAGCAAGTGGCGCTGTGGCTCAAGAGGTAGAGCACTAGCCTTGAGTTGAAGAGTTGAGGGACAGTGCCCAGGCCCAGAGTTCAAGCCCCATGACCGGACCCCAAAGAAATATATATAGAGAGAATTATAAGATATAAAAATACTTAAGATTCAGGATCTTTGTAGCATTAACATTGTAGCATTAAAAAATATGTACCCTGTATCTGTTGGATATATTTTCACTTCTGCTATAATGTCTTTAAATTATGAAAGGTGATCATTTGATGTTATCCGGTTTATTCTTGCTTTTTTTAGCCACTAATGAGAGTCCTGAGCATCTAGGATTACAGGCATGACATAGTAGTGCATGTTTGTCTTTCAATTTTTAAGGGGTTTCCTCTTTCCTTTGAATTCAAACATTGTCCTCTCAGTAATTCTGCACATTCTCAGACTGTTGTTCTCAAAGAAGAAAAGTATCTGTTTGATGGGTGATTGTCCTGTTCATTGTGTTTGACATAGTTTTCATTGTTTCTATTGATTTGCCCTTCCTAATTATTTCATATTATGATTAGAATATTTAATATATAGACTTCAGTTTTGCCTCTATGGAGATTGTAGAAGTCATGTCAAAAGAATGTTTTAAAAGATACTTATAGAGACAGCATTGTGAACTTTATACATAAAAACGAAAAAAAAATTGTTCTTTGTTCCTATGAAGAAATTTTAAAAATAGGATTTAAATTATATGGTAATATATTTTTAAATGCCATATGAACAAAAAATATGATAATCAGCAAAATTTTCCCTAGGTGACTGTCCCATTTATATCCCACCCCACCTTTCCCTGTTCTGGATTCTAGAAAGGAAAAGGAAAATTTGTGTTGATTATTAAACATTGTGAATTTCTCAAACTAGGTTTTTAGAAGCTCTAGAGGGTTGGGATGTAGAACTGTGTTGGCCAAGAAGAAGAAGGAGGAGGAGGAGGAGGAGCAGGAGGAGGAGGAGGAGGAACGGGAGGAGGAGGAGGAAGAGGAGGAGGAGGAGGAGGAAGAAGAAGAGGAGGAGGAGGAGGAAGAGGAGGAGGCGTAGGAGGAGGAGGAAAAAGAAGAAGAGGAGTAGGAGGAGGAAGAGGAGGAGGAGGAGGAGGAGGAGGAGGAGGAGGAGGAGGAGGAGGAGGAGGAGGAGGAGGAGGAGGAGGAGGAGGAGGAGGAGGAGGAGGAGGAGGAGAAGAAGAAGAAGAAGAAGAAGAAGAAGAAGAAGAAGAAGAAGAAGAAGAAGAGGAGGAGGAGGAGGAGGAGGAGGAGGAGGAGGAGGAGAAGGAGGAGGAGGAGGAGGAGGAGGAGAGGAAAAAGAGGAGCAAGTAGGAGGAAGAGGAAGAAAAGGAGGAGGAGGAAGAGGTACATAATCAAATTTATCCACATTTTATTTGATGAATATTTATGGCAAAATAAGAGGTTCAAGTTTCGTATTGATCTTTACAGTAGTTCCTGTTTAGCCTCTGGATATACATTTCAAGTGGATACCTGAAATCAATGAAGTACTTTAGAGAGTTAACCCTCAGTATCCAGAATTTCCACATGTAGGTGATCAATCAACCAGAAATTTAAAATATTCAGGAAAAAATGTTCCCCAAACATTCAATATAGCAACTATTTATATACTGTTACATGTATGTTGGTAATAGATATAACCTTGACGTGATTTAAAGTTTAACTTACTTTGTATGACATACTATGCTATTTTCTATATGGGACTGGAGCCTATGCTGATTTTAGTATACTCAATCAGCAACACTGTAAATACCAAGATGACCATTTTATGCTTTTACCCAAACAAATATAGCTACAATGAAGCTTCAGGTATAAATTAGGTACAGTAAGACAATTGTAACAGTAACTAATAAAAATAGAAAAATTGTAACAATATACTGTAGAAAAAAGTAATATGAAACGGATGTGTAAATGCATACCTGTAATTCCAGGAAACAAGACGAGGCAGGAAAATAATCAAAGAGATATACAGTGAAACTTTAGCTCCAAAAGAAACCAAAAAACAAAATGAAGGTATTAAGTGAATGTGGTCTCTTTTAAATTATGAGATGTTTTTCCATTAATCTTTTCAGAGCACAGTTGAGAACAGGTAAATGGTTGGGTCTTTGTCCGTCCCACGAAAGACAGACGGGGTCCGAGGAAAGGTAAGTGCGTTGCTTGCCCATTTTCCACACTCCCTCAGCCTGGGGGACAATCAGACACAGCGGGGAGCCAAGTCAAGAAGGAAGAGAACTCGTTTATTAACAGAGAGCAGCCCTTTTAAAGCCAAAAATGCGGGTGGTATGGCAGGGGAGGAAGAGGAAACAATCACTGTCAAGGTCACACCCTATCATGCACCTAAGCTTTCATGGGCTGATTACACACTGAATGTAAGGTAAATTGGCTCTACCCACTCAACTCCCTCTTAGCGCCATCTTTGTGCTCTGCAGTAACTAACTACAGAAGGGGGAATTACAGTGAAGGTGACTACTGTATAATTGTTTTGTGAAGAGAAAAACGTACCTTATTTAAAGCTCCTTTTCTGACAAGAAAAACCATGCAAAATTCTTTTGCCTTTTTCTGAAACTCTAAGATATTTCTCCCCTCCCAACTAACCATCTTCCCACCTGGGTGCTGGAAAGGACAAGCACTCCCAAACTAGCTTAGCTGTGCCATCGAGTCTTTCCAGGGCAACAATGCTTGATAAGAAATGTACTCATTACCTTGCTCAGGTAATTGTAACCTCTCTGTATGGTACTTTCACAATTAAAAAGAAAAAGCAGAAGTACAAACATGATTTATTCCTGAACAATCAAGCTTCCTGTAGCCTGTTTCACTCTTCCTATTTTGCTCCCAGACGCCCAGAAGACCCTGGTTTGAAGACATATTCTGTATTGTCAGGTGTGTAAGATAAATGACTTCTTTAGAAGAAAATGTGAATTTGGAGATTGAAATTGAGAAGGGAAATCAAACTATTCCATCTTATTTACTAAGGACTAGAAAAAAATGATATGTGCTTACATGCTGAGAGTAAGCAACTTTTGCCACCTTTGGTAATGAATTTAATTTTGATGCTGTTGTGAAATGTGTCCTGAACCCTAATTCCTTATTTTCTGAGAGCACCACCTCTTCAGAAATTCTGATTTGTACTGTGAATATTTATTTCCTGTAAAATGCAGTTGCTTGGATATTTTGATTTTGTGAAAGCTTGGTTAGTTTGATATTGTTCTCCCAGTTGAATTATAAGCAAGTAAAAATGAATTGAACCTGATTAAATGAAGTTCTTTCTGCCCATTTACTCTGGTACAGATTTCTTTGATTTAGGAAATCTACATTTTAAGTCATTCTGGATGACTAACTAGGTATGTGTATGTGGATGAGTCAATAAGAATTGCAGATTTTGCCACATTGATTTCGGAGCAAAAAATTACAGCTGGTAACTGGGCAATGATTCAGAAGACAGCTGAGGCTGAAGCCATGAGCCCTCCTGCCTTTGTTCAGCTCGCAATCTCTTCTAAAACACCCTTCACTCCCCATTCAGTGGTTTCTTTTTCTATCCAAAAAGGTTTCAGGCGCTTCATCCTATGCTGGCCTCCTAGTATGCCAACATAAGGGAAGTCAAAGCAAGCAAGGCAGATGTGGCAGAGGGATTTTTTTGGTCGGTTGTGGGGCCTGAACTCTGGGACTGGGCATTGTACCTCAGCTCTTCACCTCAAATCTAAAACCGCTGATCTAAACAACTGCATAGATCAGGTAGATTTAACTGACATCTACCGAATATTTCACCCAGCAGCAACAGAACACACGTTTTTCTCTGCAGTACATACAACATTTTCCAAAATAGACCACATTTTAGGTCACAAAGCAATCTTGTCCAAATTCAGAAACATTGAAGTTATACCTTGCATTCGCTCACACAACAAGGGAATGAAATTAGAACTCAACACCAAAAACCACCAAAGAAAGTCCTGTAACACATGGATGCTGAACAACACACTGTTGAATCACCAGTGGATCAGGAAAGAGATTAGAAAGGAAATTCAAATGTTCATGCTATTCAACAAAAATGAACACACAAATTACCAGCTCTTCTGGGACAGAGCCAAGGCAGTACAGAGAGGCGAGATTATAGCATTGAGTTCCTATATCAACTAATTGGAGAGATCTAAAACCAATGATTTAATGAGACATCTGAACCTCCATGAAAAAGAGCAGCAAGATAAACCCTAATCCAGGAGATGGAAAGAAATAATTAAAATTAAATCAGAATTAAATGAATTAGGATACAAAAAAACCATAGAAAGAATCAACAAAAGAATGAGTTGGTTCTTCGAAAAAATTAACAAAATTGACAGACCCTTAGCAAATCTTATCAGAAAAAGAAGAAAACTCACCCAAATAAATAAACTCAGAGATGAGAACAGAAACATCACCACAGAAACAACCAAGATTCAGAACATTATAAGGGAAAACTTCTCAAAACTATGCTAATAAGTTTGAGAACTTGGCAGAAATGGACCTTTTCATTGCAAATATTGACATGCAGAAACTAAACCAAGATGAGTTAAAACATTTTAACATGCCCATATCAAACATTGAGAAGAAACTTCAATAAGAGCAGTCCCATCTAAGAAAAGCCCAGGACCAGAAAGATGTGCAGCAGAATTTTATAAGGCCTTCAAAGAAGAGCTCACACCAATAGCCCCTCAAAGAAATTGAAAGAGAAAATACACTACCGAACTCACTCTATGAAGACATCATAACCCTCATTCCAAAACCATTCAGGGACTCATAAAAAAAGAGAACTTATAGACCCATTTCTTTGATGAACATTGATGCAAAATTTCTGAACAAAATTTTGGCCAATCGACTTCAACAATTCATCCAAAAATCAAAAACCAGGATCAAACAGGATTCATTTAAGGGATGCAAAGCTGGGTCAATATACACACATCTCCGTTATATCCCTCCCCTTATCTCAATAAATTCACGTTCTTATCTAAATAGATTGTTATCGATTCTACATAATTTCATTAATTTTTACCTTTCTATTTTTTCTGGTCTCTTTTCTTTTGCCGTTCCCTTTCTTCTTTTTTTTTCTCTCTCTCTACTTTCATCCTACCCAATCTATTTCCTGCTTTGAGATTAGGACTTAGTTACCTCTCCCTAAGCCTCCCCACATCATTCTATTCCTTTTTTACCCACATCTCTCCCTAACCCTAATAATTTCTGGTCTTCCAAATTCTTCTTTGCGGTTCATAGCCCATTAACCTATAGTTGTTTGATGTTGAATAGATGTATCTGTTGAACTAGATTGTATCTGTAGACTATTGACTGTCCAAATTCAGACTTGGGTTGATGCTTGCCTTAAGATAGTGTTCTAGGACAAAACTGGTTCTATTTTCATTTCAAATGGGCAGAGTAAGCCCAAAAAACACAAGAAAAATGGCAAATCCGGGTATCTCAATTCCCAATCTTGATAATCAGGGGACAGAACAGATAATGAATAATCCAGATGAGAATTCCCAAATAGCTCTACAAACACTGCTGGCAAACATGATAAATCAAAAGATTGAAAGCATACAAAGGACTCTGTATGAGCATGATAGGGAGACAGAGGAGGCAATCCAAAAGTTATACAGGAATATCATAAGCGTGAGGAAGCTACTCAAAAACTGATACATGATTTGCATGAGCAGCTTGAGAATACTCAAAGAGAAAGGGAGGAATGGCATGAGCAGGCTGAGACCACTCAAAGAGAACTACAGGAATCCCACGAATGGGAGGAAGCTAATCAAAGAGTAATACAAGAATTGAGAGAGCAGGAAGAGAATACACAAAGATCACTAAAGGCATTCATGGAATCCATTAACAAAGAGCTGAAGGAAGTCAGGGAGACCACAAAGGGAATGCTGAATGGAACCCAACAGAAGGAATGGGATTCCAAGGAAACCATAACCAATCAAATAAGTGATCTGAGAATAAACACGGAACATCAAATTAAGGAAGTAAAGAAGTTCATACAAGATCTAAAACAAAGCTTCAACAAAGAATTTGAAGCCATCAAAGCTGACCAATTAGAAGGAAAAGACATAAAAAAAAGTAGAAATTCATGACAGCAGGTTAGACCATGCAGAAGATTGAATCTCAGGGATTGAAGACAGCCTAGATATTATAGAGAAAGAACATATAACCATCCAAGACAAATCCAAGAAATAAGGTAGATGTATCCAACACTTGGAAGACACCATCAGAAGGCCTAATCTAAGGATAATGGGTTTAGAGGAGCACCTAGAAACAGAAGTTAATGGCCTAGGACATTAGTTTAACAGGATCCTAGCAGAGAACTTCCCAAACATGCAAAAAGATAGGCCTATTCAGATACAAGAAGCTTTTAGAACTCCAAATAAACAAGACCAGAATAGGACATCCCATCCTCACATTATAATCCACACAAGATCACCTCAGAACAAGGAAAACATCCTTAAAACTGTCAAGGAGAAAAGATTAATCACCTATAAAGGCAAATCAATTTGAATCACCTCAGATTTCTCAGCAGAGACAATCAAAGCAAGAAGAGCCTGGAATGATGTATGCCATGTCCTAAAAACAAACAATTATCAACCAAGAATACTGTACCAAACTAAACTCTCCTTCATAATTGAAGGCCAAATAAAAACCTTCCATAGCAAAGAAAAATTGAAACAATATATCTTCACCAAACCAGCCTTACAAAAGATTCTTACAGATGTCCTACAAATAGAAAACCAACAAGACCACAATAAAGGCCAAGAAACTGCACCCAAACTGAGAATCCAAGAGCCATAGGAAACACCCAGTTTTCGCAGCCCCCAAGAAGGTGGATAACATGGCAGGAACTCCCAAATACCTCTCAGTCCTTTCTCTTAACGTTAACGGACTGAACTCTCCAATTAAGTGACACAGACAGTCTAGTTGGATTAAAAAACAAGACCCTTCTATCTGCTGCCTGCAGGAGTCACATCTTGCCCGAAAAACAAACACATTATCAATGTGAAAGGCTGGAACACAATCTACCAAGCAAACGGCCCCCATAAACAGGCGGGAGTTGCAATGCTAATATCAGATAAAATAGACTTCAAATTAAAATTCGTGAGAAGAGATAAAGAAGGTCGCTACATACTAATTAAGGGATCTCTCTTTCAGGAGGAGATTACAATTCTAAATATATACTCGCCAAACAATGAAGCACCCAAATTTATCCAAGAAACACTACTTTCCCTCAAATCCCATATAAATCCAAAGACATTAATTGTTGGGGATTTTAACATACCACTCTCCCCACTAGATAGATGAACTCGTAAAAAACTCAACAGAGAAACTGCAGATCTAAACAGCTGCATAGATCAAATATATTTAACAGATATCTACCGAACATTTCATCCAGCAGCATCAGAATACACGTTTTTCTCAGCAACATATGGAACATTTTCTAAAATAGACGACGTTTTAGGCCACAAAGCAAACTTGTCTAAATTAAGAAACATTGAAGTTATAGCATGCATTCTCTCTTACCACAAGGAAAAAAATTTAGAATTCAACACCAAAAGCCACCGAAGAAAGTGTGGAATCACAGGGACGCTGAACAACAAACTGCTAAATCACGGGTGGGTCATGGAAGAGATTAGAAAGGAAATTCAAATGTTCATGGTATTCAACAAAAATGAACTCACAAATTACTAGCTACTCTGGGACACAGCTAAGGCAGTATTCACAGTCAAGTTTATAGCTCTGAGTTCCTACATCAACAAATTGGAGAGATCTGAAACCAACAATTTAATGGGACATCTGAACCTCCTTGAAAAAGAGAAGCAAGATAAACCCCAATACAGTAGATGGAAAGAAATAATTAAAATTAAATCATAATTAAATGAATTAGAATCCAAAAAAACTATAGAAAGAATCAACAAAACAAAGAGTTGGTTCTTCGAAAAAATTAACAAAATTGACAGACCCTTAGCAAATCTTGTCAGAAAAAGAAGAGAACACACCCAAATAAATAAACTCAGAGATGAGAATGGAAACATCTACACGGAAACAACCAAGATTCAAAACATTTTAAGGGAATACTTCTCAAAACTTTATGCTAATAAGTTTGAGAACTTGACAGAAATGGACCTTTTCCTAGCAAATATTGACATGCCAAAACTTAACCAAGATGAGTTAAACAGGCTTAACAGGCCCATATCAAGCATTGAAATACAAACGGCAATAAGAGACCTTCCAGCTAAGAAAAGTCCAGGACCAGATGGTTTTAGAGCAGAATTCTACAAGGATTTCAAAGCAGAACTCACACCAATACTCCTCCAACTCTTCAATGAAATTGAAAGAGAAAATTCACTACCGAACTAATTCTATGAATCCATCATATCCCTCATCCCAAAACCAGGGAGGGACTCATCAAAGAAAGAGAACTATAGACCCGTTTCTTTGATGAACATTTATGCAAAACTTCTCAACAAAATTTTGGCCAACCGACTCCAATAATTCATCCAAAAAATCATACACCATGATCAAACAGAATTAATTTCAGGGATGCAAAGCTGGTTCAATATACGCAAATCAATTAATGTTATTCATCACATCAACAGGAGCAAGAATAAGAACCACATGGTTATCTCAATGGATGCAGAAAAAGCATTTGAAGATTCTAGAAAAACTAGGAATCCATGGAACATTCCTCAATACAATAAAGGCTGTATATGACAAACCTACAGCCAGCATTATACTTAATGGTGAAAAACTAAAGCCATTTCCTCTCAACTCAGGAATGAAACAAGGATGTCTACTCTCGCCACTTCTCTTCAATCTAGTATTAGAATGCCTACGTACAGCAATAAGACAAGACTCAGACATAAAGGGATCCAAATAGGGAAAGAAGAAATAAAACTCTCCCTCTTTGCAAACTACATGATCTTGTATTTAAAGAATACCACAGGCTCTACTCCCAAATTCCTCAAGCTGATTCAAAACTTTGGCAAATTAGCAGGGTATAAAATTAACCCACAAAAATCAATGGCTTTTCTCTATGTCAACAATGAGAAAAGTGTGGCTGAAATTAGGAAACAACTCAATTTGTAATATCCCCACAAAAAATAAAATACCTAGGAATTAACTTAACCAAAGAAGTGAAGGACCTCTATGATGAAAACTTTAATATCTTGAAAAAGGAAATCAACACAGAACTTAAAAAATGGCAAAACCTCCCATGCTCCTGGATTGGAAAGATTAACATCATGAAAATGGCAATACTTCCCAAGGATATCTACAAATTCAAAACGATACCTATCAAAATTCCAACTTCAGTCTTCAAGGAAATAGAAGAGGCAATCCAAAAATTCATATGGAACAATAAAAGACCCCGAATAGCAAAAATGCTCCCCAATGGAAAGAACACTTCTGGAGGAATATCAACACCAAATTTCACACTCTACTATAAAGCCATAGTAATCCAAACAGCTTGGTATTGGCATAAGAACAGACATCAGGACCAGTGGAATAGAATTGAAAACCCAGAAATGAACCTACAGACCTATAGCCATCTAATCTTCGATAAGTGAACTAAAATAATAGAATGGAACAAAGACGAACTCTTCAGTAAATGGTGCTGGCAAAATTGGTTAACTACATGTAGAAAACTAAAGCTAGAGCCTTATATTTCACCCTGCACTAGAATCAACTCCAAATGGATCAAAGACCTCGAAGTCAAAGCAGACACTCTGAAAACATTACAGGATGGAATAGGAGAAACCCTAGGTCTCCTTGGCTCAGGCCGAAATTTTCTGAATAGAGACCCGGAAACACAACAAATCAAAGAAAGGTTGGACAAATGGGATTGCATAAAGTTGCAGAGCTTCTGCATGGCAAAGGAAATAGCTAGCAAGATCAATAGAAAGCCCACGGATTGGGAGAAGATCTTTACTAGCCATACAGTGGACAAGGGTCTCATATCTAAAATATACTTGGAACTCAAAACATTAAATCCCCCAACAACAAATCCTCAAAGAAACAACTGCCCAATAAATAAGTGGGCGAAAGACTTAAAGAGAAACTTCTCTGAAGACGAAAGAAGGATGGCCAATAGACACATGAAGAAATGCTCAACATCCCTAGCCATAAAAGAAATGCAAATCAAAACAACATTGAGATACCACCTCAATCCAGTTAGAATGGCAAAAAACAAGAACTCTAACAACAACAGATGCTGGAGGGGATGTGGACAGAAGGGAACCTTACTTCATTGTTGGTGGGAATGTAAACTTGTTCAACCACTTTGGAAAGCAGTATGGAGGTTCCACAAAAGACTTCACATAGAGCTCCCCTATGACCCAGCAATCCCACTTTTGGGCATTTACCGAAATGCATACAAACAAGACCACACTAAAGCTACCAGCACAACTATGCTTATTGCAGCATTATTTACCATAGCTAAGATATGGAACCAACCCAGATGCCCCTCAATAGTTGAATGGATCTTGAGAATGTGGTATATATACACAATGGAGTTCTATGCCTCCATCAGAAAGAATGACATTTCCCCATTTGTTAGGAATTGGAAAAACTTGGAAAAAATTATATTAAGTGAAGTAAGCCAGGTCCAAAGAAACATAGGCCCCATGGTTTCCCTTATTTGCCATATCTAGTATAGGTATGAGTCATGGGGAAAAGGTCAGATAATGTGATGTTAGGAAAATGAAACCTTAGATATGTATGTTAATGTTTTTACTCTCATGCATGTGTTTCTAACGCATTTATAAGATTATTTCTTTGTTGCTTTGTATGTCCCTCCCCCACAGTATAACCCCTGCTTTCACTATATTTGATGTAGGTATAATTTTTTGAGGAGATATGGAAAACAATTCGTTTAAGGATACAGGTTGACCTGTTGAAACAATGAGAAGTACAAGTTGTCATGTCCAAAACGAGCTTTACAATGTCGGTGCGGGGGGTGCGGTGGGGGGGAGGATAAGGATTGGGATTGGGAGGGAGGGGGAGGCTGGGAAGGGATGTGAAGGGTAAACAAAGGAGGAGGCTGCAATGCTTGGTAAGAAATGTACGCATTATGCTGCCCATGTAATTGTAACCCCTCCGTACAATATATTCACAAATAAAATATAAAATTTAAAAAAATAAAAAAATAAAAAAGTGGGCTTGCTATATTTTTCACTGCTGGGGCTTCAAATTAGGCCCTGTACCAGGCCTGACATTATAGTCTTCAAGTATGGTGAACTTCCCTTTTCCCCTCAGTGCAACAGAGCTATCCAAACCTGAGTTCAAATCCAAGCACTCACAAAATTTTCATCCTGATGTCAGAAGCCAGTTGTTGTAAATGTTTTCATCTCCTGTGTAAATCCTGCGTCTCAACTAGGAAGGGGAATTCATAGGCAACCCTATAACCATGGGAACAGTTTGTCATCCATGTCAGCACAGTTAAACCTGGCACCTTACTTAGTAAAATACACAATACCTCCATGAAGCAGAAACAAAATAAGGAGAAGTTTACCGAACACAAGATGCTGTACACACATGTATGTAAATTTAGATCGTATGTTTAAATTATGAATTCATGACTATAGTGGACCAACCTTATGATCAATGTCAGATCCTGGGAATGGCCTAGCTCGTTAGTTGCTCACAGGTTAGTGTGTTCACCTTGACCTATTGACCAATTGGTCCTACTAGGCCCTGAGTTAAGATCCCAGCACTACCAACAAGTGAATCGTGGAGTAAAAAGCCAAGTGTGAAACTTGTTTTCCTTTTCTCTGAATATCCATGGTGATCCTGAGAATCCTGGCATGATGGAGAACATTTCTATAAATCTAAATGCTCTGTGAAAGGATGTCATCAATGTAATACATGGAAGGGGTTTCATCATAGTACAATCAATGTTAAATAAATGAATAAAACAAAAAAAACAAACATGTATTGCTGAACATCTATAGTTAAGTATAAATCCTATCTTTACAATGTATATAAATAGTATGTTTCCAGGACTGGGGCTTGAATTCAGTACTAGTGAACAGGCCTGACTTTTTTTATCTTCATCCCCATTGCTTCAGGTTTACCCATCTCCTGAGTTCGAATCCAAAGCCTGGAAGAATAAACAGCATGAATTACAAGCCAGGGAGCTAATTTTTTTTTATTTTACTTTTCTCAATACGGCGCTTGAACTCAGGTCATGGCAACTCGGCCTCAGCTTTGATAACCCTAGGCTGGGGTACAGCCACTAGATCTACAGCTCCTCCTGGGATCCTAGACCCCCAGGCCTTGCAGGGAAAGCAATGCACAAAAAAATGGCCATTTTAAGACGTTTTCTTCCTTTGCATGGTGACCCTCATGTGTCTGAATGACACTGTTGCAAAGGGTACTTCACCTTGCATTGCTGAAGGCTGCCAGACTATCTGGATTAACAATGGAATGTTGTCAATGTCACGGTTGAATGAATTGATCATGGATGATGCTCTATAAAATTAGACAGCATCATTTCAGGAGGCTAATTGATTTGATTTAGTATTTATGAAGTATTGAAAGAATATTATTACTTAAAGGAATGCAATAATTTCAGGACACTGATTTCATTAATAGTTTAAGAATGAAAACAATTAATTACATTACATTAATTACATTGAGGCATAATTAATACCCAGGAATTGGTAAGAATGTAGTTTATATAACTGAATAATGTATAGACATCTTTGACACTCTATAAAATATATATTTATTAGCGTACTGCCATCTGCATGTCAATCTTTTCTTATTTTGGTAACCCCTGGGGCTTGATCTGAGGTCCTGGGAACACCCTGTCAGCTCAATTTGCTCCAGGATGGCATGCTAACCCTCACCCACTCATGAATTGGGCCTTGTAGGCTTGTAGGCCTTGAGTTCAGATGCCAGCACTACCAAAAATGAATCGTGGAGTAAGAAGATGATGGTGACTCATGTTTTCCTTTTCTGTGAAAGTCCTAGGTGTAAGGTATGAAGTGGAATACATATGCAGACCTATATCCTGTGTAATCAATGTAATCAATGTTTTATGTTCCATAATAGTCAATAAAATAAATGGACAATACATGAATAAAACAAAAAATAAAATAACTATACTGAATGCAATATGGAGTTAACCAATGTATATAAATATAAATCATATATGTAAATTGTACATGAATAGGATGGTTTCTAGTGGTGAGGATCTATTTTAGGCAAAAGGAACAGACCGGAATTTCTTGACTTCAAGGAGGCCAGCTTCCCATTCCCACACAGTGCAACAGAGTTACTAAGACCATGAGTTTCAATCCCAGACCTGGCAGAAAAATGGCACTTTTGCAGTATGTGAGGCCCAATTCTTATGTATTTTATTATGTCTAAATTTTATGAATGTGATTGTTTAAATGCTTAATAAAGAATTAACAAAATTCGATCAGTGTCCTATAATATATTGTATATAATTTTATCCTAGAATCATTAAAGAACTGCCCATTCAATCATAACATACATCACATTCCACTGGTATTCATATGGATAGGAATGAGTTCCTTAGAATCTCCTGCCATTTGGAGGTGGCAGGACCAGGATTCCAACTGTGGGCTCCAGCTCCCACCACTTCAACCTGGGGATAGCGTACTCACCGGTCTGTCCAAGAATATCAGCAAGACCAATGATTAGGCAGGCACCAGAGGCTCTCAGCAGTCCTCTTTGATACTTGCAAAGCTGTAATGGGAGGATCATGGTCAAAGTCATCCTAGGCAGGAACTTCTTGAGACCTCTATCCAACTTCAGTTCCAACAAAGCCAGAAGTCCAGGGCTCCAGTGTGGAAGGCGAGCCTTGAGCAAAAGCAGCTCGCAGACTGTTCCCAGATCCTGAGTTCAAGGTCCGGGTCTTGTAACAAACAGACATACACAACAATCTGTGCAGCTATCCAGCTAAAGCAGGTCACCCTCTTGTCTCCAACTGAATTGGTCCCTGGGAAAAGGGCTGGGGGAGCTGCTGTCTTCTTGACTCCGCCCATGCTGCTTGCATCACAGAATTCCAGCCACACCCCCATTATTTCATGGTTCTTTCTGACCAATGGGATACAAGAATCGTGACCACGCCCACATTCCGTGATGCCCAGTAGCACCTGGATTCCCTCTGTTAGTTTACAACACTACCAGCAGTTGAGGAAGGTAGAGGTGGCTGAGTGGTGAGGAAGAGACTCAAGAGACTTTAGATTATAGTAAGAAATTGAGATGCCTGCCCACACCCCGGCTCCCTCCCTCCTTCCCAAAGTGCAGGATTTCAAACCTCAGGTAATGGTGCCTGCCAGCCCGCCTAAAGCCCTGACCTGGTCCCTGGCCCTGGTTCTCTGCTCTTGGCCCATCTGTTTGCAATGCTGCTGCCATTGATGCTTGCCCCACCTGGAGCAGCCTCCAGCAGCTTTTCCCAACAGCACAGGTGAGTGGCTGCCCCAAATCACCACTACCCGGGGTCAGTCACCCCTCTGGGGCCACCATGAACCCCTGCTTGTTTCCTCACCCTGGCTCTGAGGAGTCACCTTTCTGTCTTGGGCATTTCTGAAACAGAGACTCAATATATGCTCTGGTTGGACTGGATTGAGGTCCTCCTATCTGGGACAGGTATGCTCCACCAGGCCTGGTCCTCTGTAGTTGGGATGGTAGACATGTAGCACCATGTTCAGTCATCGATTTAGATGGATTATCCCAAACATTTAGTCCACAGCAGCCGATTCTTGACCACAGGTGAAGCTCTGGGTAGAGCCACAACCATCAGACCTCATTCTCCTCACAGGACAGTTTTAAGGGAACAAGGGGTTTATACAGAGGGAATCTCTGGAGCATGGCTTGGTATGGAGGGAGTGGCCTTTAGAGAAGGTTCTCGGCTATTCTGTTCACAAATGACAGGAAGATACCCGCAAAAGGCTCAGGTGGGGTCAGTTATTAATCATGCAACAGGTGGGGATTTTGAAAAAAACATGGCTCTCTTTCATCATTACCGTATCCCCATGAGGAAGGGGACGCTTCACTGTGTTGAGTTTTGCATCTGGGGAAACTGAGGCACAGAGAAGTCAGGTGATCTCCTTATCACTTCAACTTCACAGGAAACTCGTCCTGACTTCATTACCATGCTCCCAAGGACAATGGGTGCTATTCAATCCACTTCCTGTGGTAGGAAGTCCACTTCTTGTCAGTTGTGGGGCTTGAACCCTAGGCATTGGCGCTATTCCTGAGATCCTCAGCAAAAGGCTAGTGCTCTACCACTTGAGCCCACAGCACCACTTCTGGTTTTCTGGTGGTTCTTTGGAAATAAGAGTCTCAGAGACGTTCCTGCCAGGGCTGGCTATGAACCATGATCCTCATATCTCAGCCTTCTGTGTAGTTAAGATTAGAGTTCTGAGCCACTGACACCCGACTTAATTGTAATTCTGACTTTTCTGTCTCTCTTTCACAAAAACTGGTTGAATGGGTGCTGGAGGAGGGGCCAAGCATCCCCATGTGGCTGGAATCCAAGGTGACCCTCTCATTCTGGAAGTGGGCTGTGGGTCAGGAGCTGTCTGGCTTAGCCTGTTGAAACAGCTCCCTGAGGTAAGACCCACTGTGCCCTGGCTAGACTGTGAAATTCATTGTCCATCCAGCCTTACTGGACTTATTATATTGTATTGCTTTCTACATCATTTTCTAGCATCTGGACAAACTTATGATACATACTTACGGAATGAAAATGTAATGCCTTCTTAAGAAAGTCTCTTAGGGCTCTGGGAATGTGGCTTCATGGTATGGTGATTGCCTAGCATGCATGAAACCCTGGGTTCAATTCCTCAGTAACACATAAAAAAGAAAAACACTGAAAGGAATGCTGTGCCTCAAGTGGTAGAGTGCTAGCCTTGAGAAAAAAAAAAGCTCAGGAATAATTCCCTACCCCTGAGTTTAAGCCCCTGAACTGGCAAAAAAAAAATAGTAATTGGAAAATAAAGAACCCATACTTGAAATATATAATTGCTCCTTCCATACTGACACTTGACAATAGCCCCTAATTCATGTATTTTACTTATGTTAGGATACTGTGTTGAAAAAAGTTTTGTTCATTAAGTCACAGCAATTAATGCCTGGAATGTGCTTAGATGTGAGGTGAAGATTAATTCTGGAAATTCCACGATTTCAGGATTTTGTGTCATAACTGCTAATCACAGAGTGAAAATAGTCTAAGTGTAATTTTGAAATCTTTTTGGTCAGTTTTGGTACCAAAAAGGCAGAAGCTAATTAATAATTGTGACAGAAAATAAGGAGTAATTCCAGATGGAAGGAAAAAATGATAGTAACTAAGTTTACCAGAAACTGGTCTAGAGAACCATTTTTGGTTATTGAAGAACTAGTTGTCAAGTAGGCTTTTCCTCATTGCCTTTAGCATTCTAAATCTCTTAGGCTTGATAAATGTATGATAAATGTATCTCCTTCTATGATAAATGATAAATGTATCTCCTTCTATGCTGTTCTTTCATACCTTATCTCCTTTGTTTTCTAAAAGTCTCATTCTTTCTACATTTCTCTATAAACATTTCCTGATACTAAATACACCTATACAGATGTCACAGGATGCTAATGTAAGGGTCCCATAGCTCATGAGTCATTAACGTAACAAAATGGAAAGGAGGACATATTTACTGCTACCTCAATTTTTCTGAAAATCTGCTATGTTATCATTTGGTTAAAAATTCCATTCTTTGTCTACACAGTGTCATTCAGTGCACATACATGCAAATATGATCTGGGTGTTGGTGGTTTACACCTGTAATCCTAGCTACTCAGGAGGTTAAGACCAGAGGATTGTGGTTCAAAGCAAGGAAAGTCCACGAGACCCTTATCTACAATTAACCACCAGAAACCCGGAAGTGGTGCTGTAGCTAAAGTGGTAGTGCGCTCAATTTGAACTGAAGAGCTGAGGGACAGTGCCCAGGATCAGAATTCAAGCCACACAACCAACAAAAAAGTGAAATATGACTTTAAATTTCCCCAAAAGGAAGGACAAGATCAATAATCTTCCCAAGCAAAAAAATTAATTCCAAAATGATTCAGTGCACCTACTTTTGCTGAGTTATGTTATGGATTCTTTGCTGGACATATTCTCTAAAAACAAATATTTTAGGGATACAGGTGGACCCATTGCAATAATGAGATGTACAAGTCATTATGTCAAAAAACGAACTTTACAACTTTGGTGGGGGGCGAGGATGGGGTGAGGGAAAAGGGGGAGTATGGGAATGGATGGGAAGGGGAAATAAAGAAGAGGCAACAATGCTTGATAAGAAATGTGCTCGCTATCTTGCCTGTGTAATTGTAACTTCTCTGTATGGTATTCTCACAATAAAAAAAAAAAGAAAAAAATGTCAAATATTAGGTTTACAATAAACATCTAATATTTCTTCTTTGAAAAGAGATGTCTATACAGTTGATGTCACTTAGCATTACTCCTACGTGGAACACGAAGTATGAGGCCACTACCTTTCTAAATCAAGCTTGCTAATCATGCAACTTTGTAGACAGTAGTATGGAAGCATAATTCTGTTTCCAATGCAAATGAGATATAAGAGCGTGGACTTAATCGGAAAAAAAAGTCCATCCTGAGGGAGCAGGGATTATATTAGCCATGAACTGGTGGATAAGATCACATTTATTTTCTTTCCTTTACTTATATATTTTTTGTTGGTGGTGGTCTTGGCACTTGAACACAGGGCTGGGAGCTGTCCCTCCGCTATTCAGCTCAAGGCTAATGCTCTATACTTGAGCCACAGTACCACTTTTAATTTTCTTGTAGTTAATTGGAAAAAGAGTCTCTGGGACTTTCCTGCCCGGGTTGGCTTTTAACCCTATCCGAAGATCTCACCACCACCCAGCTTAATATCACATTTCTAACAGTGTACACTCAGCATATGTAATGTGCATGTTCATCTATCTTTATATGAATTCTTGAGTTAAAAATCTATGCTACAACTTAGCCTTTACACTCACAAAATATTTGTAATTTAAAAGTTGATACTACTGGAGCAATAAAACCCAAGAATGTAAAGGAGTCTGGGAAGTTCAGTTTGCATCCAGCCTGGGCAGAACAGTCTTTGAGAAACTATATATAATTAACCAGCCAAAAGCTGGATTGGAAGAATGGCTCAACTATTAGAATACCAGTCATGAGCAAGATTGCTGAATAAGATGTTGAGGCTTTGCATACATACATGCAATCATACACATATATACAGAGGCACTTATATGTGCACAAATACACATATGAAGCAACTCTCAGAATATGTGAAAAAGTTAGAAAACAATAGAAAATCTGTCCTGAGTAAGACTAGAATCAAGTGATAATTTTTAATGTTAGAGAGTCCTCAAGTGAACTTTCTTCAAAAAAGTTTAAGAATATTACATAGATAGGGACCAGAGATAGTAAGAGAGTCAAGTAATCATTATTAAAGTGATCAGATCTATGGAGGAATGAATCAGAGGTTCCTGCAGGTGCATCTGAAAATGTTCATATCCTCAGTAAAATGTTAGAACATCTTTGAAAAGAGTACATGAACACTCTGAGCAGTGCAGTGGATAATATTACTGGAGAAGTTCAGAATTTGCTAGTCTGTATCTAGATTAAATAAACCAAGAAATTATGGATTGGCAATGTGATACAAGGCTAGAATTCTAGCACTGAGATTAAGATAGGAGATTAGATAGTGGAATTACACAGTGATACCTTCCCTGGACCAGGTAGTATAATTTTGTCTTAATAAAACAAACCAAACAAGAAAGGAATACAAAGTTGGACGTTTGTGCTAATTTTGTCATTATGTTTTGAGAAGTCAAGTTTCCTATTGAAATGCAACTCATTTATAATCCTCAGTTGTGTTTTAAATGCACTCTTCATTACAGAACATACTTAGATGCAAAATGGATCATGATTCCCTTCCAAAATTTGAAAAAGTAAGTAATCATCACTCTGTTAGATTCCAAGGAAAGGATGAAGGATTACAAAAACTTAAGCCAGGAGAAATCGCAAAGTTAATCTAATGAAGGACTATGTAGATCTTGCTAAATTGGAGTTTAGATTTAAAATAAATATTTTGGTTTTGTTTGTAATTTCATATTCTATAAGATACTTACAAAATTCTTTTTAAGTACAGTGTTTAATTGACAAATTTGGAAATGTTTCTTGCATTCTATTTGCCTAGAATATTCTTTCATAAGAGATATAATTAGGGAGGTTCCGGGAAGATGGCGTAGGAGAAGCTGGAATCTGAACAAGCTCTCCCATAGAAAGCAGTTTTAGAGTTCCAGTGAACAGTCATAAGCCAGAGAATCACACCACGTGTGCCATCACAGGACAGAGAGTTAGGCAAGAGAGGGAAAGCCAAGGCAAGGAGACACATCTGAGTGCTTGCCAGCAGCCACCGCGGTGGCGGCAGGGTCGCGGCGGCGACCGCAGGGCACCCAAACCTGAGCCACAGAGAGTCTGGGATGAAGGAGCCAGACGCAGCGGGTGAGCGGATTCTACTCAACACCAGCAAGAACCGACAAGGAGCAGACATGTTCATCCTGCAGTTTGCAGAGGAGAGATGACCCAGGAACCAAGACTCGGCATGAGTAGAAGCCTGACGTCCTCACTCCTGCTCAGGGAGCAGAGGAGGGAAGGCCACCCCTCCCCCCCCAGTACCGGAGATCTCCATCTTGGATACCTTCAAAGCTCGGAGGAGCTGCTAGCTCCAACTCAGGCCTTGGAATAAAACGAGTCATTTAGCAGGTCACAAGAACTTAACGGCAAAGTGAACTTACAGACTCAGCTCCATCCAGGGAAAAGTCACCCAGCTCAGGCGCCAGCCATAGGAATGACTTTTCCCACTGGGTAACCAGGCCAGAGGCTGCCCCTCCCTCTAGCAGCCTCCACAATCAATTGAAAAACTGAAACCCTGAGAATGGCTCCAGGCTGGGCTCTTTGAGTTTTTCACAAAATAGCCCCAGGGAAAAGCTACTGTTTGTTGAAAGGCCTCAACTCTACCCAGAACCTAGCCTCATCACTGCATCCCCCTCCTTGGTGATTCTCAAAGCAGATCTGCTTCCCATTAAACTAACCTGGGAGGGGGATCTCAAAATCTTGGGTAAAGCAGAGCATTTTTCTGCCTGTTCGAACAAACTGACTTAAGAAACCAATCAAGCCACAGGACCTCAAGCAGACCAGAAACTCCAACAAGAGGCTGGTTACAGACAGAAGGGAGATACAGGATTCTTCCCACCCCTCCCAAAAAAATAAAAAAAAAAAAAAATCAAAGAACTTTTATTTTTCTTCCTCTTCTTCTTCTTTTTTTTTTTTTTGGTACCTTATATATATAATTTTTTTTCTTTTCTAAAACTTTTATTATTATTTAATTTTTGCCTTTTTAAAAAAAAAAACTGTTTTCCAATACCTTATTTTTCCTCTTATAATTTTTATTTTCGGAATAGGTGAATGTGCGTTTTCCTTTCTTTTCTTGTCTTCTTTTTCTTTTTCTTTCTTTTTTAATTATCTTTTTGTTTTTTGTTTAGCTCTACTGAACTTCTGGTCTTTTTTTCTCCCTTTCTTATCCTTTTCACCTTTTCCTCTCTTTTGTTCTTCTTTATGTGACTTAACTCTTGTCCTGCACTTCCTCAGATAAACCGGTAGTTAAATAGTAGACCATATCCCCCATTGTGTACACACTTAATCCACAAATTTATTACTCAATTCAAAAACTCTGAGACTTAAATTCCTTAATAGCAGTACTACCTCTTCATACCTATATAATATTTTAAGCATTTTTTAAGTTTTTCACATCTCCTCTATGTCCCTCCTCATCTCTCAATATATTCACATTCCTCTCTAAATAGATTGCCTTTTAATGTCCATAATAACATTAATTTTTACGTTTCTATTTTTTTCTGGTCTCTTTCCATTTCCCTTTCCCTTTCTACTTTTTCTCTCTCTCTCTACTTGCATCCTATCCAACCTATTTTCTGCATTGAGATTAGGACATAGTTAACTCTCCCTGTGCCTCCCCACACCAATCTGTTCCTATATTTTACCCACATTTCTCCATAACCCTAATAATTTCTGGTTTTCCAAATTCTTCTCTGCGGTTCAAAGCCTATTAACATTTAGTTATTTGATGCTGAATAGATGTATCTGTTGAACTAGATTGTATCTATAGACTATTGACTGTACAAATGCAAACTTTGGTTGATGGTAGCCTTAAGAGAGTGTTCTAGCACAAAACTGGTGCTATTTTCATCTCAAATGGGGAGAGTAAGCCGGAAAAAACACAAGAAAAATGGCAAATCCAGGTATCTCAATTCCCAATCTCGGAAACCAGGGGACAGAACAGATAATGAATAATCCAGAGGAGAGTTCCCAAATAGCTCCACAAACACTGCTGGCAAACATGATAAATGAAAAGTTTGACAACTTACAAAGGACTCTGTATGAGCGTGATAGGGAGAGAGAGGAGGGATTCCAAAAGTTTATAGAGGAATATCATAAGCGTGAAGAAGCTACTCAAAAACTGATACAGGATTTGCGTGAGCAACTTGAGAATACTCAAAGAGAAAGGGAGGAATGGCGTGAGCAGGATGAGAACACTCAAAGAAAACTGCAGGAATCCCATGAACGGGAGGAAGCTGATCAAAGAGTAATATAGGAATTGAGAGAGCAGATAGAGAATACACAAAGATCACTAAAGGCATTCATGGAATCCATTAACAAAGAGCTGAAGAAAGTCAGGGAGACCACAAAGGGAATGCTGAATGGAACCCAACAGAAGGAATGGGAGTCCAAAGAAACCATAACCAATCAACTAAGTGATTTGAGAACAAACACTGAACACCAAATTAAGGAAATAAAGAAATTCATACAAGACCTAAAACAGAGCTTCAACAAAGAATTTGAAGCCATCAAAGCCGACCAAATGGAAGGAAAAGAGATAAAAAACAAAGTAGAGAGTCTTGACAGCAGGTTAGTCCATGCAGAAGATCGAATCTCAGGGATTGAAGACAGCCTAGATATTATAGAGAAAGAACATACAACCATCCAAGTCAAGTCCAAGAAATATGATAGATCTATCCAACACCTGGAAGACACCATCAGAAGGCCTAATCTAAGGATAATGGGTGTAGAGGAGCACCTAGAAACAGAAGTTAATGGTCTAGGAAATTTGTTTAACAGGATCCTAGCAGAGAACTTCGCAAACATACAAAAAGATAGGCCTATTCAGATACAAGAAGCTTTTAGAACCCCAAATAGACCATACCAGAATAGGACATCCCACCCTCATATTATAATCCACACAGGATCACCTCAGAACAAGGAAAAGATCCTTAAAGCTGTCAAGGAGAAAAGGTTAATCACCTATTAAAGGGAAACCAATTAGAATCACCTTAGATTTCTCAGCAGAGACAATCAAAGCAAGAAGAGCCTGGAATGATGTATGCCATGCCCTAAAAACAAACAACTATCAACCAAGAATACTGTACCCAGCTAAACTCTCCTTCATAACTGAAGGCCAAATAAAAACCTTCCATAGCAAAGAAAAATTGAAACAATACATCTCCAGCAAACCAGCCCTACAAAAGTTTCTTAAAGATGTCCTACACATAGAAAACCAACAAGACCACAATAAAGGCCAAGAAACTGCACCCAAACTGAGAATCCAAGAACCATAGGAAGAACACAGTTTTCACAGACCCCAAGCAAGTGGATAACATGGCAGGAACTCCCAAATACCTCTCAGTCCTATCTCTTAACGTTAAGGGACTGAACTCTCCAATTAAGCGACATAGACTGTCTAGTTGGATTAAAAAACAAGACCCTTCTATCTGCTGCCTGCAGGAGTCACATCTTGCCCGTAAAAACAAACACATTATCAACGTGAAAGGCTGGAACAAAATCTACTAAGCAAACGGCCCCCATAAACAGGGGGGAGTTGCAATCCTAATATTAGATAAAATAGACTTCAAATTAAAATTCGTGAGAAGAGATAAAGAAGGTCGCTACATACTAATTAAAGGATCTCTCCTTCAGCAGGATATTACAAGTCTAAATATCTATTCGCTAAAAATACAGCACCCAAATTTATCACAGAAACACTACTTTCCCTCAAATCCCATATCAATCCAAAGACATTAATTGTTGGGGATTTTAAAACACCACTCTCCCCACTAGATAGATCAACTCGGCAAAAACTCAAGAGAAACCACAGATCTAAACAGCTGCATAGATCAACTAGACTTAACAGACATCTAACATTTCACCCAGCAGCATCAGAATACACGTTTTTCTCAGCAGCACTTGGAACGTTTTCTAAAGTAGACCACATTCTAGGCCACAAAGCAAACTTGTCTAAATTCAGAAACATTGAAGTTACACCTTGCATCCTCTCTGACCACAAGGGAATAAAATTAGAACTCAACACCAAAAGCCACCAAAGAAATCCGGTATCACATGGAGGCTGAACAACACACTGCTGAATCATGAGTGGGTCATGGAGGAGATTAGAAAGGAAATTCAAATGTTCATGCTATTCAACAAAAATGAACACACAAATTACCAGCTCCTCTGGGACACAGCAAAGGCAGTACTCAGAGGCAAGTTTATAGCTCTGAGCTCCTACATCAACAAATTGGAGAGATCTGAAACTAACAATTAAATGACACATCTAAACCTCCTTGAAAAAGAGCAGCGAGATAAACCCTAAACCAGTAGACAGAAAGAAATAAGTAAAATTAAATGAGAATTAAATGAATTAGAATCCAAAAAAACTATAGAAATAATCCACAAACAAAGAGTTGGTTCTTCGAAAAACTTAACAAAATTGACAGACCCTTAGCAAATCTTATCAGAAAAAGAACAGAACACACCCAAATTAATAAACTCAGAGATGAGAATGGAAACATCACCACGGAAACAACCAAGATTCTGAACATTATAAGGGAGTACTTCTCAAAACTTTATGCTAATAAGTTTGAGAACTTGACAGAAATGGACCTTTTCCTAGCAAATATTGACATGCCAAAACTAAACCAAGATGAGTTAAACTAGCTTAACAGGCCCATATCAAGCATTGAAAAAGAAACAGCAATAAGAGACATTCCAGCTAAGAAAAGTCTAGGACCAGATGGTTTTACAGCAGAATTTTACAAGGCCTTCAACGCAGAGCTCATACCAATACTCCTCCAACTCTTCAATGAAATTAAAAGAGAAAACTCACTACCGAACACATTCTAGGAATCCATCATAACCCTCATCCCAAAACCAGGCAGGGACTCATCAAAGAAAGAGAACTATAGACCCATTTCTTTGATGAACATTGATGCAAAACTTCTCAACAAAATTTTCACCAATCGACTTCAAAATTCATCCAAAAAATCATAAACCACGATCAAACAGGATTCATTGCAGGGATGCAAAGCTGGTTCAATATATGCAAATCAATTAATATTATTCATCACATCAACAGGAGCAAGAATATGAACCACATGGTTATCTCAATAGATGCAGAAAAAGCATTCGACAAGATCCAACACCCCTTTATGATGAAGGTTTTGGAAAAATTAGGAATCCATGGAACATTCCTCAATACAATAAAGGCAGTATATAACAAACCTACAGCCAGCATTATACTTAATGGTGAAAAACTAAAGCCATTTCCTCATAACTCAGGAACAAGACAAGGATGCTCACTCTCTCCAATTCTCTTCAAGCTAGTATTAGAATGCCTAGCTACAGCAATAAGACAAGATACAGACATAAAGGGGATACAAAAAGGAAAGAAGAAATAAAACTCTCCCTCTTTGCAGATGACATGATCTTGTATTTAAAAATCCCATAGACTCCACTCCCAAATTACTCAATCTGATTCAAAACTTTGGCAAAGTAGCAGGTTATAAAATTAACCCACAAAAATCAATGGCTTTCCTATATGCTAACAATGAGAAAAGTGTGGCTGAAATTAGGAGAGCAACTCCATTTGTAATAGCCTCACAAAAAATAAAATACCTAGGAATTAACGTAACCAAAGAAGTGAAGGACCTCTCCGATGAAAACTTTAAAATCTTGAAAAAGGAAATCAACACAGAACTTAAAAAATGGCAAAACCTCCCATGCTCCTGGATTGGAAAGATTAACATCGTGAAAATGGCAATAATTCCCAAGGCTATCTACAAATTCATCGCCATACCTATCAAAATTCCAACCTCATTCTTCAAGGAAATAGAAGAGGCAATCCAAAAATTCATATGGAACAATAAAAGACCCCGAATAGCAAAAACGCTCCTCAACGGAAAGAACACTGCTGGAGGCATATCAATACCAAATTTCAAACTCTACTATAAAGTCATGGTAATCCAGCAGCTTGGTATTTGCATAAGAACAGACTTCAGGACCAATGGAATAGAATTGAAAACAAAGAAATGAACCCAGACCTGTAGACATCTCATCTTCGATAAGGGAGCTAAAACAATAGAACGGAAGAAAGACAGCTTCTTCAGTAAATGTTGCTGGCAAAATTGGTTAACTACATGTAGAAAACTAAAGCTAGACCCTTATATTTCACCCTGCACCAGAATCAACTCCAAAAGGATCAAAGACCTTGAAGTCAAAGCAGACACTTTGAAAACATTACAGGATGGAATAGGAGAAAGCCTAGGTCTCCTTGGTTCAGGCCGAAATTTTCTGAATAGAGACCTGGAAACACAACAAATCAAAGAAAGGTTTTAACAAATGGGATTGCATAAAGTTGCAGAGCTTCAAGATCAATAGAAAGCCCACGGATTTGGAGAAGATCTTTACTAGCCATACAGTGGACAAGGGTCTCATATCTAAAACATACTTGGAACTCAAAAAATTAAACCCCCCAACAACAAATCCTCAAAGAAACAACTGCCCAATAAATAAGTGGGCGAAAGACTTAAAGAGAAACTTCTCTGAAGAAGAAAGAAGGATGGCCAATAGACACATGAAGAAATGTTCAATATCCCTAGCCATGAAAGAAATGCAAATCAAAACAACATTGAGATATCACCTCACTCCAGTTAGAACGGCAAAAATCAAGAACTCTAACAACAACAGATGCTGGAGGGGATGTGGACAGAAGGGACAGTGGGAATGTAAACTTGTTCAACCACTTTGGAAAGCAGTATGGAGGTTCCTCAAAAGACTTCACATAGAACTCCCCTATGACCCAGCAATCCCACTTTTGGGCATTTACCCAAATGTTTACAAACAAGACCACACTAAAGCTACAGCACAATTATGTTTATTGCAGCATTATTTACCATAGCTAAGATCTGTAACCAACCCAAATGCCCCTCAGTAGATGAATGGATCAAGAAAATGTGGTATATATACACTGTGGAATTCTATGCCTCCAACAGAAAGAATGACATTTCCACATTTGTTAGGAAATGGAAAAACTTGGAAAAAAGTATATTAAGTGAAGTAAGCCAGGCCCAAAGAAACATAGGTCCCATGGTTTCCCTTATTTGCAATATCTAGTATATGTATGAGTCAAGCGGAAAAGGTCAGATAATGTGATGTCAGGAAAATGAACCCTTAGATATGTATTTTCATGTTTTTTTCTTTCATGCATGTGTTTCTAACGCATTTATAAGATTATCTCTTTGTTGCTTTGTATGTCTCTCCCCCACAGTATAACCTCTGCTTTCACATATTTGATGTCAGTATAACTTGTGGAGGAGATGGAGAAAAACCAGTTGTTTAAGGATACAGGTGGACCTGTTGCAACCATGAGAAGTACAAGTTATCATGTCCAAAACGAGCTTTACAACGTTGGTGCGGGGGGGGAGGGGGGAGGGAAGGGGGGAGAAGGATTGGGATTGGGGGGAGGGGGGATGCTGGGAAGGGAGGTGAAGGGTAAACAAAGGAGGAGGCTGCAATGCTTGGTAAGAAATGTACGCATTATCCTGCCCATGTAATTGTAACCCCTCTGTACAGTATGTTCACAAATAAAATAAAATTAAATTTAAAATAAAAAAAGAGTTATAATTAGAACTCAGTTAATAGATAATTCCAACACTTCATGTATAAAATGATAATGTGAATAATGTAGACAGAGTTGCCAACAAATGGATGATATTAATTTATAAATTTAGCAAAAGGGTAATTTTATTTTGGTCCGGTAGTGGGGCCTGAAATCTGGGCCTGGGCGCTATCCCTCAGCTCTTCAGCTCAAGGCTAGCGCTCTACCACTTGAGCCACAGCGCCACTTCTGGTATTTTTCTTTTTGCTTATGTGGTGCTGTGGAATCGAACCCAGGGCCTCAGGCTTGCAAGGCATGCGCTCTACCACTGAGCTACCTTCCCAGCCCAAAAAAGGGCAATTTTTTGAGGCTTTGGTATAACATGGTATGAAGAAAATAATTGTGTGACATCTTCTTCCTTCTAACTGTATGTAACACAGGAAGCAATTTCCTTAATTACTTCCTCTGTATACAGCGTGAAAAATGCTAGGTTTGGGATTTGGTTTTATTTTTGGTTTGGTTTTATTGGTTTGTCCTAGGGCTTGAACGCTGGGACTGGACACTGTCTCTGAGCCTGTTTATGCTCAAGGCTCGTGCCCTACTATTTCAACCTCAGCTCACTTGTGTCTGTCTTTTGCTGAGAAGTTTATTGGAGATAAGAATCTAGGGAACCTTCCTGCCCAGGTGGGCTTTTGTCAACATCTACTGCGTTGGGGTCCCTGGGTAAGGGTAACGATATCACCAAGACATAAGGGAAGCAGAGTGCAAACAGAAATTGCTACTGAATGCTGTGCTTTATTGTCAGTGGTATTTAAAGACAACCAAGCATGATCTTTGCCAAGATTTGGTCAGAAGATATTCACACAAAAATTTTAACAGATACATTTTTACTTGACCTATGAGACAATGTCTTGGTATTTTATTATCTAAACTATTTTAGAGCAAGCTCAAACCACTTCTTCAATATCAGGAAAATGCTTGACCAGCTGCTTATCTATGCTTAAGCAAGAAGAAGAGCTACTTCCTCAACTCCCAGGAGTCTGTGACATGTGTTTTGAGACAGGGAGAGAAAACATTTTCCCTCTCCAGCCCGGCATGCCAAGAGCTTTCCTAATCCTCACAGTCCTCGGATAATCCTGAGGCCAGAGCCTGCATCATTCTGCCCCTTTAACATAGACCCTGAGTCTTCACAACTTTATTCTTTTGTTTTAAAAGTAAAGCTTTCCACAGCGTTATCATAGACGCTTGCATTGGTTTCATAAAAATCAAATATAACAGTACAAGTGCAAACAAAATAATAACAATCATGATTCCCATACTACTAGTAGTATGTGAAATGCTTTGTTGTATTTCTTTCAGATCCAACCCTTCCAATTGTTGAATAAATGCATCAGCACTATTAGAAACATCATCATTTGTAAATTGTTTACCAAAAATATCATGTACATTAAATTGTAACTGAGCAATCAATTGAGCAGCTGTAGAATTTCCAGATAAATACTACTGTATTACATTCTAATCATGTATAGATTTATTATATTTTACATTAGTAATGCAAAAGGTAGTAAAATTCCAATCACATTTTAATAATAACTGTTTTTCCACAACCAATAACTTTTTTCCTAACCATCCCACTGTCTGTTTAAGAATATTAATCTGTGTTTATATTAGAGCATCAATTTCTACCTGTGAGACCCACAATTCATGTGAATCCCGGTGCCATTCTTCCACAAAGTGCTTAGTTTGTAAGGAAGTGTATAGGGCAATTCCAGACACCGCAGCAACAGTGGTAATAGCAATTAAGTTTAAGATCACAGATAATGGCTCCAATCGTACGCTTTGTACGTTTTAGTAGTTTGGTAAAAAAATTCAATAACAACACTATCCAAAGATTTTGGGACCATTCTCTTCCTAATATAACAGGTAGCCAAATATGAGTTCTTTGTTGTAATATCATAGTACTATTACTGTCATTAAAATTAAGAGAGGAATTAACGCATGAATACAGGCGACAATTAATACAAGAAATAGTAGGAGAATATGTAAAATTTCCCACTAAAAATACATAAGGCAGAGGTACACAAGCAGTAACATCATAAGATTTGTACAAAGTAAAATTATAAGTGGATGCAGAGTTTGACGTCCCTGAAAACGATCCATTTGATAGCATCACGGATTTCAGCACCGCTCTGACCTTCCAAAGGTGAGTCTGAAAAGCAGTGAGTACAGTCATGAAAGCCCATCAAGCATCTGCAATGCCTCCATCTCCCTAGTCCATCAGTCAATCTCCAGTAAGTGATCCATTAATGGCTTGCAGCATCCTAGTAACATTTGATAAATCACATCCGGTAATATTCCATTCTGAACATGTGTTAATAAACTGTCCAAAAGGTCTCCAATTAATAAAATTATTGAACACTTTTCCAAATGTTCCTCTACACTCTTGCCACACAAAAGGCTGATATTATAAATCAATATAAATAAAATCAGGACACATAGGTAAGGATAACTTGCTATCAAAGGTGACACTTTCCCATCTACTATTAATGGACCAAGTAGTTAATCGCTTCAGCTGTGTTCTAGAATTGGAAGTGCGTTTCCCAGGTAAAACCCAATGTTGCCAATTCATAACTAAACATGGAGGAAGCCCCAGACAAACAGACAAGGGATGAGTATAGTAAGTAAAACTTAAAAAGCTACCATCATCCTTATTGGAAAATGTGAAATTATTCCAAGGAGGAGATAAAACAGCAGGAACATTATAGATGGTTATATCCATGTCTCCCCAAACAACAAGTTCCAATAAAGGAGGGTTAGGAACAAAGGCCCAATAACTTACATTAGTATTAGCATGGATAGGGTTTACAGTAAGCAGGGCACACATGGCCAGAACAAGTTCTCAGCCATTACAGGTTTACCAGTGTGTTGTAACATCTTTTGCCCTTCTCCAGTCAACTTTTATACCTGCCCCCAGGTGGGCAGTGGGGATTTCTTCTTCCTCAACTGGTGGCCGATTCCTTGCAGGATATGGGGCTGTCCTCACTGGGCCGCGTCTTTATCCATCGTGCAGGAAGCCAGTATTGTTTGCCATCCTGTGTAGACACAAAACTCTATCCTCGCCCCTTATGTAATAATGTTCCTAGTTGCCATTCTGCTTTCAATGTAATCTTAATCCATGTGGGAGCATTTAAATAAAGTTTTTGTGATATTTGTTCAAAATGGCGCTCAGCTCTAGGTAAAATATCTCCTTGTGGTAAGTTTAAAAAGTTAAGAACAAAAAGAGCTTGATGTAAAATTATTTTAGGATTTTGCATGAAAACCACAAAATATCCATACCTTCATCCAACCTTTTCCTCCTTTTTAATTTTTTGATTTGTTGTTTTAGTGTGCAATGAACTCGTACAATAATGGATTGTCCTTGGGAGATATATTCTATTCCTGTAATAAGTACCACATCATAAAGTTCACAAAATCTTTTAAATTTGATACTTTTATAGGCTGATCCATTATCAGTCTTTATTTGGCAGGCACTCCCATAATGCCAAAAACTTCCAATAAGTGTTCTATTACATGGTTAACAGTTTCTCCCGTAAAGGCAAAAGCCCAAATTTGGAATAAGTATCTACTGTAGCATGTACAAAGGAAAAATGGCCAAAGATTTGTACATGGATTATATCCATTTGCCAGAGCTCGTTAGGTTGTAATCCTCGGGATTTACTCCAGCAGGTACAACTCTCAAATGCATTGGTCTGCAGAGAGGGCACCTTTTTATAATTTGTTTACCTTGAGAATAAGGTATTTTATAATGCATATGTAAATGGCCAGCATTTATATGTAAATGAGCATGATCTTGTTTAGCAGAAGCAAAACTAATTTATCAACCTGATTATTGCCATATACAAGGTACCCAGGTAACGAAGAGTGAGCCCTAATGTGAGTTACAAACACTTTGGTATTACATTGTTGCAGTAATGCTTGTAATTGTTTAAATAATTGGTTTAGCTGGGGTTTAGATGAATAAGTAACAGCAGTGACTATATTAGTCACAGCCCCTACAGCATAGGCAGAATCAGTAACAATATTAACATCTCCAACAAAATCTTGTAACACCTTAATAATAGCAAAAAGTTCATTTTGTTGAACTGATGCTAAAGTAGTTGTTTGTACCCAATATTTATTTGTTGTCCAATAAGCACTTTTTGTTTTGGAGCCATCTGTAAAAACAGTAAGAGCAGTGGAAATAGGGGCCTTGGTAATTATATTATTAATGACAAATTGTTGTTTAAGCAAGCAATCCCACAATCTACCTTTGGGAAAATGATAGGAAAATTGCCCAGTAAAATTTACTAATGCTATTTATAGCATTTCAGACATGTTGAACAAATATTTTACTTGGTCTTTTGGCAAAGGAAGGATAATTTCAAATAAATCATACCTTGAGAGGGCAAATACCCATTGCCTGGCCTGTTGAATATTAATTGCCAACTGTTGTTCTGTACGTATTAAAGAGAAGTAAAAAACTTGTTTGGACAGGGAATGTAGTTCATTGACAGTGCACTTGAGTAGTATGTGTGAGACCCTGGAAATAATCCCCAAAAACAAATTTGAAAAGACACACTATAGAGGATGTATGCTGGACAAATTCCTGTAAGTGAATTTTATATCTATTTTAATGTCTGTTCTAAAATTTACAGAATTTCTATTTGAAGAAATGCAAGTTTTTGAAAATTAGGCTTGGAAAACCTATTATTGTACAATTTACTTCCAAAGCATTAAAATCTATACAATAAAAGGAGATTATATATTGCATGTGAATTTCATGGCAGCAAAAAAAGAAAACTATTGGTAAAATACTTCACACAAATTGCAGAATACCTAAAAAGATGTTTTCAATATTGACTAAAAATTCTTTGTAAACTACAGCATTTAAAACAAAGATGTGATTTTGTGTATTTTGAGTGTTTTTGGTCCGTTTTTTTTTTAGTTCATACAGAGATAACTCAATCAAAAAGTGTATGTGATAACTGTAATATCTAGGAGTTATGCATCACTTATAAGTAATTGATAAACTTTTGCAAAAGAAACTTTTAGCAAATGACAGAAGACCCAAATCTATGCATCTGCATTCTATGAAAGTCATATGTTACTTCCTCAATTCAATTGCTTTTCTCTGCTTTGCTAAGAAAAAAATTATTCTCAAGGTAAGAGCCAATAGCAATGAAAAGAAACAAAACACATAATCATCTTTATTTATTTGTGAAAATAACAAATGAAATAAAACAATTCCACTTAAGCGATTCCAATATTAGTACCTATGAAGATGTTCCTGAATACGAATATCCAATGAATTTTTGGAATTTTAATTTCTACCAACATATAAAAACTAGAACAAGAAAACAAATATAGCCTTGGAGCAAACCAGCATTGGACTAATTTTTTTAAATGATCTGAAATTACAAAAGGATTGATACCATTAAGAAAATGATTTTTTTGGAAATCAATTAAAAGTGTTTATTACTTATTATAACTCAAATACCAAACAAGAGTATTTTTATACAATCATTACAAATATCATTTTATTACTATAGTAAAATAGAATAAAAGACCAGTCCCAATAAATTATCATTATTCTTAATTCCTAATTATTACCTAAATATCTTAAACAAACTAAATAGTCATGTCTTTAACATAAACATAAATATTCTATACTTTTTACTTAACATTTTCCAGGGGCATGTATTCATGTTTCTAAGAAATATTCACAGCAGTTAAATGGTGCTTTTGTGAAATTAATGTGATATATTTTGTTGTTGTTGTTTGCAAGGCCTGGGCATTATTCCTAAGCCTTTTTATGCTCAAAGCCAGCATTCTACAACTTGAGGCAAGGAGGTAATTCTGGTTTTTAATGGTTAATTGGAGATAAGAATCTAACAAGTACTTCTTTAGTGGTGGGGGGGCTCCAGTAGTGGGGCCTGGGGGCTGTCCCTCAGCTCTTCAGCTCAAGGCTAGAGCTCGACCACTTGAGACACAGAGCCACTTCCAGCTTTTTTTCTTTTTGCTTATGTGGTGCTGAGGAATCTTACCCAGGGCCTCATGCATGCAAGACAAGGGCTCTACCACTAAGCCACCTTCCCACCCCCTAACAAGTACTTTCCTGTCTGAGCTAGTTTCGAACACAATTCTAAGATCTCATTACCCAGAACAGCTTAAATTATAGGCGTGAGTCACTGGCGCTTGGTTAGATGTATTTTTTAAATTTTAATTATGTTTTACGATTTTTGTTTCACTATAATATACATCATTCTACACATAAATTCAGATATATGTATATATTTTTGATGACAAATAATCTCTAAAAATGTATGTCTTTCTACATATAATATATTATATATATATATATATACATATATATATATATATATATATATTGCTGAAGACAGACTTACTCTAAAACTTTTATGCTATTTTTTGACCTTTTTCATTTCAAAGATATATAGTCTATTGTTCCAAAAGTTTCCTAGAATAGAATAACTAATATTTCAATAGAATGTAGAATCTATTACTTTCAAGGGAATTTTAGATATACACATGATAATGCAGTAACATTTATAGTATATTACTTGAAATAATTCTGTTCACACTCTTAAATATTTGTGTGTAGTGATGGGGAGAGAGGAAGTTAATTCACACTGGTTAGGAATTTGCAATACTTCCAAAATTTATTCCATAATTTGATATAAGCATGTAGTCAATCTACTTGTTATGGTTTAGTATTTTTGTTTTTTTATTTGTGCAAATTTTTAATATGGATGCATGCACAGTGGTAACATTAAAAATATCAATCCAGATTTTGTGGGTATTTATATTTCTTTTGGGAAAACTAATGAGCTCCAAGAAAATGTCCATAAGGAGCCTTTCAATTCCAATGTCACGGTTTGTCTTAAAATGCTTTAAATTCTACACACTCTAATGTGGACATAGGGTCATATTGTGGAACTTTTTTCCTCAGAGAGTTAGTACTACACTATTGCTTAACATGGACAATGTACCTTCATACATAGACTGGGCATGTGCAAAGAAGAAGTGGTAGTTGAACAATTTTTTTAGCAGTTTTTACAGATGAAATGGAAATAGAGCAAATATGAGCTCAAAAGGAATGTGCAAAGAAGACAAGGGCACAAAGTAGAAAGTGCCGAGAAATGCTGAAGTATAATTTCAAATAATGTGCTCAGGTGTGAGGGTGTGTTCAAAGTACAGATTCAGACAATGTACTTGGATATCTTGGGGGAAAAAACTGCTTTAACCTATTCTGGGATAATTGTACAAGTACAAGCCCTTCACTCTGACTCTAATCAGCCACAACATCATCAACTAGGGACTATTTTCCAACTGCAAAGTGAGAAAAAAAAGGCTCATCACAGTTAGTGTTCAGGTTCAAGCAATGACAATCACATAACTTTTCTATAATTCTTCAATTGTTTTGGAGCATTAAAATAGGAAAAAGCCAAGTAATTATTTTGCATGTACCTAAATTAAGTAGGATGTATTCTATTGGTCTCTCTTTAACTTGAAAGTTATAGATTATGTCTTTTTATACTCTATCTTGGGACAATGATATGCTGTCAGTCATTTTCTTCTCTTCCCCTTCTTTTGCCCTTCCACTTACATAATTGTTATTTAAAGAGACATACTTAAGCTTGCATTTCTAAATTCTTCAAAATTATCTGAACTACTTTATACTTCTGGCAGCCTTCTATATCTTTCTCAAGGGAAATATTTTTGTCACTACCATTTTTATCCTCTATGATATTGGATATCTTCCTGCCTAATTCAGTACAAGATATACATGAGACTCATCCAGATATCTCAAACTCGTACCACCATAAAATCCTATCTTACTTAGAAATCATGCTTTTAGAATGCCTGGGGAAGTGGCATCTCTCATTTTTGAATGACTCTATGTGATAGTTATATGCAGTCAGTAGATGAACGAATTGACAAAATGTGGTTTATGTATGCACGGTGGAATTCTATACTTCAAATTCATACAGAACTGGAAAGACTTGGAAAAATCCTATGAAGTAAAATAAGACACAAAGAAACAGATTCCCTGGTTTCCTCATTAGTAATAAGTTAGAAATGTCTAGGATAGTCCTAGCAGTTGATCAGAATTGCTCAATAACTATGTTTTTATGACCATATAAGATGATGATGAGCAAAATGACCTCCTGGATATGGGAAAATAATTTTCTGTTTGTGATTGTTGTTTTTAATGTACTATGTGATTTCTTTTTTCTTTTGTGTTTTCTCTTTGGTTTATCCCCTGTTATATTTGATTTCGGTATCCTGTGTATTGTAGATACATTTATCTTAATTTGGCAAGGGAGGACGCACAACGAAATGGCGGGACAAAGAACAAAGGCCAAACCAATGCAATAGCAATACTGAAAAACAACATGTTGGAAATTTACATTACAACTTATGAGAGGTATAGGGGGAAGGAAAACTGTGAGAAAAATGAGGGAACGGGTAAAAAGTTCAACATGTTATGTATTCATTACCTTACAATTACTGCAACCCTTTCTATATAACACCTTTATAATAAAATTAAATTAAAAATGAGCTGCATAAAATACAATTTCACTGTATTGGTATAGTAAATATTATTCTATGTGTATTACCTTTTTAAGAAATGAACATTTTGGCTACTAATTTGAATTAATTACCCCTTTGTCAGAAGGTCATCATCTTGTCTATTATGAAAATATACAATATTTTTAGAACATACTTGCCATTATTTTGAAAAAAAAACATTATTTTAGTATTGTCTCATACTAAAACAGAAATAGTTCCATTCTATGGAAACTCTTAACTTTTCAAACTGAATAATTGTTAAGAGGGCAGAGAATATGTGTTCTTCAACATTCCTATTATTACTAACTACTCATTTTCAAATTCTGAACATGCCATACTAGAGACATTCAAACAGTTACCTGTTTGCATTTTATTTAATTCTGCAATAGGTGCAGTTTTTAATGTGGCGTTACATATTTAAATTCAACAGAAAAAATAGCCACAGTCTGGTAGAAGGTAAAAATATGAAGTATCTATATTAATTCCTCTAGAGTAAACATTTGTTCATCAAAGTAAGCCATTATTTCTATGACCATCAATCCCAAGTTTTCTGCCATAAAGTCATCCTAGCTCAAGAATTTCCAACTTGTAATGTGCACCTTAAAATTCCTTAAATTCACAACAGGACAAGCATATAATTATTGTGAAAAAATACTACACTTCTGCTAATGTGCTGCCCTTAGTATTGTTGAAAGAACACTACACTAAACTTTGCTGCATCATTTTCCACCAGTGTTATTCTTTTTTTTTTTTTTTTTCTTGGTCGTGGGGCTTGAACTCTGGGCCTGGACGCTGTCCCTCAGCTCATCAGCTCAAGGCGAGCGCTCTACCACTTGAGCTACAGTGCCACTTCCGGTTTTCTGGTGGTTTACTGGAGATAGGAGTCTCATGGACTCTCCTGCCCGGGCTGGCTTAGAACCCGATCCTCAGATCTCAGCCTCCTGAGTAGCTAGGATTACAGGCGTGAGCCACCAGCGGCCGGCTCCAGTGTTATTCTTGAGATCAGAACACTTGAAAATATTATTTACAGTTATATATTTTATCTATCATAGACATTCAGGAGATCTGAATGTCTGAATATTAAGATATGAAGACCCTGGTTCAAATTCCACCCAGGAAGGAAGGTTCCTTAGATTCTTACCTCCAATAAACTGCTCACGAAAAGCCTGACACAAGTGGCACTGAGGTTCAAGTGGTAGAGCAGTAGCCTTGAGCAAAAGCAGGCTCAGAGACAGTGCCCAGGCTTAGAAGTTAAGCCCTATGACAAAGCAAACAACAAAAACAAAATAAAAACAAACCCTAACATTTTTCTCATTGTATACAGAGGTACATAATTAAGGAAATTTCTTCCTGTGTTATGTATAGAAAAAAAAAAGATGTAGAAAAAAAAGATGTTACACAATTATTCTCTTCATAACATGTTACACCAAAGTCTCAAAAAATTGCTCTTTTGCTAAATTCATAAATTAATAGCATCAATTTGTTGGCAACTTTATCTAGATTATTCACATTATTGTGTTACTTATGAACTGTTGAAATTAACTATTAACTAAGTTCTAATTATACCTCACTTGAACGAATATTTTAGGCAAATAGAATGCCAGAATCATTTGTGAATTTGTAAATTAAACCTTCTACTTAAAAACAATTTTATAGTATCCTATAGAATATTAAATTACAAACAAAAATATTCATTTTAAATCTCAATTCTTATTTAGCCAGGTCTACAAAGTCCTACATTAAATGAACTTTCCTGTCTCTCTAGGCTTAAGCTTCTGTAATCCTTCATCATTTCTTTGGAATCTAGCAGAATGATTATTGCTTTCTCAAATTCTTGGTTGGGAATCATGTGCTCTTTTGCATCTAGGAATGTTCTGTAATGAAGGCGATATTTAAACACAACTGAGTTTAAATATATGAGTTGCAGTTCAATAGGAAACTTGACTTCTCAAAACATAATGACAAAATTAGCCCAAACTTCCAACTGTGTGTTTCTTTCTGACTTATTTTTTATTCCTTTCTTGGTTTGTTTTATTGAGACAAAATTATACTACCTAGTCCAGTGAAAGTATCACTATGTCATTCCATTCTCTAATTACCTGTTTAAGTCTGAGTGATAGAATTCCTGGCTTGTATCACATTGTCCTACCATAGTTTGTTGGTTTATTTAATCTAGATACAGACTAGCAATTCTGAACTTCTCCAATAATATTTTCCACTAGACTGATGGCTCAGACTGTTCATGTACTATTTTCAAAGATGTTCTAACATTTGATGCAGGATATGATCATTTTCATATGCACCTGAAGGGGTCTGTGATTCATTCCTTCCTGGATCCGACCCCTTTATTAATGATGACTTGACTTTCTTACTATTTTTGTTCCCACCTACGTAATATTCTCAAGCTTTTTGGGGAAATTTCACTTGAAGACTTTCTAATATTAAAAATTATCACTTGATTTTAGTCTTACTCAGGACATATTTTCTAACTTTTCTACAGAATCTGAGAGTTGTTCCATATCTGTGTTTGATCATATAAGTGCCTCTGTGTGTATGTGCGTATTTGTATGTATATATGTATGCAAAAACCTCAAGCTCTTCTTCAGCAATCTTGCTCCTAACTAGTATTCCATCACTTGAGCCATTCTTCTAATGCATCTTTTGGCTGGTTAATTATAGTATCACAAAGACTGTTTTGCCCAAGCTGGATGCAACCTGAACTTCCCAGACTCCTTTGCATTCTTAAGTTTTATTTCTCCAGGGGTATCAACTTTTGAACTACAACCATTTTTGTGAGTGTAAAATCTAAGCTGTAGCCCAGATTTTTAACTCGAGTTCATATAAAGATAAATGAACATACACATTACATATGCTGAGTGTACACTGTTAGAAATGTGATCCTAAGCAGGGTTCAAGTGGCTCACACATGTAATCCTAGCTAATTAGCAGGCTGAGATCTGAGGATTGCAGTTCAAACCCAGCATGAGTAGGAAAGTTTCTGAGGCATTTATCTCTAATTAACCACAAGAAAACTGGAAGTGCTGTGAGGCTCAAAGGTATAGAAAAGTTTTGAGCTGAAAAATAGAGGGATAGTGCCCAGGCCCGGAGTTCAGGCCCCACTACCATCAAAAAAAAAAAAAAAGAAAGAAAGAAAAGAAAAAAAAGAAATGTGATCTTAGCCACTAGTTTATTGCTAGTATAATTCCTGCTTTCTCGACATGGACTTTTTTCCAGTTAAGTCCATGGTCTTATATCTGATTGCTTAGAACCAGAATTATTCTTCCATTCTACTTTTTACAAATCTGCATGATTACCTATCATGATTTAGAGCTAGTAGAAGAAAGAGAGTGGTCTCACCCTTCATGTTCCACTTAGTAGTAATGCTTTCTCTATGTCACTCCCATAGATCTACATACTGGCCTTGGCTTTATTATTTCAACGTTGTCTTATTTGCAGAGTCTTCTATCTAGTATCTAGTATACTTAAATACAGAATTTCTCTTTCTCCTATACCTATTGTTTGTCCTTCTGTTAACTTATGTACACGGGTAATAATGCACAACAAAAACACTGACCAAAATATGTTTCTGAGAACATTCTTCCCACTTAAAATTGGTCTTAATTAACAGAGCACTTAGGAAATTTTAACTTAATGTACTCCAGGATAATGTTTTTTTCATGTTTTTTTTTTTATTGTGAAAATGGTGGACAGAGGGGTTAGAGTTACATAAGTAAGTTAATGACTACATTATCTAAGGAGCATTGTTACCTCCTCTTTTGTCTTTCCCCTGCCATCCCTTCCCCCCCCCACCACAACTCTCTCCTCCTATCCCCAAGTTGTAAAGTTCCTTTTCGACATAGTGTCTTGTTCATCTCATTGTTACAACAGGTCATACTGTATCCTTGATTCACCATTTTATTTCCCTTCCCCTCCCCACATTAGAAAAATGTGTATGCATGATGCAGTTAACCGATATCAAACAGTGGAAATGGGTTATACCATTGAGGAAGAAAATAGAAGAGAAACAAAAAAAATCACATAATACATGTTAGATACATTAAAAACAATAGTAAAAAAGAAAAAAACAAGTTGTGTCCCTATTTTGGGGCTCATTTCACTTAACATAGTCTTATATGTCCATATGAACATGGATAATGTTATATAAGCCATTTAAATTCAATATTTTCTCGTTACTAAGTTGTCTCTGAAACACGTGTTACCTCATGCCCAAATATGTCTTTGTGCTATTTCAATTAAGCCAGAAAACATTCATTTTGCCTGGAGCAGCACCGTAGATTGTTATTGGAAGTAATTGGAAGGAACTTTTACAGGAAGTAGAAACTGAATCCAGGAGAGAAATTGAACATAGAGAAATGACAAAGTTCAAGTTAATTTGTGTGATCCTTTTACTGTACAAGAAAATAATCCAAGGCTTGAAGGAAACCCTGTCGCTGACTTTTTCGAGTGTGCTCTTTACTCATAAAACTTTCTGTAAACTTCTAGTTGAGAGTATTACAAAAGGAAACAATATGAGATTTGAAGGCAAGTATAGAAAAAATGGAAAAAAAACATTGTTTTACAATCTTCTGCAAAGAAATAAAGACACGGAGGTTTTAAAATGTCTTATGCATGGATACTTAACTCCTGAGATGATTCTCTTGTAAAAGTCAGATATCCATTCCTTTATTCTGGTCCTGAGTTCACCATATCAATAAGGATTCCAAAAAGCAGGATCCAGTGAGTATGATCAGCAAAAGGAGCCTCTTTTCAAACCAGTGCTTTAAGGATGGTCCAAAAAAATACGTGGGTTTTTTTGTTTCATGTTTGTTTGTTTAGTTTGAGCTGCTTCTGAGGCTTGAACTCAGAGGCTGGACCCTGTCCCTGAACATTTGTCTTTCCTGCCCACCTGCCCCCAAAGCTAGTACACTACTGCTTAAGCCAAAAGTCCACTTCAGGATTTTGGGGGTTTAATTAGAGATAAGAATTTGACAGATTTTCCTGCCTGGGTTGGCTTTGAACTGAGATAGTAAGAAAGCTAAGAGACACCAACTGTATGGACTTCTCTTTTGAACAAAGAAATATTAGATGAAGTTTATTATAAAGGTAATATTTGACAATTTTTAAAAGAAGAGAATACTTCCAGCAAAGAAGCCATAATTTAAATAATTCAGCAAAAGTAGGTGCACTGAATCATATTGGAAACTTTTTTCTGCTTGGGAAGATTACTGTTGACTTCATAGTTCCTTTTGGGGAAACTAAAATTATATTTGACTTTTTTTTGTTGGTCATGGGGCTTGAACTCTGATCCTGGGCACTGTTCCTCAGTTCTTGAGCTTAAATTGTGTGCTCTACCACTTTAGATACAGCACCACTTCCTGGTTTCTGGTGGCTAATTTAAGGTAATTGTCTCATGTACTTTCCTGACCAGGCTAGCTTTGAACCACAATCCTCCGGTCTCAACCTCTTGAGTAGCCAGGATGACAGGCGTAAGCTACCAGCACCCGGCTCATATTTGCATTTATGTGCACTTAATGACACTGTAGACAAATAATGAAAATTTGAATCAAATGATGACATTTCAGCTTTTCATAAAATTTGAGGTAGCAATTAATATGTCTTCCTTTTCCATCATGTTACATTAATGACTCATGAGCTATTGGACTCTTACTTTAGCATCCTCTGATGTCTGCGACGGTGGACTTAGTATAAATAATTGTTAGTAAAGAAATATAGAAAGCTTGATAATTTTAGAAAGCAATGGAGATCAGATAGGAAAGAACAACATATAATGACATACAATTTATCACACAGAGATTAAGAATTAGCATAAGTGATATAGACTGCTAAAGGTAATGAGGAATAAGCTTGGTTGATAACTAGTTCTTCAATAACCAAATATGGTTCCCTAGAATAGTTTCTGGTATAATTTAGTTATTATTACTGTAAGGTCCACTCCTGGATGGCTAACAGACTCCACCCTCCTCTCAGCAAAGTCTCCACACAGTACCTGCGTTACCTAGGCAACTGGGACACCTGGAAGAGGTCACATCTGCATCCGCTGAGGTCACATCTGAATTTGATGTGGCCACACCTTTCTGCGCCCATACCCTAGATAAGGCCTAGCCCAGGCCCAGACGCCCTCTCTCTGCTCTTTTCTACCTATTTCTCAGCTCTTTCCTTCTCTTCTCTTTCCTAGCTCTCTCTTTCCCACCTCTTTCCCAGATGCTCTCTTTTCTAGCTCTTTTTTCTCTTTTCTAGCTCTTTTTTCTTTCCCAGCTCTCTCTCTTTCCCAGCTCTTTCTCTTTCCCAGATCTCCCAGCTCTCTTTCCCAGGCCTTTCCCTACCATGTGGAGGACCAAGATGGCCTGGTGCCAGCCAGAACGAAGAATAAACTTACTCCTTACCTGAATACCATGTGCATGATGCTGTTCTTACTCAGCTACCTCTTTTTAAAAAAAATGTAACAATTATCATTTATTTCTTCGATCTGGATTTATTCCTTCACTTGTATCACAACTATTAATTAGCTAATGCCTTTTTCGTGCCATAACTGACCAAAAAGATTTATAATTCTCACTTAGACTACACTACACATTGTGATTAGCAGTGACCATTCAAAAGCCTGGAATCTTTGAATTTCCAGGATTAATATTCAAATGATATCTAAGCACATTCTTGACATTAATTGCCGTGACTTACTAACAAAACCTTTTTTTTTTTTAAATCAACACAGCCTTCTAATATAGGTAAAGTACATGAATTAAGAACGATTGTTATGTCATAATTGGAAGGAGCAATTATATATTCAAATATAGGTTCTTTATTTGGCATTTACTAGGTAAATGCATTTTTTTGCCAGTCTTGGGCCTTGAACTCAGGGCCAGGGAACTCTTCCTGAGATTTTTCTCTTTTTATTTTGCTTAAAGCTTGCACTCTACCACTTGAAACACAGCACTACTTCCTTTTCTGTTTTTGTGGTACTGAGGAATTGAAGCCAGGGTTTCATGCATTCTAAGCAATCACTGTACCATGAAGCCACATTCCCAGAGCCATAAATGAATTTATTAATATGGCATTACTTTTTCATTCAATTACTATGTATTATAATTTTGGCTAGGTGGTAAAAAAGGAAGTGGAAAACAATACTAAGTCCAATAAGGCTGACATTTCTATCACATCCCTACATAAGTACAGTGTTAAGACCTGCAGAACTCATAGGGATGTTGCATGTTATATTATTATATAAAAATCATAAAAAGTCATCCCCGACATCCATAACATTCTGCTTCCACTTTCAAGTTCAAGAGTCAAAAATAGAAGCCTTTTTAATTGATTGATTATATTTCCTAGGATGGAAGAAGGAGGATGTGGAAGATGATGTTGGAAAAATATGTATATTGGCTCCCAGTCCACATTTTTTGCATTTTTAAAAAGTGCTACTGACGAACTCTCACATCTCCTTGAATATGCTGTCTGCACAAAATGCAGATCAATGAATACATTTATTCTGGTGGATAGTCACATATATTAACGAAATCCAGTTCTCGAAGAAGTTACCAGTATAAATTATTGTCTATAAAATGGTTTCATGTCCTAGCAGAACAAAATGTAGTATTGAAATGATTATTCCAGCTTTCTTTGAGATTTTATGCTGCTTCAGTATTAAGATGTTCTCTAATTCCAGTAACATGGAAGCATAAAAGACATGATTTGAAGATCTCAGTAGTTTTAGGAAAAAAGGTACATAATACTTTCCTTCCTGCAGAGACATGTGATGGCAAGTATGACTGATTGTATTATAGTTCTCTTCTTTTTCCTCTTTATCTCAAGTGTTGCATATCTTGGCATAGTAGACTGCCCTGCATCAGCTTCCTGTAGGTGAGATTTACCTCTACTCTGCAATGTCAAGATTGGTCATGTGACTTACTTCGGCTTACAAAAATGAACCAGAAGTGGTCAAAGGCTATTTCTAGGGGAAGATTTCTATCCCATTGTTTGTGTCTAAGAACTAACTTTTTTTTCCCTTAGCTATAAAAATAGAATATTTCAAGAGTGAATCTTTTTTCAACTTATATACTGGAAGAATATAGCATGTAAAATGAGGCAAAACTCAAACACAGCAAGAAATAAGCAAATATTAGAATGCGATGCTAATGATAATTTCTTACCATTCTTGTATGACTACAGCACATCAGAATTTAAGAAATACTAAACAAGTACTAAAAAAATAGATAACATTTCCTGTTTGATGCTATTACATTTTTTAAAATAAATAAGCATTCTCTACGTGAAAACTTGAGGGGTTAACTTTTTCTGTAAATGTATTTAATCACTCTAGAGCACTGTATCTAACATCCACAATCATTATCAAGAACTTGTGATTGAGATGAGGAAGCACAAAATATCTAGAGTTCTCGCTTCTCTTTTCTTCTTCTCCTTTTTCTAGTGAGAATTTTCATCCTTTCTCCAAATTCTCCTTTTAATAAAGGAAGAATGACACATGTAGATATCAAGCAAAAGGCTTCAAAGCCAGAATTTCATTCTTTCAGAAATAGATGAAATAAATCAGAGTGGCTCAAGGAAGAAGAAAGGCATGAATTTTCCCCTTTCTGGCTTCAACAATAGAGTTTGAACACGACTCTAAACATCTAATAAAAAATTTTCCTTGGCTAATTTTTTTAAAAATATTGTTTTTTAATAAATAATAATTTTAACAATTAAAATTTTTAAATATACAGTAATTTGTTGTTTGCTTTTGGTAGGCATAAAATAAGACTGCATTAACATTGTGTGAGTTGAGAGGCTAAATTTTATAGGATTCTAAACAAAATGAAATATATATGATGTTAAGATAAATAGCTTTTAGGTACATTTTCAATATGACATATACACAGGGACATCTTTTTTCTTCTTTTCCTCTTCACATTTCAAATAAGCAGCTCATGTAATTCAAATAGCTGCTCTTCTTTCAGAAATAGATTACACATAAACAAGTTAAAAAATGAGAACCAGTATTGGTGGTGCATTCTTTAAAAATAGCAGTCACATAACTATTTACCATAATTCCAAAATAATAGCAATCAAATGCTCTTGAAAAGAGAAGATTGTAAGCAGAATATACAAAAAGTGATAGTGCCAGAACTGCTTCAGGAGCTGCTGTCTGACATTTAAGATTTCTAGTATATGACAATCAGGATTAAATGCTTTCAGGAACCCAATTTTTTTCTAGTTATATTTTATTAAAGAAATATGTTGTTCAAAATTAATGAAAGGATAACAGGTTATAACCTGTAGAAAGAGTGCTTACACACTCATTGTGGTAGGCTGTAAAATACCTTCCCAAAATATCTATAGTCCCGAAATATCTAATCCATCAAATGTTGATTTACATTTTATATATAAGGTTGTAAAATAATCACCTTTCATTACCCAAGGAACACAAATTTGAATAATTATCAGATGGGCAAATTATACTCAAAAGTCCAAGCTGTAGTTTGAAACGGACATCATTAGGTAAGAATCATCAGAATGATGTAAAGATGCTACATTACAAGATAAAGGAAAAGACAAGAACACAGATTCTGAAGTTTCTGGAAAGCAGACCAGGGTGTAAATGCTTTTTCCACTAGAATCACCTGGAAAATATTTTAGCTCTGTAGGGGGCTAAATTTTAATCTAGTGAGACTTATTTTTGATTTCTGTCCTTTAGAAATGTAAATGATAAATATGGATTATTCAAGCCAATTATCTTGTAGAAATATTTTACAGCAGATTTGTTGTGGTAAGCTAACTCAACCACAGCCTTTTCCTGATGCAACTACAAGGATACCACACGTCCTAGTTTCTGAGAATAAGAAAAAGTTGCCACCAGCTTTGTACACATGTATGATATACATACTACTAAGGGCCTTGCATTAATGAAGTTTTGAATTCCTAAATAATATTTAAACAAGAAGCTCCCTATCTTCATTTTCACATTTGGGGATCACTAAGTACCAAATTTATGTAGAAGGCTAGGGTAAGAATATAGAAATGAAATCTGTCTCCTATTAGTATAAAGATAATTTATGTCATTTTGATTTACAGTTTCTAAGGTAATAAAAAAAATAAGGTAAAACCGAAACAGTAACTCGATCTTCTTTCCTTCCTAACTTTCCAACAGAAATTAGAGAATCCCGTAAAGATAAGCAATCCCAAGATGGTATAGGATGTTATAGGATCACCAGATGGTGAAAAAGAAGTTAACAAAAATGGGTCCCATGGAACAATTGGAAACAGAATCTACACCTACATCTTGTGATATAGCTAGAAAATAGTTTCCACTACGCTAAGTCTTTGACATTTTAGATTTGTTTACACAGCTACTTTCATCTCTTAGGAAATTACTTTATTAATACTCAAGGGTTTGCACTGTATAACCCAGGAACAAATAATGCTTCTAAATGTAAACAAGCAGGATACTATGAGTAACCAAGGCATTGCTATAGCTGATAAAGAAGAATGATCTTGGGGAATAGTCAAACAATCTTGAACTTTTTCATACCTTTCCTCTTCTCCAACATTAGAAGTCCTAGTCTAGATTTGTAAAACATTAATAAAGGATTTTTATATTTTTTTCGTTCACACTAAAACAAATACACTTTTCCTTTTTCCAAACCTGACTTTGAAAGAGTCAGACCCTCATCATTATTTTATAGACAAACATTTACTGCTTTGACTTAGGTGTTTTCTTGACTTTGAGTGTTGCTCTCTATTATTTTGGCAACTACATAGAATAACAAGATAAATCCATTTTGCTTATTTTGGATTGTTCAAAGTCAAGCTGCCTTCAGTTTTCTGTTCCCTTCTTCACTGCTAATTAAAGTTTAATTATTGCTCTTTAAATGATAACAAAAAAGTGATAATTTAACGTATATTCGCATTGAAACCAGTGAAAACAAGAGTGTCTGCGATTGTTATATAATTGTTTTCAAATATTTTTCTTGGCTATTTTCATTATTGCCTTTGTTCCTGTCTTCTAATCAAGAACACAAGGTTACACAAAAGATCTTCCTAAGGAATAGGATGTTAGGCAGAAAAAAATAGATATATAATTGAAGGTTTTCATCTCTGAAGAGACTGAAAAGATCAGAAGACATTTTGTTATTACTTGTACGGTTAAGATGACTTGAGTGTTTTGGTTCTTTTTTTTTTTTTTTTGTCGGTCGTGGTGCTTGAACTCTGGGCCTGGGCGCTGTCCCTCAGCTCTTCAGCTCAAGGCGAGCACTCTACCACTTGAGCTACAGAGCCACTTCCGGTTTTCTAGTGGTTTATTTGAGATAAGAGTCTCACGGTCTTTCCTGCCCCGGCTGGCTTTGAACCGCGATCCTCAGATCTCAGCCTCCTGAGTAGCTAGGATTACAGGCGTGAGCCACCAGCACCTGGCTAATGTTTTGGTTCTTAAATTAAGTGAAATGCATGTAAAATATTACAGTTGTTCCAAAAAATGATTATGGTTTATACTTTTATGCTTCAATGAGATGAAACCTCTTACAAGGTTGGAGGGCATATTTATTTTACGGTAGAAGGGTTAATGTTAGAAAGCCAAGGGAGATTCCTAAAACAACACTGCCTATCACGTATCAGTTAATTATACTTATGGTATATAAGTATATAAACATACAATTATGAATTGAGTGAGAAATATGTGATTTACGCAATTGATTTAATAACAACTAGTATATCTAGTGATGATTTAAAAGTTTTATTATACATATTTTAACATTTATGCCAAAATATTTGTTTATTTGTAACTGTTTATTTTTAATTTTTGTCGGTCATGGAGCTTGCAATCTTGACCTGGACGATATCCGTCAGGTCTTCAGCTCAAGACTAGTGCTCTTCCACTTGAGCCACAGCCAGTTTTCTGGTGGGTATTTGGAGGTAAGAGTCTCACGGTATTTCCTGCCTAGGCTGGCTTTGAACAATGATTCTCACCTCTCAGCCACCTTAGTAGCTAGGGTTACGAGCATGAGCCATTGGCGCCTTGCAACATAATTATTTTTTACACATTTATGAAGTATGGAGTGGTAATCCCATTCATTTATATATTGTTTAATGATGAAGCCACACCATATCCATTAATTTCTGCATGTAACATTTCTTTATAAGGAGAATGCTCAAAAACTTATCTTCTGGATGTGATGAAATATCTATTCTTAACTATAATCACTTTGCTTCTTGTAGGATAAAATTAATATATTTACTTTTAGTCATGGAAGTCTGCTAATTAAAACATGAATTGCAAAGTGAAAGAAGTTCATAGTTCCATTACTTGTTTAAAAAAATAATTATGCATTTTTATCAATTTTATTTCTTTGGGAATGTGTATTATTCATTGATTTAACTGTTAAAATTGATAACAGTTACATTATATCAAGTAGATTCAAACGTGTATTTTAAAATTGCACACTTAACACAAATATACTTCCACTTTCTTCTAAGACATAATTAAAATAATGGTATAGCAAAGCTTGGTGTTAGTTGTTCATGTGTAGAATCCTAGAAACTCAGGAAGCTAACACCTGAAAATTTTAGCTCAATATCAGTCCAAACAGACAAAAATGTGAAAACTTATCTCCAATTATCCAGCAGGAGGCAGAAGGTGTGAATGTGGCTCAAAGAATAACCTGTCATCACCTATGAGCAAAAAACACAAGGGAGACCATTAAACATTGAGTTCAAGCCCAAAAATGGCATATACACACAAGACAACAACAAAAAATTAGTATGAGCATCAATAATGAAGACAAAATAATAGAAAAGATCATGAGAAATGTTGTGAAAACATCTGGAAAACAAATTATTAGACAGAATTTTGATTCATGAGAGGTAAAAGTCACAGTATAATTTGGACAATCTCATTGTAGTCATTTGTGTTGAAACCTGGCTATTGGGTAACATGTGAAAGAGCAGACTGAATTACCTGACATATCAGACTTCGTCTGTAACTATGTATCATCCCACTCTGCAAAAATCTAAAATCGTGCATGTTAATTTAAAAAGAACCTCATGTTAGAGACTGTTTGGTCCACACAGACTGGGGTCCTTATTTTGAGGTTTCAGACCAGTGCTTTTTTTAATAACCACTCCTGTTTTACCCCTCTTCCCTGGTGCAGCTATCCCTTACTAAACTGGCACCAAGCCAAGGCTTTGAACTAGACCCCCCCTGCCTTAGTCCATCCCTTTCTCCAGCTACAACTCATTTCACATACTATCACTCTTTTAGCATTAGTTATTTTCTTAATAATCCTGACCAGAAAACTCTTATATTCATGTAAACCCACTATAAATAACTTAGTTAGAAAAGGGAGAAAGGCATAGGCTGAGACACTCATTTGTAGGTTCGCTCCCTAATAAATCTGTGCTACACTATCTTTGTTTTTCATGGCTTTTGAGTCTGACAAATGATTGATTTGGTTTGATGTAATCCCATTTATGCAGACTTACTTTAGAAGTTTCGACCTGTGCCAAGAAGCCCCCATGTTTCCCCCTAACTCTTCCTGTAACATTTTCAAGGTATCTGGACTTACTTTGAGGTCTTTGATCCATTTGGAATTGATTCTGGTATAGGGGGATATATAAGGATATAACTTCAGTTGCCTGTGTACAGCCAATTCTACAAGCACATCTTTTTGAAGAGGCTGTTTTTCTTCCATCCTGTGTTTCTGGCTTCCTTGCAAAAGATTATGTACCTATAGGTGTGAATTAATTTCTGGATCTTCAATTCTGTTGTATTGATGGAATTCTGCACTTCCATTGGAAAAATGCCATTACCCCATTCCTGAAGAAATGGAAAGACTGGGAAACAATGATATTAAGTGAAATAAGCCACATCCAATTTAGTATATGCTGCATGGCTTTCCTCATTTCTAATAACTAGATATATCCATAAATCTACAAGGTAATGCAACAGATAATAAATGACATATAATTGCACTTGGATATGATTAACAGCACTCTAAACATTCACATGGCAAGAACAATGGAAGCTATTCTTAAGAGAGGATCACAATGGCTCAATAAAGCATCAATAAAGTGATGCTCATCGAAATGAACTCTAAGAATCAATCATACATGTGAAATACATATATAGGCATATAATTTTAGAAGATGTCATATAACAACCGACTTCCCTGTAAACTCAACAGCAACATTCTAAGTTTAGAAGATAAAATTTAGGAAAGTTTTCAACACATAAACTAAAATGCATAGAGGAAAAGGGAGAGAAAAGATAAGATGGAAAGTAGAATAGTTAACTACTGAATAATTCATAAACAATTTCCAAAACTATATAAGAGAGCTGGAGTACAGCTCAGTTGTAGAACTAGACTAATATATACAAATCTATGGGTTCAATCTACAAGAAGGCCTAATAATAAGTTAATAATAGTAATACAATAATTATTTGAAATAAATGCTTTCATATTAGAGAGGCCTGAATCCTCAAACAGTAAACAAAATATTCTCAATTCTTGTACCCAAAGACATGAAACTACAAGAATGAAGAGCAAATAGTTTCCTTTTCTATCCTTTCCTTTTTCTGTTTTCTTTTTTTTCCTTTGATAATACTGAAGTTGCTTGAAGTTGCTAAAGCTCTAACCACTTTATATTATTTTTCAGGCCAAGCGTCCTTTGAGCAATGATTTCTTACCTATGGCTTCCACAAACATGAGTAACAGGGAAATTATACTATATCTAGCTTACGTTGGTTTGGTAATTTCTCACTTTTTTGTACAAATTGGCCCTGATATCAATCTTCTAAGTCTCTGCTTTCTAATTAGCAAGGTATATTTCATCTCAAGCTTGGACCCAGACTAGTTCCCAATGTAAACATTCAATATTGACTTCTGTTTTCTTGATATCATTAAATTCTATTGAGGTTAGTATGGATCTTTATGATGTTATAAGAACACAGAGATATCCCTTGAATACTTTTCCCAGTTTCTTTAAATATTTATTGTAAGACATCACAAGTAGGCATTAATATTTCACAAGTACCTTAAGCAGCATTCAGTTGTTTTAATTATTTTTTCACATATTAAGTCCAATATAATGTTATCAACTCTATATGAATATACTATATTTACAGATACGTTTCTTTACCAAAAATGAGTCTGTCTCATGCTGTTCTTTTATAATTAAACCCACTTCTTCTCTTTGTCCCATCTCAAACCTGTTTCATCCTGGTAACACATTTTTTTTCTCTGACTTCTAGATCATGCAATAAATAAGTTTTTAAGATTGCCTTCAAATATATGATAGATCATTCCCAATTATTGTATGCCTTAATATTGCACTGCATTCACTCGAGTTGCCTTTTGGTTCTGTTACTAGAGAATGTAGCACAATTCTTTTCCCATTCACCTGAAGAAAGCCTGAATTGATTTCCATTTTTTTAGAGGAAATAATGCTGGTATAATCCTCTGTATTTTGGCTTTGGGGTGAATGTTGCATTTTATTTCTGTGAGACAAAGCCTGAAGAGCTCAATTCTTGTGCTATGCTATGGGTTACATATTTCATATTCTAGGAACCTGTCACAATGTTTTCAGAAGTGGCTTTCCCATTTGACATTCCTGCCATGATCCATAGTTTCTCTGTTTCTTGATAGCATTTAGTATGATCATTATTGTATTACATGAAGTAATTCTCATCCATAATTTATGATGTCATTTTACTTTTAATGTGCATTTATTTGATGACTAATGATGATTTTTTTGTGCTTATTTTTCACAAGATGTACTTTGCTGGTTTCAAATTGGTTTTAACATTAGGTTTTGAGAGTTCTATGTAGAGTCTCGATTTGAGGTATTCTTCAGGTATAGGATTTGCAAATATTTTATCCTTGACTCTGGGTACCCTTCATCATCATCATCATTACCATCATCATCATCATCATCATCATCATCATCATCATCATCATCATCATCATCATCTTCATCATCACTATTCGTATTACTACTATTACTTTTGTACATGTATGTTTGGTCCTGAGGTTTGAAATCAGGGTCCCTGAGAATTGTGGCTTTGTTAACAATTAACCCTTTGAGTCTTGCCTCACTACTGATTTTTGTAAATTAATCAGAGATAAGATTCTCAGGGACTTTATTTTATGGGCTGGCTTCGAAAAGCAATACTCAAATCACAGCCTCCCAAGTAGCTAGGATGAGATACATGAGCCCTCTGCTCCCAATTTGTATTCACTACTTTTATATGAGCTGTCACAGACCAAATTTTATTTTACACTTTTATTGAGTTATATATATCAAGTTTCCTTTCCTATAAGTTTAATGCCTAAGTTAGGAATACTTCATCTCCAAAATTGTCAAGACATCTTTCTTTGCTTTACATTTACATCACTCTTTTTGTTTTATATGCCATGTTTTAATCCTGTAGGAAGTTAATATTTGAATAAATTGTTATGTTTAAGTCAATGTTTATTTTTTAATTCTCCCCAATACTGGCTAACCTATCACCGCTTATTAAAGAGAATATAATTCCACAAATATTTTGTTTTACTCCTTATTAAATATTCCTTGACAATAATTATGTGGATCCAATCTGGTGCCTTATAGACCCATTGAGCTGTGTAATCTTTCTTTTACAAACCTAACAATTTTACACTAACAGCTTTAGTATTGGACAGAGAAATATATTTAAGTTTATATTCCTTTGTCAAAGAGTGCTGGTCAGGTGTTTTTAGAAATTGTCAAAAACTTATAAATATTAATGCCAATGAAAAACTTTAACCTTCCTGAATAAGTTATCAAAAAACTGTCTGTTATAATATACCAAAAACCAAAGAACATGAAAAGGTCAAATCATGCCTAGACATTGCATACATAGATTAATGGAAATAGAAACATCAATAAGACAGCCCTGCACAACCACTGTGTAGAAATTGGAATCCTTATACATTGGTGCTTGGCACTTAAAGTGATATAGTCAGTTTGTTAAACATACTGGCAATCTTTAAGAAGTTATACATAGAGTTGCCTCTATGACCCAGCATTTTCAATCATAATTTTATACACAAAATATATTTCAACTTATGTCAAATGAGACACATGTACAAGAATACATATTGCAAATCCTTTTATAATAGAATATAATAAATTGTTGAAATGCTCATTGAGGATGTAATACAATTATACACATGCATGCAAAACAACAGGAAATAAATTTACATGGACTTACTTACTTGGGAAACACTAATATTGCATTGAAAAATGGATAAAACAGACTACATTTTCTTTTTTTTTTTTGGTGTGGGGGGGTCCCCGTAGTGGGGCATGAACTCTGGGCCTGGGAGCTCTCCCTCAGCTCTTCAGCTCAAGGCTAGTGCTCCATCACTTGAGCCACAGCTCAACTTGCGGCTTTTTTCTTTTTGCTTATGTGGTGCTGAGGAATCGAACCCAGGGCATCCTGCATGCAAGGCAAGCGCTCTACCACTGAGCCATCTTCGCAGCCCTATACTACATTTTCTACTTACAATGAGATGTACAATTCGTTATGTCGAAAACAAATTTTATAACTTTCGTGTGGGGGGGCAGGGAGGATTGAATGGGGGGTTGGGGAGAGGATGGGAAGGGATGGAAAGGGGAAACAAAGGAGGAGGCTACAATGCTTGATAGGAAATGTACTAATTATATGAGCCTTTTTAAATTGGTGCAGTGACATAGCCTCTGAGTGACTATGTATGACATTGTGAGCCAGTTAATAGTCTACAAAATTATGTAAATTGAGGGATGAAATAGGATTGAGAGGGATGAGGGATAATGAACCTCAAGTTGCATTGTATTAGCTATGAAATGTGTCTTAGTGATAGACTGTTTGCCTTGCAATTATGAAGCCCTGAGTTTGATTCCTCAGTACTACATAAACAAAAAAAGCCTGAATTGGCACTATGACACAAGTCGTAGAGTGCTAGCATGAGGAAAAGAATCTCAAGGACATTGTCAAGGCCTTGAGTTCAAGCCCCAGGACTAGCCAAAAAAGAAAAGATGCATTGTTTTAAGCCGGGCACTAGAGGCTCACACTTGTTTTCCTAGACACTCAGGAGGCTGATGATTGAGCTTTGAAGCCAACCCTGGCAGGAAAGTCTGTGAGATTCTTATTTCCAATTAAATCTCAGAAAAGTGTGAAATTGTTGCTGTGCCTCAAATGATAGAGTTCTACTGTTCATCCAAAGGAGCTCAGGGACAGCGCTCAGACCCAGAGTTCAAACCTCAGGAGAAAAAAGAAAAAAAAAACTCACTAAACACTATTCATAAACTGCTCTGTCAAACTGCTATTCCCATTCAACTATTTAAAGTTAATTAAAAATATGATAAGAATAAAATACGAATCATTTTGGGAGCAAGACATAGATAGAATTGAAAGGTTGTTTAAAGGGAACAAAGTAAATTTTCTATCAGGAAGTTTGAGTTGAAATTTGTTCTTCAGTCTTCTTACATCATTTATGAAAGTGACAGTACTGCCAGTTATGGGTCAATTTCCTTGAGGAGCAGATGGTATTCTGCTTTCTTTTCATAGGAAACCATACAGGTAATTTTTTTGCCTTTTTTAAAAAATTGGGAAAGTAGCTCGACGTCCGGGAAGATGGTGGAGCAGAAGCTGGAGCCTAAGTAAGCTCTCGCATAGAAAGCAGTTTTAGAGGGCTGGGAAGATGGCTCAGTGGTAGAGTGCTTGCCTTGCATGCCTGAGGCCCTGGGTTCTATTCCTCAGCACCACATAAGCAAAAAAGAAAAAAACCGGAGGTGGTGCTGTGGCTCAAGTGGTAGAGCACTAGCCTTGAGCTGAAGAGCTGAGGGACAGTGCCCAGGCCCAGAGTTCAGGCCCCACCACCAGACCCCCCCCAAAAAAAAGAAAGCAGTTTTAGAGTTCCAGTGAACAGTCCTAAGCCAGAGAATTATACCAAGTGTGCCATCACAGGGCAGAGAGATAGGCCAGAGAAGGAAAACTAGGCAAGGAGACACTTCTGAGTGCTTGCCAGCAGCCGCCCCGGCAGCAGCAGCTGTGGGGGCAGCAGCTGTGGCGGCAGCGGGCGAGCACAGCAGCCTACCTGAGCCACAGAGAGTCCGGGAAGAAGGAACCAGACACAGCGGGTGAGCGGATTCTACTCAACACCAGCAAGAACCAACAAGGAGCGGATATCTTCATCCTGCAGTTGGCAGACCAGAGACGACCCAGGAACTAAGACTCGGCCTGAGTAGAAGCCTGACGTCCTCACTCCTTCTCAGGGAGCAGAGGAGGGAAGGCCACCCCTCCCTGCCCCAGCACTGGTGATCTCCATCTTGGATACCAACAAAGCTCGGAGGAGCTGCTAGCTCCAGCTCAGGCCTTGGAATAAAACGAGTCATTTAGCAGGTCACAAGAACTTAACAGCGGCGTGACCTGCCAGACTCAGCTCCACCCAGGGAAAAGTCACCCAGCTTGGGCGTCAGCCCTTGGAGTGGCTTTCTCCCCCGGGTAATCAGAGCCAGAGGCTGCCCCTCCCTCTAGCAACCTGGACAATCAATTGAAAATCAGTAAACAGAAACCCTGAGAATGGCTCCAGGCGGGGCTCTGTGAGGTTTTCACAAAATAGCCCCGGAAAAGCTACTGTCTGTTGAAAGGCCTCAACTCTACCCAGGACCTAGCCTCATCACTACATCACCCTCTTTTGTGATACTCAAAGCAGATCTGCCTCCCAATGAACTAGCCTGGGAGGAGGATCGACAAATCCTGGGTAAAGCAGAGCATTTTTCTGCCTGTTCGAACAAACCGACTTAAGAAACCAACCAAGCCACAGGACCACAAGCAGACCAGAGACTCCAACAAGAGGCTGGTTATGGACACAAGGGAGATATAGGACTTTGCCCACTCCTCCCAAAAAAAAAAAAAATCAAAGAACTGTTTTTTTTTTTCATTTTTTATCTTTGGTACCTTATATAAAAAAATTTTTTTCTAAAACTTTTTTTTAATCTTTCATCTTTGCCTTTTTTGAAAAAAAAGTTGTTTTCCAGAAACTTTTTTTTTTTCTCTTACAATTTTTATTTTAGGGATAAGTGAATGTGCGTTTTTCTCTCTTTTTTGGTTTTCTTTCTCTTTTTTTTCTTTTTTATTATCTTTTTTGTTTTTTGCTTAGCTGTACTCAACTTCTCATCTTTTTCTTCTTCCTTTTTTATCCTTTTCACCCTCTCCTCTCTTTCGTACTTTTTATGTGACTTAATTCTTGTCTTGCACATCCTCAGATAAACCCGTAGTGGACTATTAGACCCTATCCCCCATTGTGTACACACTTACACCACAAATTTATTACTCAAGTCAAAACCTCTAAGACTTAAACTCTTTAATAGCAACACTATCACTTTATACCTATATAATATTTTAAGCATTTCTATTTTTAAGTTTTTCACATCTCCTTTAAATTCCTCCCCTTCTCTCAATAAATTCACGTTCTTATCTAAATAGATTGTTATCGTTTCTACGTAATTTTATTAATTTTTACCTTTCTATTTTTTCTGTTCTCTTTTCTTTTCCCGTTCCCTTTCTTCTTTCTTTCACTCTCTCTACTTTCATCCTACGCAACCTATTTCCTGCTTTGAGATTAGGACTTAGTTAACTCTCCCTGAACCTCCCCACATCAATCTATTACTATTTTTTACCCACATCTCTCCCTAACCCTAATAATTTCTGGTCTTCCAAATTCTTCTTTGTGGTTCGTAGCCCATTAACCTATGGTTGTTTGATGTTGACTAGATGTATCTGTTGAACTAGGTTGTATCTGTAGACTATTGACTGTGCAAATTCAGATTTTGGTTGATGGTTGCCTTAAGATAGTGTTTCAGCACAAAACTGGTGCTATTTTCATCTCAAATGGGCAGAATAAGCCGGAAAAACACAAGAAAATTGGCAAATTCGGGTATCTCAATTTCCAATGCGGAAGATCGAAACTCAGGGATTGAGGACAGCCTGGATATTATAGAGAAAGAACATACAACCATCCAATACAAGTCCAAGAAATATGATAGATCTATCCAAAACTTGGAAGACACCATCAGAAGGCCTAATCTAAGGATAATGGGTGTATAGGAGCACCTAGAAACAGAAGTTAATGGCCTAGGAAATTTGTTTAACAGGAACCTAGCAGAGAACATCTCAAACATGCAAAAAGATAGGCATATTCAGATACAAGAAGCTTTTAGAACTCCAAACAGATCAGACCATAATAGGACATCCCACTGTCACATTATAATCCACACAGGATCAGCTCAGAACAAGGAAAAGATCCTTAAAGCTGTCAAGGAGAAAAGATTAATCACCTATAAAGGGAAACCAATTAGAATCACCTCAGATTTCTCAGCAAAGACAATCAAAGCAAGAAGAGCCTGGAATGATGTATGCCATGCCCTAAAAACAAACAACTATCAACCAAGAATACTGTACCCAGCTAAACTCTCCTTCATAACTAAAGGCCAAATACAAACCTTCCATAGCAAAGAAAAATTGAAACAATACATCTCCACCAAACCAGCCCTACAAAAGATTCTTAAAGATGTCCTACACATAGAAAACAAACAAGACCAAAATAAAGGCCAAAAAACTGCAACCAAACTGAGAATTCAAGAACCATAGGAAGAACCCAGTTTTGTCAGTCCCCAAGAAGGAGGATAACATGGCAGGAACTCCCAAATAACTCTCAGTCCTTTCTCTTAACGTTAACAGACTGAACTCTCCAATTAAGCGACATAGACTGTCTAGTGGGATTAAAAAACAAGACCCTTCTATGTGCTGCCTTCAGGAGTCACATCTTGCCCGTAAAAACAAACACATTTTCAATGTGAAAGGCTGGAACAAAATCTACCAAGCAAACGGCCCCCATAAACAAGCGGGAGTTGCAATGCTAATATAAGATAAAATAGACTTCAAATTAAAATTCGTGAGAAGAGATAAAGAAGGTCGCTACATACTAATTAAGGGATTTCTCCTTCAGGACGATATTACAATTCTAAATATCTACTCGCCAAACAATTGAGCACCCAAATTTATCCAAGAAACACTACTTTCCCTCAAATCCTATATAAATCCAAAGACATTAATTGTTGGGGATTTTAACACACCACTCTCCCCACTAGCTAGATCAACTCGGGAAAAACTCAACAGAGAAACCGCAGATCTAAACAGCTGCATACATAAACTAGATTTAACAGATATCTACCGAATATTTCACCCAGTAGCATCAGAATACACGTTTTTCTCAGCAGCACATGGAACATTTTCCAAAATAGACCACATTTTAGGCCACAAAGCAGAACTGTCTAAATTCAGAAACATTGAAGTTATACATTGCATCCTCTCTGACCACAAGGGAATAAAATTAGAACTCAACACCAAAAGCCACCAAAGAAAGTCTGGTATCACATGGAGACTGAACAACATACTGCTGAATAACGAGTGGGTCATGGAAGAGATTAGAGAAGAAATTCAAATGTTCAGGCTATTCAACAAAAATGAACACACAAATTACCAGCTCCTCTGGGACACAGAAAAGGCAGTACTCAGAGGCAAGTTTATAGCTCTGAGCTCCTACATCAAAAAATTGGAGAGATCTGAAACCAAAAATTTAGTGACACATCTAAACCTCCATGAAAAAGAGCAGCAAGATACACCCCAATCCAGTAGACAGAAAGGAAAATTAAAATTAAATCAAAATTAAATGATTTAGAAACCAAAAAAACTATAGAAAGAATCAACAAAACAATGAGTTGGTTCTTTGAAAAAAAATAACAAAATTGACAGACCCTTAGCAAATCTTATCAGAAAAAGAAGAGAACACACCCAAATTAATAAACTCAGAGATGAGAATGGAAACATCACCACGGAAACAACCAAGATTCAGAACATTATAAGGGAATACTTCTCAAAACTTTATGCTAATAAGTTTGAGAACTTGACAGAAATGGACCTTATCCTAGCAAATATGGACATGCCAAAACTAAACCAAGGTGAGTTAAACTAGCTTAACAGGCCCATATCAAGCATTGAAATAGAAACAGCAATAAGAGACCTCCCGGCCAAGAAAAGTGCAGGACCAGATGGTTTTACAGCAGAATTCTACAAGGCCTTCAAAGCAGAGCTCACACCAATACTCCTCCAACACTTCAATGAAATTGAAAGAGAAAGTTCACTACCGACCACATTCTATGAAGCCATCATAACCCTCATCCCAAAACCAGGCAGGGACTAATCAAAGAAAGGGAACTATAGACCCATTTCTTTGATGAACATTGATGCAAAACTTCTCAACAAAATTTTGGCCAACCGACTTCGACAATTCATCCAAAAAATCATACACCACGATCAAACAGGATTCATTGCAGGGATGCAAAGCTGGTTCAATATACGCAAATCAATTAATATTATTCTTCACATCAACAGGAGCAAGAGTAAGAACCACATGGTTATCTCAGTAGATCCAGAAAAAGCATTCGACAAGACCCAACACCCCTTTATGATGAAGGTTTTGGAAAAATTAGGAATCCATGGAACATTCCTTAATACAATAACGGCTGTATATGACAAACCTACAGCCAGCATTATACTTAATGGTGAAAAACTAAAGCCATTTCCTCTTAACTCAGGAACAAGACAAGGATGTACACTCTCTCCACTTCTCTTCAATCTAGTATTAGAATGTCTAGCTACAGCAATAAGACAAGATGCAGACATAAAAGGGATCCAAATAGAGAAAGAAGAAATAAATCTCTCCCTCTTTGCAGACGACATGATCTTGTATTTAAAGAACCCCATAGACACCACTCCCAAACTACTCAAGCTGATTCAAAATTTTGGCAAAGTAGCAGGGTATAAAATTAACCCCCAAAAATCAATGGCTTTCCTGTATGCCAACAATGAGAAAAGTGTGGCTGAAATTAGGAAAGCAACTCCATTTGTAATAGCCCCACAAAAAATAAAATACCTAGGAATTAACTTAACCAAAGAAGTGAAGGACTTTTATTATGAGAACTTTAAAATCTTGAAAAAGGAAATCAACACAGAACTTAAAAAATGGGAAAACCTCCCATGCTCCTGGATTGGAAAGATTAACACCGTGAAAATGGCAAAACTTCCCAAGGATATCTACAAATTCATTGCCATACCTATCAAAATTCCAACCTCATTCTTCAAGGAAATAGAAGAGGCAATCCAAAAATACATATGGAACAATAAAAGACCCCGAATAGCAAAAACGCTCCTCAATGGAAAAAACACTTCTGGAGGATTATCAATACCAAATTTCAAACTCTACTATAAAGCCATAGTAATCAAAACAGCTTGGTATTGGCATAATAACAGAACTCAGGACCAATGGAATAGAATTGAAAACCCACAAATGAACCTACAGACCTATAGCCATCTAATTTTCGCTAAGGGAGTTAAAACAATAGAATGGAACAAAGACAGCCTCTTCAGTAAATGGTGCTGGCAAAATTGGTTAACTACTTGTAGAAAACTAAAGCTAGATCCTTACATATCACCCTGCACCAGAATCAACTCCAAATGGATCAAAGACTTCGAAGTCAAAGCAGACACACTGAAAACACTACAGGATGGAATAGGAGAAACACTAGGTCTCCTTGGCTCAGGCCGAAATTTTCTGAATAGAGACCCGGAAACACAACAAATCAAAGAAAGGTTCGACCAGTGAGATTGCATAAAGTTGCAGAGCTTCTGCATGGCAAAGGACATAGCTAGCAAGATCAACAGATAGCCCACGGATTGGGAGAAGATCTTCACTAGCCATACAACAGACAAGGGTCTCATATCTAAAATATACTTGGAACTCTAAAAATTAAATCCCCCCAAAACAAATCCTTAAAGGAACAACTGCCCAATAAATAAGTGGCCAAAAGACTTGAGAAATTTCTCTGAAGAAGAAAGAAGGATGGCCAATAGACACATGAAGAAATGCTCAACATCCCTACCCATAAAAGAAATGCAAATCAAAACAACATTGAGATACCACCTCCCTCAGGTTAGAATGGCAAAAATCAAGAACTCTAACAACCACAGATGCTAGAGGGGATGTGTACAGAAGGGAACCTTACTGCATTGTTGGTGGGAATGTAAACTTGTTCAACCACTTTGGAAAGCAGTATGGAGGTTCCTCAAAAGACTTCACATAGAGCTCCCCTATGACCCAGCAATCCCACTCTTGGGCATTACCTAAATGTTTACAAACAAGACCACACTAAAGCTACCAGCACAACTATGTTTATTGCAGTCTTATTTACCTTAGCTAAGATATGGAACCAACCCAGATCCCCCTCAGCAGATGAATGTATCAAGAAAATGTGGTATATATACACAATGGAATTCTATGCCTCCATCAGAAAGATTGACATTGCCCCAATTGTTAGGAAATGGAAAAACTTGGAAAAAATTGTATTAAGTGAAGTAAGCCAGGCCCAAAGAAACATAGGTCCCATGGTTTCCCTTATTTGCAATATCTAGTATATGTGTGAGTAAAGAGGAAAAGGTCAGATAATGTGATGTTAAGAGAATGAACCCTTAGATATATATTTTAATGTTTTTTTTCTTTCATACATGTGTTTCTAATGCATTTATAAGATTACTTCTTTGTTGCTTTGTATGTCCCTCCCCCACAGTATAACCACTGCTTTCACTATATTTGATGTCAGTATAACTTGTGTAGGAGATGGGGAAAAACAAGTCGTTTAAGGATACAGGTGGACCTGTTGCAACAATGAGAAGTACAAGTTATCATGTCCAAAATGAGCTTTACAACATCGGTGTGGGGGGGTGCGGGTGGTGCGGGGGCAGGGGAAGGATTGCGATTGGGTTTGGGATTGGTATTGGGAGGGGGAAGGCTGGGAAGGGATGTGAAGGGTAAACAAAGGAGGAGGCTGCAATGCTTGGGAAGAAATGTATGCATTATCCTGCCCATGTAATTATAAACCCTCTGTACAGTATATTTATAAATAAAATAAAATAAAATTAAAAAAAACTAAATAATAAGTTGAACTGAATGACAGAAGGGTAGATTCTTACATTCCGTTTCTTTATACATGTATCTTCCATGGAGGAGGAAATGTTGTTCGGTTATAAATACCATTTTCATGGAGAAAATTCCACTTGTTAAACTTTTAGTACTATTTGCAAATTTCTGAATTTTTTTTTTAACAAAACAGGGCTCATTCTTTTTCCTTGATAATTGATATTTGATTCTTTAAACACTGATTCTTTTGTTAAGAATATGGGACTGTTGGAAGAGAGCAAGGGAAGGGGCAATATAGTCTAAAAGTAAATGTACTCTTTAACTGACTATTGGAACTGTAACCCCTCTGTACATCGCCTTTATAATAACAATAAAAAGTTTAAAAATTTTAAAAAAAATTGGGAAAATACATTACATAGGGGTTACTATTACATAGCTAAGGTAATAAGTACATTTCGTATCAAACATTTTTACCTACTCCTTTGTTTCCCCTTCCCAACACTTCCCATTTCCCCCTCATCCCCGCAGCCAAAGTTGTACATTGTATTTTTGAAATAAAATCTTGTACATCTCATTGTTGCAATGGGTCCACCTGTATCCCTATTTAAACAATCTCTTTTTTCCCTCACCTCCACAAATTATACCAACATCAAATACAGTGAAAGCAGGGGTTATACTGTGGGGGAGAGGCATTAATGGTTATGTAGCAAAACGAACTTTACAACTTTGGCGGGGGTGGGGGGTAAAGATCGGATTGGGGGAGGTAGGGGGACTATGGGAATGGATGGGAAGGGGGAAAAAAGAGGAGGCAACAATGCTTGATAAAAAAATGTAACGTTATCTTGCCCATGTAATTGTAACTCCTCTGTATGGTATTCTCACAATTAAAAAAAGAAAGAAAATAATAACAAAAAAAAATGTACTCATTACCTTGTTCATGTAACTGTAACCCCTCTGTACAGTATTTTTACAATAAAAAACTTAATTTTAAAAAAACACATTCGCTCACTTATTTATTGGGCAGTTGTTTCTTTGAAGGCTTGTTGTTGGGGGATTCAATTTTTTGAATCTCCGGTATATTTTAGATATGAGACCCTTGTCCATTGTATGGCTAGTGAAGTATTTCTCACAATCCGTGAGCTTTCAATTGATCTTGCTAACTATGTCCTTTGCCAATGCAGAAGTTCTGCAATTTCATGCCATCCCATTTATCCAACATTTATTTGAATTGTTGTGTTTCTGGGTGTCTGTTAAGAAAATTTCGGCTTGTGCCAAGGAGACCTAGGGTAGCTCGTATTCTGTTCTGTAATGTTTTCAGAATTTCTGCTTTGACCCCGAGGTCTTTGATCCATTTGTAGTTGATTCTGCTGCAGGGTGATATATAAGGATCTAGCGTTAGTTTTCTACAAGTAGTTAACCAATTTTTTCAGCACCATTTACTGAAGAGACTGTCTTTCTTCCATTCTAGTTTTTAGCTCCCTTATCGAGAATTAAGTGGCTATAGGTCTGTGAGTTCATTTCTGAGTTTTCATTTCTCTTCCATTGGTCCTGAGGTCTGTTCTTGTGTCAGTACCAAGTTGTTTTGATAACTATAGCTTTGTAGTAGTGTTTGAAATTTGGTATTGATATTCCTCCAGCAGTGATCTTTCTGTTGAGGATCGTTTTAGCTATTTGGGGTCTTTTATTGTTCCATATGAATTTTTGGTTTGCCTTTTCTATTTCGTTGATGAATGAGGTTGGAATATTGATAGGTATGGCATTGTATTTGTAGATAGCCTTGGCAGGTAGTTCCATTTTCACGATGTTGATCCTTCCAATCCAGGAGCTTGGGAGGTTTTTCCACTTCCTAAGTTCTGTTTTGATTTCCTTTTTCAGGTTTTTAAAGTTTTCATCATAAAGGTCCTTCACTTCTTTGATTAAGTAAATTTCTACATATTTTATTTTTTGTGCACTATTATTAATTGCCTTCCTGATTTCACCCACGCTTTACTCATTGTTGTGATACAGATAATCCATTGATTATTGAGGGTGAATTTTATACCCTGCTTCTTTGCCAAAGTTTTGAATCAGCTTCAGTAATTTGGAAGTGGAGTCCGTGTGATTCTTTAAAATCATGTCATCTGCAAAGGGTTTTATTTCATCTTTCCCGATTTGGAACCCCTTTATGTTTGCATCTTGTCTTATTGCTGTAGCTAAGCATTCTAAGTTGAAGAGAAGTAGAGAGTGGACATCCTTGTCTCATTCCTAAGTTAAGAGGAAATGGCTTTATTTTTCCACCATTAAGTATAATGCTGGCTGTAGGTTTGTCATATACAGCCTTTATTGTATTGAGTAATGTTTCCTGGATTCCTAATTTTTTCAGACCCATCATCATAAAGGGTTTGATGGATCTTGTCAAATGCTTTTTCTGCATCTTTTGAGATAACTATGTGGTTCTTATCCTTGCTCTTTTTTGATGTGATGAGTTATATTAATTGATTTGTGTATATTGAACCAGATTTGCATCCCTGAAATGAAACATGTTAGATCGTGATGCGTGATTTTTTGGATGAATTTTTGAAGTAGATTGGCCAAAATTTTGTGGAGAAGTTTTGCGTAATATTCATCAAAGCAATGGGTCTATAGTTCTTGTTATTTGATGAGTACCTGCCTGTTTTTGGAATAAGGGTTATTATGGCTTCATAGAATGAGTTCGATAGTGAATTTTCCCTTTCAATTTCATTGAAGAGTTGGAGGATTATTGGTTTGAGCTCTGCTTTGAAGGACTTGTAGAATTCCACTGTAAATCCATCTGTTGCTGACATTTTCTTAGATAGGAGGTCTCTTATTGCTGCTTGTATTTCCATCCTTGATATGGGGCTGTTAAGATGGTTTATCTCATCTTGGTTCATTTTTTGCATGTCCATATTTTCTAGGAAAAGGTCCATTTATGCCAAGTTCTCACACTTATAAATATAAAGGTTTGAGAAGCGTTCCCTTATAATGTTCTGAATCTTGTTTCTGTGGTGATGTTTCCATTCTCATCTCTGAATTTATTTATTTGGGTGTGTTTTCTTTTTCTGATAAGATTTGCTAACGGTCTTTCAGTTTAGTTAATTTTTTCGAAGAACCAACTCTTTGTTTTGTGGATTCTTTCTATGGATTTTTTTAAAATTCTAATTCATTTAATTCCTATTTAATTTTAAATATTTCTTTCCATCTACTGGGTTGGGGTTTATCTTGTTGTTCTTTCTCAAGGAGGTTCAGATATCTCATAAAACTGTTGGTTTTAGGTCTCTCCAATTTGTTGATGAAGGAACTCAGAGCTATAAACTTCCATCTGAGTACTACCTTTGCTCTGTCCCAGAAGAGCTGGTAATTTGTGTGTTCATTTTTGTTGAATATCATGAATATTTGAATTTACTTACTAATCTTTTCCATGACACACTGGTGATTCAACAGTATGTTGTTCAGCCTCCATTTGTTACAGGACTTTCATTGGTGGCTTTTGGTGTTGAGTTCTAATTTTATTCCCTTGTGGTGTGAGAGAATGCATGGCAAAATTTCAGTATTTCTGAATTTGGACAAGTTTGCTTCATGACCTAAACTGGGGTCTATTTTGGAAACTGTTCCGTGTGATGCTGAGAAAAACGTGTATTCTGCTGCTGCTGGATGAAATATTCTGTAGATGTCTGTTATACCTAGTTGATCCATGCAGTTGTTTATATCTGCAGTTTCTCTGTTGAGTTTTTGCCGATTTGATCTATCTCGTGGTTATAGTGGTGACTTAAACTCTTCAACAGTTTATGTCTTTGGATCTATGTGAGATTTGAGGGAAAGTAGTGTTTCTTGGATAAATCTGGGTGATCCGTTGTTTGCCAAATAGAGATTTAGAATTGTAATATCCTCCTGAAGGGGAGATCCCTTAATTAGTATGTAGAGACCTTCTTTATGTCTTCTCACTAATTGTAATTTGAAGTCTATTTTATCTGATATGAGGATTGCCATTCAAGCCTCTTTATGGGGACTATTTGCTTGGTAGAATTTGTTCCAGCCTTTCACTTTCAAAATGTGTTTGTTTGTATGAGCAAGGTGTGACTCCTGAAGGCAGCAGATAGAAGGATCTTGCTTTTTAATCCAACTAGACAGTCTGTCACTTAATTGGAGAGTTAAGTCCATTAATGTTGAGAGTTAGGACTGAGAAGTGTTTGGGAGTTCCTGCAATGCTTTCCAACTTCTTGGGGGATGGAGCAATTGGATTCTTCCTATAGTTCTTGGATTCTCAGTTTGGATGTGGTTTCTTGGTCTTTATTGTGGTCTTGTTGGTTTTCTATGTGTAGCACATCGTTAAGTATTTTTTATTGGGCCTGTTTTTTGGAGATACATTGTTTCAGTTTTTCTTTGCTATGGAACGTTTTTATTTTACCTTCAGTTATGAAAGAGAGCTTAGCTGGGTACAGTATGATTGATTGATAGTTGTTTTTCCTTAGGACATGGCCTACATCATTCCAGGCTCTTCTTGATTTCATTGTCTTCATTGAGAAATCTGAGCTGATTCTAATTGGTTTCCCTTTGTAAGTAGTTGATCTTTTCTACTTGACAGCTTTAAGGATTTTTTCCTTGGAATTGATCCTGTGTGGATTATAATGTAATGGTGAGATATCCTTCTCTAGTCTGGTCTATTTGGGGTTCTAAAAGTTTCGTGTATCTGAATAGGCCTATCTTTTTGCATGTTTGGGAAGTTCTCTGCTAGGATCATGTTAAATAAATTTCCTAGACCTTTAAATTCTGTCTCTAGGTGCTCCTCTACCCCCATTATCCTCAGATTAAGTCTTCTGAGAGTGTCTTCCAAATGTTGAATAGATCTATCATATTTCTTGTATTTGTCTTGGATAGTTGTATGTTCTTTCTCTGTAATTACCTGGCTGTCCTCAATCCCTCAAATTTGCTCCTCTGCATGGTCTAACCTACTGTCGAGACTTTCTACTTTGTTTTTTTTATTTCTTTTCCTTCTAATTGGTCAGCTTTGATGGCTTCAAATTCTTTGTTGGAGCTTTGTTTTAGATCTTGTATGAACTTCTTTACCTCCTTAATTTGGTGTTGTGTTTATTCTCAAATCACGTACTTGATTGGTTATGGTTTCCTTTACTCCCATTCCTTCTGTTGGGCTCCATTCAGCATTCCCTTTGTGGTCTTCCTGAATTCTTTCAGCTTTCTGTTTATGGATTCCATGAATGCCTCTATTGATATTTGTCTATTGTCATGCCGCTCTCCGAAGTCCTATATTACTCTTTGATTAGCTTCCTCATGTTCATGCATTTCCTGTAGTTCTCTTTGACTGTTCTCAGCCTGCTCATGCAATTCCTGTATTTCTCTTTGACTGTTCTGATCCTGCTCATGCAATTCCTGTATCAATCTTTGAGGAGCTTCCTCACTCTCATGAGATTCCAGTATTAATCTTTGGTTTGCCTCTCTCTCTCTATCACGCTCACATTGAAGAAAGGAAGGAAGAAAGGAAGGAAGGAAGGAGAGAAAGAGAGAGGTAGGGATGTGGGAAGGAAGGAGGAAGCAAAGAAGAAAGGAAGGAAGGAAGGAAGAGAGGGAGAAAGGATAGAACAAAACAATTTAATTCATAAAATCTCTTTAGCCCAACATAAACTCCATGTAATGAATCCTTAATAAAGTCAAGTTTGCAATTTTCACTTCTTTGCATGGTACCCATGCATGAATGAAACCAACAAATGAAGGATCATAAATAACTAGGTGAATCTGTTTGTATTTGTAGTAATATATATGCAATTTTTTTCTCATTTTTTATACATGATCAAATAACTATTTACAAACAATTTACATTTAGTTATAAATATTCTAAAAATTGATGAAACTAAAGGATTTCAATATATTATATAATGTGAATACAAGTATTTTTAATGTTATTAATATTAAAGTCTTCATGTTATATTAATTATGAAAAATTATTTTGCATTTTATCAGATTAATTAGCATCCTCTGATTTTGGTGTCTGTGGGAGTCCTAATAGGAGGCCATAATTAAAATCAAATGAAATCTTGATTTGAGATTTCCCCAATTGCTTGATGTAGGCATTCAAAGCTGTAAATTTTCCACTAAGTATTACATTTAATATGTCCCAGAGGAGCTGGTATTTTGTGTGTTCATTTTTGTTAAATTCCAGAAACTTTCAGATTTCTATTCTAATCTCTTCAGTGCCCCACTGGTCATACAGCAGTGTGTTGTTCACTCTTCATGGGTTTGACCTTTTTTTTTTTTTTTTTTTTTGGCTTCAGCGTTTTAATTCTAAGTTTATTCTGTTTTGGTCTGAAAACATATGTGAATTCAATTAATTTTCTTTCAATTTGGACAGAATTTCTGTGTGACATAGGATAGGTTCTATTTTGGAGAATCTTCCATGACCTGCTGTGAAGGATGTATATACTGATACTGAATGTATATTCTGTAGATGTCTGTTAGGGGTAGGTGGTCAATGGAGTTATTTAGGTATTCAGTTTATTAGTTGAGTTTTTCCAGTATAACCAATTGATGGATGACAATGATGGGTTGAGATGTGTTTTTAGGTTGTGTAGTATTTGGTTGACAATGTAGGGTGGTCCAGGATTCAGGGCATTGATAATTACACTTGTTATATCCTCCTAATTGAGAGTTGCCTTTCTCAACATGTAATGTCTCTTCCTACTAATTTTAATTTGAATTCTATTTTATCTTATATTAGTAATTCTACTGTGGCCCGTTTATGGAGTCCATTTACTTGAAAATTTTCCTTCCACCCTTTCAGTTTGAGTATGTTTGTTTTTGTCAATAAAATGTATCTCTTGTGGACACTGGATTCATGTGTCTTGTTTTTTTATACTACTATCTGATCTGTTTTCTAATTGGTAATTTAATTCCATTGATATTGAAAGTTAAGACTGAGAAATATCTGATAAGCCCTGTTATGTTATAGCCCTGCTGTTAGGAGCTGTGCCTCATCTACTGTTAATATATTTACCTTGTTCTCTGGTAGGGAGCATTTTATATAACCAGTTCCTGTTCTTCTTGATCTTCTCTATATAGGGTATATTTAATTAACTTCTACCCTGCTTATTTGGTGGAGATATATTGTTTCAAGTTTTCTTTGTCATGAAATATTTTTATATATCCTTTAAATGTAAAGGAGAGTTTCGCTTGGGACCATATTCACGATTGGTAATAGTTTACCCTTAATGTTTGTCATGTATTATGCCAGGCTCACCTTTTTATGCCTAGAAAAGTTGAGCATTTCTTCATGAGTCTAATGGCCATTTTTATTTCCTCTTCAGAGACGTCTCTCTTTAAGTCTTTAGCCCACTTAGTTATCGAGTAGTTGTTTCTTTGAGGATTTGTTGTCAGGTGATTTAATTTTTAGAGTCCTAAGTATATTTTAGATATAAGACCTCATCCGTTTTATGACTCGTGAAGATCTTCTCCCAGAACGTGGGCTTTCTATTGATCTTGTTAGCTATGACCTTTGCCTTGCAGAAGCTCTGATGTTTCATGCAATCCCAATTTTCCAAACTTTCTTTGTTTTCTTTTGTTTCCAGTTCTCTATTAAGAAAATTTCGACTTGTGCTAAAAAGCCCTAGAATTTCTCCTATTCCTTCATGTAATGTTTTCATGTTGTCTTCTTTTATTTTGAGGTGTTTGATCTATTTGGAGTTGATTCTCCTGCAGGGTGATATATACAGATCTAGCTTTATTTTTCTACAGGTGTTGAAGCAATTTTGTCAACACCATTTACTCAAAAGGCTGTCTTACCTCCATTCTATTTTTTAGCTCCCTTGCCAAACATTAGGTGGCTATAGGTCAGTGGGTTTATTTCTGAGTCTTCAGTCTTATTCCATTGATCCTCAGGTCTGTTCTTGTGCCAGTACCAAGCTGTTGTTTTACTATGACTTTTTAGTAGAGTTTGAAATTTGGAACTGATAGTGCTCCATTGCTGTTCTTTCTGCTATGGATTGGCAAACCCAGAGCTAGCATTATACTTAATGGTGAAAATTTAAAGCCATTTCTTATAAATTCAGGAATGAGATAAAAATGTCTGCTCTCTCCACTACTCTTCAACTTAGTATTAGAATGCTAGCTGGGGCAATTATACAAGATGCAAGCTTAAAGGGATCCAAATAGGGAAAGATGAAGTAAACTCTCCCTCTTTGCAGATGATATGATCCTGTATTTAAAGAACCGCATGGACTCCACTCCCAAATTATTGAGCTGATCAGAAACTTTGGCAAACTAGCCAAGTATAAAATTCACCCTCAGGAATCAATGGCTTTCCTGTAATCCAATAATGTTAAGAATGCAGGTGATATTAGGAAAGCAACCCCTTTTTAAAAGCCACACAAGAAATAAAATATCTAGGAGTTAAGAGGTGAAGGACCTCTATGAACGAAATTTTCAAAACCTGAAAAAGAAAATGAAAGCAGAACTGAGGAAGTGGGAAACCACCCATGCTCATGGATTGGGAGGAATCACATCATGAAAATGGCAATACTGCCAAAGGCTATGTCTAAATTCAATGTGATACCTATCAATATCCCAATCTCACTCTTCAATGAAATAGAATTAATCCAAAAATTCATATGGAACAGTAAAAACCCCAAATAGCACTGAGGTTTTTTTTAGTGATTCTTATTTTGTATTACCACTTTGATTCTACAAAGTAATCTATGGATTTTAACTTTCTTCCCTCCCTTTGTATAAAGCTCAAAAAACCCTGCCTCTAACTCCCAAGACACTTAACTCTTAGGTCTGGACAACTGTTCCTAGATAGTGGATTACTTAATTGTATTTTGAACGCATAAAACATGCATATAGAAATCTCACATTTTGATCTCATGAGAAAACAGCCTTTTCTCCACTCTCAGATTTATTTCCTGCAAGGCATTTTTAGAGAGAATCTGTTTTCATTTTTAGATGAAAGGCTTGTAGGAAACTATTTTGATAACCTGGCTCCTCTGCCCACACCTCAACACCTAAAACACAAATTTCAAAATGCATTTACAAGAAACAATACAAAAACCAAACACTGGGAATGCTCAGATGCAGAACATTTTACAAAACCCAGAATAAAACTCTGCTGTCTGAGGGAGGGGCTCTCTGAATAAATTAACAAACAAACTCAAAAGAGCATCCAGGAGTATCAGATGTGAGTGTCCCTGGCTGCTACTCCATGGACAAGGAGCATAGAATGGCTTCCTAAGCCTGCTGGCGAATGCGTGGAGAAAGTTTCCTTGCCAGTCTGAGTACAAAAGTTGGCATTACCCCGCTTGGGCCTGTCTTTTTTGTCTTTTCCCCACAGCAGAACAGAATCAACCCATCCTCCATGGCTGATAAATACTGTACAAACTGATCCACAGAGTGGCATCTGTTCAGTCTGCACTCCTTCCTAGGTGGGTGGACCCTTTCCCGTAGTATACGTGTGCTCCCAGGGGCTGATCCTCATGGGCCCAGCCCAAGGGGCAGGGGGGTGCTAGATGTGAGTCAGTGGCACTGTGTCATTCATGCAGCAGCAGCCAGGTTGCTGCCCTAGCCCAACAGCAGGTGCACCCTGATCTTCTTCCACAGTCTCAGGCGAGGGGTGCTCACAAGGGCCCTAGGTGGGCAGGCTGCCACTAGGATCCTACTTCACCAGAGGGACCAGCATGCTTGATGAAGTGGCTGCCACCTGAATTGTTAATTATTTAATTAATTGTTTAATGGAGTAGGTTTTTTTTTTGCCAGTTGTGGGGCTTGAACTCTGAGCCTGGACACTGTCCCTAAGCTCTTCAGCTCAAGACCAGTGCTCTACCACTTGAGCCATAATGCCACTTCCAGCCTTTTCTGCTTATGTAGTGCTGAGGAATTGAACCCAGGGCCTCATGAATGCAAGGCGAGCACTCTACCACTGAGCCACCTTCTCAGCCCTGAAGCAGGTTTAAAGAAAATGATTCACATTACTGTATGATATTATTGGAGAGTAATTCTTCTTCCATATGTGCCCAAAGCACAATGAAATGTATACAGATTTGAACTATAAGTATTGTGGCATTTGTCCAAATTGACAGAATAGCTTTCTAGGACATCTAATTTGCTATGTAATAGACCTTTTGTAGCCTCCTTATTTCCCCATACAGGCATGGCCTGGCTTCCTTGCCGCTCCCTGTGCATTTAACAGTTCCATTAATATGCAGTAGGCTCTCTTGTACAGCCCCCTGTCACTCTATGTTTTCCCCCCACAGAACACATATGCACAATGCTTCAGATTGTAGGCTTAAAAAGAAACATATTTAGGATTCATGAATACTAGATTATATAAAAAACACTAACATTTTAATAAAGTTAGAAAATAAATAGAATGAGCATTTTATAAACATCAAGACAAAAAGAAAAATACAGGTTTTCCCAGGAATGGGGGAAGGAATCTCTAAATCTAGATTGGCTTCTAAGTTGCCTTCAGAAAGAAATTCTGCCTGAGTCCTAAAAGGGATTTACTTCCTCATTAAAGACAGGGTTTTCTTCCTGAGTCCTAGGAGGGACAGATTCTAATTTCTCAATTGGAAATTGGATCCCCTGCAGGAGGACAGATTGGTCAGGATATTCTGTGAGGAAAGATTCCCTTTCCTCAACTGAATCTAGATTTTGAACCTCACTTATTGGTTTTCCTGAAGATACACTGGGGTCATTTTCCATTAACACACATTTACACTGCATACCAAGACACGTCTTTTTGACTTGTTTGGAGCTAATCTAGGTGGATTATGAACATCAATGGAAGACATTCTGGATTGGCTTCTTCCTTGGTGGTAAGTGGAGGTACACCTGCTTCACATGTGGGGTTCAGAACCAGTGGGATGTCCACAGGACTCAAAACCTGCTTGGGCCTTTCTATATATTAAAAAAACACCCTCTATGTTCACATGCTTTCTGGAGATCAGTAATGGTTTCTGATCTCCATGAGTCATCATAAACGACATCACTGGGTTCTTTTTCTGGAGAAATGCAGGAACACCTCTACTGTGATGCAAACCTGAGAATGGAAATAGGTACAGGAGTCTTAGAACTCAAGAAGTTAAGGTGTGACTAAACTTTCATGAGAATCTAATGGGGGAAGCTGTAGAACTTGAGTTTGGACTGAAGACTAATGAGAAGTTAGGATGTTTCTAATAAGTGGCTACTTCCAAGTTCTTTCAAAGGAGAACAGATATTACCTGGCAAAGAATATCCATAAAAGGATATTTTGCCAAGCTGGGGCGTACTAAGGGCTCTATCCCAATCCGACCCATGCCTAAAGACCCAAGTTCCATCCATACTCACCAGCTCTGAGGTATCTAAACAAGGACTTCTTCCACGTTTTCTTGATCTCATGGGCCATGCGTTCCTCTAGCTGGTCCAGAAGAATATGTAAGCAGAAGAGCAAGTCTGAAGAGGGCAGGTTGAGCTTGACATACTGTGTAAGTTCTTTTAGGGTGTCATGGTTCTTGTTCTCATAGAAATCATCAAGGTAGAAGTCCATCCACATAGGGAAGATGGAACAAACTATGCTATGGGCAGACTGGTGACAAGGAAAATGAAAGCCTTTCCTCCCCATCCTGAGCTTTGTACTATAGCCTCTTTCTGGCGGGACTTGCATGTTGTAGGAAGAGACTCCTGCAAGCAGGATGCTCTTCACAACCCACTTCTAGAAATTTCTCAAATACAATCATCTAAAATTCTCCCTATGATAGGAGGAGAAGGTTGTTTCCCCTCTTGATCCGACTTGCTATACATACCCCCCCTCGTCATCCATGAGAGTCCAAAACCACAACCACATCCACACTGTGTAATCTGCTATCCACTGAAGTGCCAAGCCTCAACCCCCTGGTGAAAATCACAACTGGTGTGCAAAGAAGGAAGTTGACTTTGATTCAGACACCTCAAAGATACCCAGTTTTCAAAGACAGAACTTCTCTTTGTGTAAACGTCCACTTACTTCTTCATCTTGTTCATCTTCCTCCCAGTTACGGTAGAAGGATCTGTACCAATGGGAGGAGAGAAGGAAGTTAACTCTATGCTTCTCCTTTTCTGAACTAACAGGACACACATGGGACTGGTTAAGTCACATATGGTAATGTAAACATAACAGACAAAAAGTAGAGATATGTCTATACAATTTCATGGAAATTCTGTGAGGATGGTTATTAGCATCTGTCCAAATAAATGTCCCATGGCTCATGCCTCTAATCCTACTAATCAGGAGGGTGAGATCTAAGGATCACAGTTTGAACCCAGTCTAGTTTGTAAAATTCTAAAGACACTTATCTTCAATTAACCAGCCAAAGGCCAGACCTGGACTTGGGGCTTAAATGGCAGAGTGATATGAACAGAACAGCACTCAGGCCCCACGTTCAAGTTCCATTCTTTCTTCCATCTATATTCCTTCAAAGGCCTCCAAGATCGTGATTTCCTATGTGAGGGTGGACGTTGGGTGACACTGGCTCATTCCTTTAATCCTAGTCTCTCAGCAAGCAAACTGTTAAGGCTCCACTAGATTCTGAGGAAAATGAAATGTTCTGGCAGGCCACTCGTAAGGAGTAATCCAGGGAGTGCACTTCTTTGTCTCAAGCCAAGCTCCTGTGATAAAACCCCAGTGAAACAGTCTCAGAGAGGTACCAAGTATTCCAATAATCTACCAGGGGTTCTCATCAATCCTGGATTTGAATGAGGAACACTCACTTTTTAAACAATATCCAGCAACTGCTCCATTGTCCCCCACTCTGTTTAGTGGTGGTGGAAGTTTCCAACATAGAAGAGATCACCTTTCTGGTAGGCAGGGAACAGGTCCATTACCAGCATTTCCAACAAGCCTGAGTCCAAGCTCCATATATTATAAGGCACATTCAGGGTTTGGGGAGACTCATTGTCACACTGAGGTGGTAAAAAGAATGGATCTTTGAAACATGGAAATGGGAGTACACTTCAAAATGAGTATAGAGCGGATTGAAAAGTACACAGTAAATATTTTCTCAATATACACATATAAAAACACAAGAAGAAGCCTGTAATGTGGGCTAGAATGAGATTAAATAGGTTTCCTGTCATAGTTACACGTGACCTGAGTTGCCTTGTGATTCCCTTGGTTTCTTCTTATAAAAAGGCCTGAGACATTGGATTCGTGGTTTGGCACTGATCCAATGTCTGCAGTATCGAGTGAGGCACTCACCCCTCTCATGCCTGGGACCTGATTCTCTTGAACTTTGAAAACAATATAGGAATGTCTTTCTTGTTCCTGAGCCACAGGTGAAGTGAGCTGGCTAGAGCTGACTGTAAGTTACAGTTGCCTGGGTCTCAGAGTTCCATATTCTATTGCATTGTGAGGGAAGTAGTGTCATCTCTCAGAGCCCAATGATCTAAGCTGCTTACTCACATAAGACCATCCCAAAGACAAACTGGAGGCTGAAATTTCCCCTCCCATATCACTCAATACAAATGTGGACATTGTCAAATCCCAACATCTGCAGCTAGGCCTAGGAACCAGCATGGTCTCAACCTCAAGGAAGCTTTTCTAGGTGAGATCCATGCCTTGTCACTATTCCTCTCATCCTGCAAAAATCATTTTGCCTCTCAGGGCCCTCTCAGCCTGCCATGTGCTTTTTGCATCTATTTCTGACATCTACTTCCTAGAAAACTGGTTTATGTTTCCTAACCTTTAGTTTGCTCTTGAAGCCCCTGTGTGCTGTAATCTGCCCAAAAGGCAAGTACTTAGAGGTGGGAAAAATCATAAAAATATTGAAAAAACTTTACACATATAGTCAGACATTTTTACACGTGTACATTCTTTTAAGATAAACTGTTTTTAATACTTTTGTCATATTTTATGACAGAGGGGAAGGGGAGAAGGGAAGAGGTGCTGCGTTGTCTTCTCATAATTCAAATGATTATTATTTTTTGAACGGGTGTCCAGTCGTGGGGCCTCAACTCTGGGCCTGGGCGCTGTCTCTCAGCTCTTCAGCTCAAGGCTAGCAATCTACCACTTGAGCCACAGCGCCACTTCTGGCTTTTTTCTTTTTTTGCTTATGTGGTGCTGAGGAATCGAACCCAGGGCCTCATGCATGCAAGACAAGCACTCTACCACTGAGCCAACTTCCCAGCCCCTCAATGATTATTATTTAAAACTATAGTTGAAGGAATGTAAGATTTAAAGATAAAAACCGTGCTACTCTTCTTTTTATAAGCTAGTCGTTTATAAAGTATTTCCTCACTAAAGTCTTGTTACCTGTGTCTCATGAACTATCCTCCTCCTTCAAAATAATCAAGAAAAACCTTCACAAATAAGTGGGCTGTTGTCCAATCTCTGGATAAGAATTTAAGATACAACATTGCCTGTGACTCTCTGTGTGTACATCTCTGTGGGACTGTGTGTATGTGTGTGTGTTTGTGTGTGTGTGCAAATGTGTGTCAATGCATATGTGTGTTTTAGGACTTGAACTCCAGGGCTATATGACAATCACAAGTATCTTTCCGTTAACTGTAGTGCTAACAATTGCGCCACAGTTCTCCTGCAAGCTTTCTGTAGTGAACTGGAGAGGAAAGACATACAATTTCCTGCTCAGGCTATCTGAAATAAATCTCAGGTCTCAACCTCCTGATTAGCTATAGTTATAATTATGAGCCTCCAGAATCAGGTGATAAAGCATTGTTACTGGAGGCAGTGGGGTTGAAAGCTTCAGTTGAGCCTCACAATACTCTATACCATAATACAGCAACAGTAGCCAGGTGCTGGTGGCTCAAGCCTGTAATCTTAATTATTCAAAGCCAGCCTGGGCAGGAAAGACCGTGAGACTGCTATCTCCAATAAACCACTAGAAAACCGGAAGTGGCGCTCTGGCTCAAGTAGTAGAGCGCTCGCCTTGAGTTGAACAGTGCAGAGACAGCGTTCAGGCCCTGAGTACAAGCCCCATGACCAAAACAAAACAAAAAAAAAACGGCAACAGCAAAGCCATATATCAAAATACTATAATAAGATGTAATTAGAATATAAGTTAGTGATATAGTCTGCTAGCATAACTTTCAGGAAACGTTGGTCTTAATAATTTAGCATCACAAAACCAAACAAAATGAGATAATTTTAGTAGACTCCACAAATTTTTAATTCCATCATAAAATAAATTCAAAACATTATATAAACAGGAAAACATTCATAATTATAAGGAGAATGTAAAAAAGATAAAAGATAAAAGATGGCAAGTTATGAAATGGAAAATTCTTGTCATGGTGGATATATGGTGGTATTGTCATGGTGAATATGCGATAAAGTTCTTCGGAACCGCAATAGATAAATATATATTTACTACACATAATCTAACTTGTCTCTAACTCTATTTTCTAATGCACATTATCAATGTATTCATGTTTTTGTATATTGCAAAATAACTAGCAGAGTCCGGAGGTTACCAAAATACATTAGCTTCAATGTTTTAGGAGATAAACGTTCTAAATATATTGACTAATCTATATATTAAACATGTAGTGTGTTATCATTGTACTCTCTAAGTATGTACATACACTACTTCAAAGTGAAATGGAATACAACATGGTTTTGCCTGTAAAGCTAGCTTTTTGGTATATCAATTCAAGACCAGTGTAGTTTTTCCTGCAATGCTCCCCAGCTTCTGACTATGTGTGATGGAATACATCTATCATCCCAGGTCCATGGGAGCTGAGAGCAAGAGGATTTCAATTCCATGCCATTCTAGGCAAGAACTGGCACATGGCTCTATCTCAGCCAAATAAGGTTCAACACTGTTTAGCACCTATCACCCTCACCTAGGTGAAAATAAAAATAAGAGCATTGTAGTATAACAAACAATATTAAAACATGCCAATATAAACCAACATGAACAACACACACCTAGTGTTTGTTTCTCATACCTGTAATCCTATTAGCTAGGATTATATATGTGAGCCAGAGGCACGAAGCAGTTCATCATTTTAAAAATGAGTATTTGAAGCCAGGTGCCAGTGTCTCATGCCTGAAATCCCAGCTACTCATGAGGCTGAGATCTGAAGATCGCAGTTCAAAGCCAGCCCAGGAAGAAAAGTCCCCATAAGACTCTTATCTCCAATTAACAACTCAAAAAACAAAAGTGTGTCTGTGGCTCAATTAGTAGAGTGCTAACTAACTTGAGTACAGTCTCAGGGACAGTGTCCAGACCCTGAGTTCAAGCCCCACCACTGACAAAAAAAATAAACATTTGGATATCTGAATTTCTTTTGAATTAAAATGCGTGTGGTGGTATAAATTCTACAGACTACTACATAGTTCATTGTATTTGTAGTCAGAAAAAGCATCAGCAATTGAATGAAGGACATTTTTTCATAAACTAGGAAAGATTGGTCTTTAATTAGAAGAAATTGCTGGACTCATACATAATATTCTCTTCCAATAGTACCTATGGGAGGGAGAAAATCAAGGATCATTCTGTTACTTTGGGAGCTTCTGTTATTAATCACTGCAATAAATATTATGATAATGACACTGTGAAATTATTTAGAGAGATGACTTGAATGTTACCTTTCTACACACTCATGCTACTCCCTCAAATAAATCACAGAACTTAAAATGAGTAACATTTTAGCTGGGAGCCAGTGGTACATGCCTGTAATTCTAGCTAATTAGAAGCTGAGATTTGAGGATGGTAAGTCAAACCTAGCCCTGGCAGGAAATCCATGACACACTTACCTCCAATTAACCACCAGAAAACCTGAAGTGGCACTTTGGCTCAAGTGGCAAAGTGCTAGCCTTGATCTGAACAGCTTAGGGACAGTGCCCAGGCATAGAGTTCAAGCCCCAGGATCAAGAAAAAGAAAAAAGGGGAGAAAAGCCACATTTTAAAGCTAATGTGCATATATACACTGAAATTGTACAGAAATAAAGTTATAACAGCCCCTGGACTGTCAAAAAAAGAGATTAAACTGAAATTGTCTTCAACCTTTCATTTAGAAAATCTACACTGGTGGCAGGCTATTGGAGCTCACATCACTAACTAGAGGTAGAATTTGGGAGGATCACAGTTCAGAATGAGTGTGCAAGGAAAGTGATAAGATTCTCACATTAAGCCTGGCATGTTGGAATGCATTTATGAACCTAGCTACTATTCAGACATAGGTGAGGAACTTAGCCTCTGTTCGGCCCTCAGCAACACTGATAACTTATGAGCAAAGTAACTAAATTGAAAAAGGATTGTTCTAATGATAGAATACTTGTTCAGCAAACAAAATATCTCAATTCATACTCATCTCCTAAAAGAGGAAAGAAAAGGGAAGAAAGAAAGAAAGAAAGAAAGAAAGAAAGAAAGAAAGAAAGAAAGAAAGAAAGAAAGAAAGAAAGAAAGAAAGAAAGAAAGAAAGAAAGAAAGAAAGAAAGAAATGGAAGAGAAAAAGAAAGTAGAGAAGGAGGGGGAGAGAAGGAAGGAAGGAAGGAAGGAAAGAAGAAAGAAAGAAGAAAGAGAGGAAGGAAGGAAGGAAGGAAATGAAAAGAAAGAAAGGGAGGAAGAAAGAAAGGGAGGAAGAGAGGTATAAATAAAAACGTCATCATGTGTTAGATGTTAGTAATGACCCTAAATCATGTTAGCCATAAATGCCATCATTTAATTCTCTGGGAAGAGACATTTTGTATCAAGCCCTGTTGTATGGACTTGGGACTCTGGAAAACCACCAGAGTCCATGAAAAAATGCTAACAGCAGGAGTCGTTTATTTGCAATCTCAAGCTTGGTCCTCCGTGCACTTGGTAAATGGTGATGCTAAGACTCCCCGAACACAAAATCAGAACAGCTTTTATAGTATTGAACAAGCAAGTTTAGGGAACTTCCACATAAGTAGTTACATAATTGGTTTGAGTCCACCCTAACCTCACTGCACTTTTTCTGAACTATTGGTATGTTCTGTTCCTGGAACACTTGGGCAACTCTTTTGATTTCTTGAGGGTGGGCAGGATATTGGGCACCTGTGTTTTTTTCTCTCTCTTGGGGTTATCTGAGGGAAGCCTAGCACAAGATGTTGGGGTCAATCTCAAATTGGAGTTACTTTGGCTCTTCATTCTCTTCTCTTCTAGAGCATCAGGGACCAATCTTGGTCCCTAATTGGCACAGTCTTCTATATTTACAGTTTGGTATTGAGATCTCAGAACTAATAGATGGACTGTGCTGATCCTCTCTTTTACAAAGGCCACCAGTCTACAATGTCCAAATGTGAGTAACAAAATTAACACTACCAAAGGGCCTTACATTTTCTTCCAGAAATCCTGACTCCGTACCTCACAGCTATCTTAATTTTATACCAGATGTACTCATATGCTCCAGTTTTAAGACATACTCATACCATTTGCTACATAATTAAACTTTCTGAGGTTTGTCTTCTTTACAAACATTTTAAGACAATCCTTTCTTTTTAAATCCTTTCTTACCCAGAGGATACCAATTTTTCCCCAACTCCTTTCCTAATGCTTTCTGTACTACCTCCTTGTCTTTACAATTCCTTGAGCTTCTTTGTGGCTAGAGATTAAAACTGCCCATTTTTCCTTCGACTTGTGGAACCATGTTATCTCAGAAAGCCTCAAGGCACCAGTGGGATGAAAAGCTTGATAGATTTTAAGGCTAAGATTAGGGCTGGTCTCATTCCTCTTACTATCTCCGTTGATTTTAAAAAAAATCCTCCTTTATCTTTAAAACATACCGAGGAAGAAGCAAGTTGTTACCATACCAGAGCGAAAAGAGGCTGTGACCCTGAAGTGCCTAAGGCAATTCAGCAATAACCTTGCCACTAATATCCACTGTGGGATTAGAGAAGGTTACTAGATATCACCAAAAGAATGTCCCACAAGATCTTATTTTGTAGCAGATTTCAACAGGGAAGCATTCTCAGGTGATGGAATCAAGCAGGAGTTCAGTCTATTTTACTGCGGTGGAGGTGGTCTGAGTGATGATGTAGATTTCCTCCAGGTGACTGTCAGGCTGTCGTTGAACTTTATCCATTAGGGTGTGCAGCAGCAGCAGCAGCAGCAGCAGGGTCTCTCAGTGGCTCCAAGCGACAGTCACACCTCGTGCTGAGCTGCAAATTCCTACACAACCTGGTTAAGGACACATGGCATAGGCTTGGCAGGCTGTGACCCCACTAGATTTTAGAACTATTTAGACAATAGCCCGGGACAATTTACCAAGATGACAACTTTTTAAATTAGATAGTTCTTTTAATAAGACTAGGATTTTCTAGGCAGATATACAGGGCTCAGGCCTGTAGTATTATTTCCCATGTCTTTTCCTTCTGTCTGTTTTGCCACATTTTTAAAAAAGTGAATCTGGTCCCTTCTTCTTAAAAGGGGATGATGGGCAAAGATTCATCTTCTGTCACTTCTTCAAGCTGACTCAGGGATGTTTATCCTAGTTAGCCAGCAACCTATAACCATAGCCTATTTTACAAAGAGGTAATCAGGGTTAAATGTTATTTAGAACAATATTTTAACTTTTAACAAATGCACAGACCTTTTTTCTGGCTACAGCTGTGGAGCTTATTTAGACTTCTGGTTTGCAAAAGGATCTTTCTGGATGGCATAGGAATGTGATCTCTAGTAATCCTAACAATGCCTCAGTTACCTATGTAGGCCTTCAGACAGATATCAATAGAAACACACTCTCAGGTTTACAAAGTTTTTTCCTGAGCAGATGAATTTCATGTAGCTGGCATCAGCTCAAAATTTACTGCCAATTAGAGTTTTTGGCACATACAGGGGTTGGAATCAAAACTAACTTCCACATTTTTAAACCTTATCTTTTTAGTACTCTCACAGAGTTCCTGTCCCTTATAAGGTAGATAGGCATAGACAGTAGGCATGCTTACAAACTATGTTCCCATGAACTCCTGGCTCTGACCAATTTTTGAAATGCCACGCACAAATGACTCTAGGATCTGGCATTATTTCTGCCATCCAAGCAGTGGCTTATGGTGTCTGGATGATCCTCCATTGTTTTCATCCCAGGAGTGTCTTCTCCACACTGGGAAAATGCCTCATTGGCATTTCCCTTAGTTAGTTGCTGAACTTGAACTCGGGGCCTGAGTGCTGTCCCTCAGTTCTACAGCTCAAGGCTATCGCTCTGCCACTTTGAGTCCTAAAGAAACTCTGCTTGCTCTTTCAGCCATCTTTTGGCTGAGTAGAATTGACAGTTTCACAAGGACCTTTTTCTGCCTGGGCTGGCTTGGAAAGAGTTTGCAGATCAACAATTCTCATAAAAGGCCACTCTCATCCACTTAAAAGCAACAAGGTGGTCAACATAGAAGGGTCTTTTAAGCATGTTCTTACCTGAAAAGTACTAACAGCTAAAGTTACATCTGATAAACTTACAAAAATCCTCACTCCTTTTTGTGGGCCTGCTAGGAACTGTTATAAAAAAAAAAAACCTATGAGACAAACTGAAATAGGTATTAAGCAATTATTTTGTTAATCCTAATTTTTCCCTTTAGCATTTTGAGGTAAATGTTTAGAACATTTTTACTTTTAAACTTTATATACAGAAATCAATTCCTAATTTGTAATCTCCGTTTAAATATTCTATACTTTAGTTTTTAGTTGCATTTTGAAAAATCCCTTGACCTCTCAAGGCTAGGTGTCACTCATTTTCTCTTGGCTGCTTGTTTTAAAACAGATACACATTAAAACTTTTAAACTCAAATAAGAATTTTTTCTTATTGCAAAAATTACAATCACAATCACTGTACCAAGAAGCTAGACTTAACTCCATTTTGCCTTAAAAAATGTCCAATAGCAGAGTATCATTGAGAACAAATCACATTATATAAATAAACTTTGTAATCCTTTTTAAAGGCCTTCTTAATTTTAATTTTAACACATCCAAGGGACAGTTTTAGTAATGCTAATCCGTTCATTACATCATTCAGTTTTACCATCATGTTTCCAGTGTCTATCTGAAGATAAGGTACAGAATAAAGATGAGCCACTTAGCCCTTCCTGTGTAATGGGCATGCACCCAATCCGACTCTTTAGGGTTAGATGAACTGCATTTGTGCCAGCTTGCCCTCTTTCACCATGCATGGTTCTACTGTGCATGATCAGCTGAACTGCACTTCTGCATGTTCACCCTTCACTCCTAAAGATAGTTCTTCTCTTGTCTTCTAAGTTTCTCCTTGTTGTTAAGCCAGATATCTTTATTACAGTGTAAAGAGACTTATGCATTCTAAAATACCAGATTTTCTCATTTTCAAGTTAAAGAATCCTTAAAAAGCCATTTAAAACAAAGTGAAAATTCTTTAAAAATATTTTTTGGTAATGTCCAAACCTCATAACCTTTTGAATTTTAAATTTAAACTCACCCAATTGTTACAGAATGCTGAAAATATCTATCTTCAACATATTACCAAACACATACAAAACACACTCACACAGATATTTAAGCATGCCAAAATAAAAACAACTTGTACATACATTTTCTAAAATTTTCAAACAAAAATTTAAGACAATATTTCTTTTAAACTAAGTATCTTTGTTGAGTTTCATTTTTCCAGGGCTTGCTTGTTTATGAAGGCATTTCTCCAATTAGTCTTTTGAATCCCTTCTGTTGGAGGAATGCTGGAAGGATGGTCACCTGAAACTAAACTGGCCTGATTTTTATCCAATTTTATACAAGAGCACTTTACATTGTCAGGACTAGCTGAAAAGTGAAACCCAGCCACACAGCCTTCTCTGTGATTGAGCTCAGCTGGAGGCTGGAGCTTTTATTTCCCCAGAGATGTTCAAATAAATAACAAAAACACAAAAACCAAAAACACACATTAAAACTCGTACCAATTATAAAACAGAACTAGACAACTCAGCACCCAAAGGCTGAGTTTATCCCTACCAGAACTCTGTGCCGTTCTCACTCAGCAAGCGGAATCCAGAGTCTGCTACTCTCACTCAGAACTTCCCTACCTCAGGAAATAGAACAGAGAACAATCAGGTCTCAGTGAATGGGGTGATGTCTCACCAACGTTTTTTGACCCAGGGGCCTTCCAAAGTGGAAGAGAAGTCCCAGTCATTTTGGAGCAAGGGAAATAAGTCCCTAGCGGCCATCCCCTCAGACTGACGGATTCTCCCCCATATTCAGACCCTCCTGGGCCAAGGCCAAAGGATAAGATAAACTCCAAATGACAAACAGAACACTCAACACAAAGAATTTACAAAGACACACTTCATCATTGTAAATTGTAAACAAGAAAGTGCCAAACTACAGATGGAGCATTTCCCCCAAAATGGAAAACTTCCCAATACAGATGGAAAACTTCCCAAAAAATGTCTGCATGAAAGTGCCCGACTACAGACAGAAAATTTCCCAAAAATGTCTGTACTAAACAGCAATCTACCAAGAGGTGTCTGGGGACATCTTCTCACAGACCCCGTTGGCAGTCTTATAGCGCGTCTACCAAGAGTCCTAGCCAACCAGAATACAGACCCTGTGGGAAACCAGAATTACAGATACAGAAATTACAGGCAACCAAATATACAGAACAGCAGTGCCTTGACTTAACAGCTGTTTTTTTTTTTTTTGAGTCTCTGTGGTGGGGCGTCTGGATGGTTTTATTAGGGGGATTCCACATGAACCCCCAGAAATGTTGTACAGACTTGAGACCCCCGAAAGACCCCCAGAGATCATGACCAATATGAACAGCCTAAGAGTCCTTTATTTACAAGCTCAAGCTGGTCCTCTGTGCACTCACTAACCGGTGATAATAAGAATCCCTGAGCACAAAATCAGCACAGTTTTATAGTACTGAACAAACAAATTTAGCGAATTTGCACACAAGCAGTTACATGATTGGTTTGAGTCCACCCGAAAAACACTGCCTTTTCTCTGAGCTATTGGTATGTACTGTTCCTGGAACACTTGGGAAACTGTTTTGATTTCTTAAGGGTGGGCAGGGTTGGTGGCAACCTGTGTTTTTTTTTCTCTCTCTCTCTTGGTATTACTTTGAGGGAAGCCTAGCACAAGATGGTAGGGTTAATCTTAAATTAGAGTTACTATGGCTCGTCAGCCTGAATAAACCATAGCATACCACATGCAAAGCTTTGGTAAAACACAAGTCTGGCTTACACTGTTGGACCAATAGGAGTGTATGTCTACTGCTGTTGCAGGTGTGTCTTAAGGTGTGTGGAGTTTTTCATCCTGATGATCTTGCAATGATGAAATTGACTAACTACACAATTACCTGGGCAGATCCCTGTTGAGACTTTTAATATTAAGTCACAGGTTAACAAAGAACAATATTTAAAATGAAATATATTGAACAACCAGACATGGTGACCAAAATAATTTTTACCTGATTCAGTGTATTTTTTACATGCTATATCACATGTACAAGTTCTTCATTCCCTTCTGTGTCATTATGTTGTCTTTCCTTATTTTGGTTTTGTTTTCAGAACCATGGTATAAGAGGGCATTTCTTAGATTTTTGTCTTCTAGTCTTCAGAAAGTCTACAGTTAAATAGTTCCTTTTGTTAGAAAATTAAAAGCACATTGGGTGGGGTCTTTATCATAATTTTGTTATGATCTAAAATATGTTTTTATTTCTGGAATTTTACCTGTATAATCTCATTTCAATCTTTTCTAAAGGACACTTTAGTGGAAGGAGGAAATTCAAAATGGATTCTGTTAGAGAATTTTTTTTCTTTTTTTTGGGGGGGGTCCAGTCATGGGGCCTGAACTCTGGGCCTGGGCGTTGTACCTCAGGTCTTCAGCTCAAGGCTAGTGCTCTTCCACTTGAACCACAGCGCCACTTCTGGCTTTTTTCTTTTTTGCTTATGCGGTGCTGAGGAATCGAACCCAAGGCCTCATGCATGCAAGGCAAGCACTCTACCACTGAGCCACCTTCCCAGCCCCCTGTTGCTAAATTTCTGTTGCTAAAACTCTGGTACATAGTAAAGTAAGCAAATCCAAAATTATTTATTACGGAGATGAGTTCAAAGTCATCTAATACCCTTTCCTCAACGAAAAGAGAGGATTTAAAATAACTAATATTTTTTAAAGTTAATGGGCACAAATATGCACGAATTTTTTAGAAATAAAATGATCATTCATGAAACCTTACTGATACTTCAAAGAATGGTTTCCAATAAGAGGAATCACCTTCATACATTTTCACACAATGTGTATCTGCCTGGTAACAGAACCCCAAACTAGAATAAGGCATCTAATAGCTGTCTAAATTTGTTGCCTTTTTGCAATTCTGCTTTCTTATCCTATTGATTAGTATGAATTCTATGGCCAGTACAATATCACATATCTAATAACAGTTACTAGATTTGGACCTTCATGGATGAGATGGTGTGGGTTTCTGGTGGAGCCCTCTCTGGTTTAAAGGGGGAGTTGGTATTGGCACAGTCCCTGTAGTGGAACATGGTTCGTCTTAGGGGGTGAAGACCAGTCTGTGTAGGGCTTTGAGACCGCAGGGAGGAGAAAGGAAGTACTAGACTTGTTAGGGGCCTTGACTCTTGTAGAGTAGGCGGTACTTTAGTAAAAAGGCTGGGTCACAGGGCTGGAGGCTGATTGGGGCAGAGCTTTGAGAAGGAAGAACAAAGCTACAAAGGAGGAGGTTACTTAGAGGAAACGTTCTGGGTGAGCATTGTGAGCCCTTGTGGGATATGTAGGATGAGGTTTCCCATAAGGCAGGGCAGTGAATGTAGGCAAGAGGCTGACAGAATGTGGGGATTCTGGTGCAGGAATGCGGAGCTATGAGGGAGGAGGCTTTTCAAGGTCTGGCTTTGAGAGGTCAGGGTGGTAAAAGGAAGACATGGACTAGTAAGGGGTGGGGTTTCTGGTGGACAACAGCAGGCCTTTGGAGAGTATGTTAGGGTGGAAGTGGGGTTTCCTGCAGAGAAGAGTGCAGTCACAATGTATGGAGGAGATTTTCAGAAACAGAGCTTTGTGAGAGCACTGATAGGATCCAGTGCACCAGAATGGTTAAGATGGGGTTTCTGGTATAGTCAATCACCACTTTGAAAAGTGGAGTAATGTTGGGTGGGGATTTCAGTGTTGCAAGGCAGGCCATGGTCTTTGTACAGGGTTTCCAGTAGGGCAAAGCAACCTTCAAAAATGGAATACGGAGGGACAGGGATTTACAGTTGAGCCTGGTGCGGCTTCCAGATGGAGGCCAACTGGTGCAGTTCTTTCTAGTGGAGCAATGTGGGTGTTGAGAGATGGGATAGTGTGTTGGGGGTATTCTAGTGGGGTTTTTCTGGAGCAAGCCAGGGCTTGGAGCCATGGGGCTAGTTGGAGGAGGGGCTTTGAGAAGGAGTTGAAGGGATACAAAGGTGTAGATAATTATGGGCAGGGTATCTGGTGGAGTAGGGTGTGGATCTGAGGGAGGAGCCAATAGGGGTCGGGTTCATTTGAGGAGTAAGACAGGGCATTGAGAGAACACTTGTGGGAGGTGGAGAGGCTTGTGGTGGAACAGGGCTGGCTTTCCAGGCAGGAGATGGGCTGTGTGAGAAGCTTCTAGCCAAGCAAGGTGAAGCTTCAAGGGAGTTATAGGGAGGTGAAGGGTTTTTGGTATTGCATGATGGGTTTTGTGAGAAGAAGTAGGTTCAAGGCTGGGTTTGAAAGTTTAGTCCACTTAGAAGTAGGATAGTTATGGGCAGAGGTTCTGATGAAAACAGGAGAGGCTCGAGGGAGAAGGCTAGTTGGTATGAAAGGGAAGGGAGGAGCTTGGATGTACTAAGAAAGGGGAGCAATGCGACTATGAGGGACTAGAGTAGTTAGGGTGGGGTATCTGTGAGGTTGCAACATGGTTTATTGCAGTCATCAAAATGGTGATTTAAGCAATGTGTCTTTACCATTGGATGCATCAATGTTAAAACATATCTAAGAATGTGAAGCACTACTATACAGACCCTGAAGAAACTCAGACGGATCTGTGAAATTATGTTGGAATAAAATTAATGACTAATTACAGAAGGAATTTATTTTCACTCGGCCCATAAATACTTTCCAGAAGAAAAGGCTACATTGAAAAATAAACAATTAAAAGGAAGCAGGCAGGCAGACCTTGAAGTAAACATTATCCAATGAACAACAGGTATGGAGGAATGATTGCAATCTTCTTTTACCTAAGTTACAGTTACTGACCTATATTCTTCCCTAATGCCAAATCAAAAAGCCATGAAAATGCAGTAATTATTTTCAAGGCCTTAGACTTTACAGAAAGAATTCAATACGTGCAGTTCTAGAAAGTATAAAGATAGATGTCGTAGCTAAAGATTGAAGAAAATATCCCCATCTCTGGCCCTCCAGGGTGAGAAAGGTTAAGCCAAAGCATAATGAGAATGGACAGAAGTACAGTAGTGCATACCAGTTGTTCCCAAGATACAATGATGAATGTACCGGGGGAGAAAATCAACAAGATCATCACAGGACTTAGCACTGGAGAGTAGAGAAAAGAGCAGTGAAAATTCAAGGAGAATTACAAAGGATGCCCTTGCATATTTGGCAGTAGAGCACATCGCATTGAGGTCTAAAGTATGTGTAGGTATTATAGGAAACTACCTGTGCTCATAAGGTGTCACAAGAAGTGATGAACTTACGATTTACAGGACATTGAATAATCATAAAAGTCTTGCTTTAGTAGTGAAGAGTTAAACCTTGATAAACTCTGTTGTGAAACACCTAACAAACTATAAAACCAAGACAAGAAGATTCAAAATGTGTATGTTACTTGACTGTTTGCAATAGTAGAGATAAAAAAATGTCAAATCACAAAATGTGGATGCAAAAGGATAACATTATTAAGGTAATCTTTAAACAATACATATTTTATGTGAATAGTCCTGATTGTAAATGATTTGTTTTCCTTACAGATTTTGGATGCACAAAAACAACAAAAAACAAAAACAAATCAAAGCAAAAGGCACTTGGCAATAGAGCTGGCTGCCAGTGCCTTATCCTTATTTCTAGATAGTCATGAGCCTGAGATTGGAAGATCATAGTTCACCGATGGCTGGGGTAGCAATCCATGAGATATTTATGTTCAATTGTTCAATCAAAGACAGATTGAAACTTTGGATCAAATAGTACAGACTCAGTCAGTCATTAGTGAAAAAACCAAGCAAGAGTTTGAGGCTCCAAGTCAAGTTTCATTACTGTGTGGCGCGCGTGCGCACGCACAGACACACACACACACACACACACACACACACACACATACACACACACACACACAAATGGAATGAGAGAGGAAGAGGGAGAAAAAAGGGAATATTAAGAGTTTAAAATGTGAACCTGTCTGCCAGGACTATCGTAAGCATATATTAATAAAAATGAAGGAAACCATGGAACCTAGGTTCCATGACTATTTTCCCAAGTCTTTCCATTTTCTTAAGAAAGGGGCTGTGTCATTCTTTCTGATAGAAACATAAAATTTCATTGTGTATATATACCACCTTTTCTTGAACTATTCATATATAGAGTGGCTTCTCGTTTGGTTCAATATCTTAGATATGGTAATAATCCTTCCAAAAACATAGTTGTAGATTTAGTGTGTTTTAGCTTGAGATCATTTCCACAAATGCCCAGGAGTGGGATTGCTGGCTCCAGAGCTATGTACATTTGACCTTACAAAATGATGCTAATTGAAATGAACTCCAAGGTATGGAAACAAGTCATTTTTTTTCAGATGTCAACCTTGATATCTCTAAAGTAGTGTATCTAGATCTTATTTTATTTCATTTGTCTTTTTCAATTGGTTTATCCCTGGCAATCTCTGTCTTAATTCTGGTACCTTCCATTTTGTATATACATTTATCTGATTTTGAGAAGGAAAGGAAAAACATAGTGATGAAAGAAGTACAAAGAGCGACCCACTGCAACAATGATATTCACAAGACACTATGTCAGAAATGAACTTGACAACCTTGGGGTGGGGAGAGGGGTAGGAGGTGGGAAAGAATATGATAATAACAATGGAGTGGGAAACAATATTCAACAAGGAATTTACCTTACTCATGTAACTCTACCCACTCTGTAAAGTATCTTTGAAATAAAATAAAATTTAAAAATTGAACCTATCCTAAAAATAATATCCTTTTCAAGATCATACATCTCTCACAGTACTTGTGAGAGATTCTAGAGTCAAGCTGTTAGACCTGAAAAGGGATAGATTGGGAAGCCATCTCAAACAGCTTTGCTCTGGGAAGATCAAACAGTCAAGGGAAGAAAGGGGTATGAGTTATTACCTCAAGGGTATTTAAGTTAGAGCTGTTGGACACTAAAAGATTAAGACTTTGGAGACAAGATGGATGTCTGTGCTATAATTGTAATGATTCTTGCTCCCTTCTTCTCCCTAACAATAAGGTATTCAATTATCACTATGTTTACAAACAATACCTCATGTCAATAATTATAACCACAAACTAGATTGATGCCTTAGTTTGTGGACCTACCTGTAGCCACTGACCACCCCCCTATAGTAGAATGAATATAAAGTCTGTTAAGCAGGATTTGGGGATCCAGAAGCTGGTAATGTGGCTTTGGGTCCTCTGGTGTCTTCATTCCTGTCACTTCCTGTGATTTCTCAGTTCTTTGGCCAGGTATTCCATCATATTTGCTGTCCCAAGGTTGCGGTTAATGACAGTACTGATATTCTGAATACCTCAAAACAAACCACATAAAAATACTTCCTCAAAGAAGATTGACAAATGTATAGGATCACCTGGAAAGATACCAAACATCAGCAGTCAACCTCTGATCCTCTAGCAAGAAAGTACAATTCAGGACTATCTTTACTTCTGATAATATAAGAGATGGATAATTGTCCCTTTTGTATATTTGGTATTTGGTATTGCATATATTTTCAGAAACACATATACATTGTGACATAATGTTATTTATTTCATAGGTCAGACCACGTCATTGGAGTGATGACCCATTTGCCTGAATTACACTTAGGTGAGTGTGAATTGCCTAATTACGACCATTTCTACATGAAACTCAGCAACACAGAATGAAGTATCAGGGTCAGGCCATTCTATACCTGTGAGGATTTACACTTAGATTAGAGTAATACACACCTCTCAGCACTCATGGCACATTCGCGTGTTATAATTGTCATCAGATCAGAAACATGCTAGAGCTTAAAGTAGAATGATGGGCAATACATTTTCAATGCAATAGTGATGATCACCCCTGCAAATATTCTCAGTGGAGAATCTTTCCTATACATTTTACTGACTTAACTTCTACTTTGTGCTTTACCATTATCAGGCAGAGTCACACTGTATTGAGCTACAATACTGCAGCAACCTCAGCTGCCTTTGAATGTTACCTCCAATCTTGGTACTAAGGTCAACACTGCAACTCTAACCACATAGTTACAGGACACCCGAACTTTTCAAGCCTGGTTAACAATTGAGCTATCACTGCTCATTGCCAGTGTTAAAGATCTCACTCTTTAGATTTATTGTTTATCTTCTTATATTTCCAACACTGCCTTAGATGTTGGTTTTTGAAGTAGAACTTTTAGTTTGCATCTGATTTATGGGGGTGTTAGTAATGCCAGTTGAACTGCATATATTATAATGTAAGTAATTTGATGTTTTCACATGTGAATTAAATTTTGTTATTTGAGGAAGTGAATAAACATCACTCACAAAAGTTTCTTTGTGTGTATTGGTATTGCTATATTGTGAACTTCCTAAACGCCATCCATGGAAGCACATGTCCTTAATTCCATCATTTCTGTCACTGAGACAAGGCTTGAAAGGTCCAGACCATTTGGCACCTCATAGTAAGAACCTTTCTACAAAGAAGGGGGAGAGAATAGCAAAAAGAGCAAATGAATCTTCCAACAGTTTTGTTACATATTCATTATGCTTAGCCATTAAGACCACCATAATACTATTGTTTATGACTTCTTACCTACTCTTTTCTGTTCTGAGCAGTTTTATTTATGGATCTTTAAGAAATCATAAAAGAATAACATAAGAAATCTATATAAATCATATAAGAAATCACAAAAAATAGTCTGTTAGCTATATATACTCCCAAAGACATAATTTCAGGAAAGTATTAAGCACATAAAATGTAATGTAATGACTCTTTATTGAAAACTTCAGCAGTTGCAATTTATTTATTCTGATAACAAAGTTTATAAAGTAAGTTAAAATAGTATTCCAAATGGAACACAGAACTAGATACATGAAGGGTAGCACTAAAGAATATTACTGCTACCATTCAAAGTGAAATTTAGGCAAAACTACTTCAGAGTAAAAGCCACAGGACAGCCCCATCATTACTTTCATTGTTCATATGAAGAAAAGACCTTTTTTGTAGTAGACAAATTTTCACAGATATTAACATCAATTGGGTATATATTTCTTAAGGCATTCAGGAAGGATGCTCTGACCATGTTAATTGAAGCTGACTTCTCTGGGACCTACTACAGACTGCACAGACACTATTCCAAGCACTGCACCTGCATTAGGGTAATTGTAGTGCTTATGAGTGATTTTCAAGTTAGAAAATGAATTAAATATTTTATTAAAAACAGAAGTAAGCAACAAGGTGAAGCAAATTTCCCAAATACCCAAGACTGATCAGTTCTAGACACATAATTCAAATCCAGTTTTACACCAGGCATATCTGAGGATATTCTTTATCATATTCATTAACTTTCAAGAGCTATAGAGCAGATGAACCCTCATTATCTTTCTATAATGGCAATAACAATGCTTCAGAATATAGATAGTTTTAAATGAAAAGGGTGTGGCTAATGTAAGTGTAAGTGATTTTTAAACCAAACAAAGATCAGTTTCATTTCTCATGAAATACATGAATGAAAATCATTCAGCTTCCACTTTTCATTACTCCTGGAGTAATTGCTTAAGCAGACCAATTCCATGTCAAAGACACTTGTGCTGATAAACACAGGCTTTTATCATGAAGTACCATGAATACACAGTGAATAGTTTGTTATGGATATATAATCCAAAAGAAATAATTTAGTGGAGGTTCCAGGAAGATGGCAGAGGAGAAGGTAGAGGCTAAACAAGTTCTCGCATAGAAAGCAGTTTTAGAGTTCCAGCAAACATTCCTAAGCCAGAGAACCACACCAAGTGTGCCTTCAAAGGACAGAGAGTTAGGCCACAGAGGGACAATAAAGGCAAGGAGACCCCTCTGAGCACTTGCCAGCAGCTGCAGCTGCGGCAGCAGCAGCAGTGGCGGCGGCGGCGGCGGCCGTACCTGCCATATCTGAATCACAGAGAGTCTGGGATGAAGGAGCCAGACACAGAGGGCAAGCGGATTCTACTCATCACCAGCAAGAACCAACAAGGAGCGGAAATCTTCATCCTTCAATTCGCAGAACAGAGACGACCCAGGAACCAAGACTCGGTGTGAGAAGAAGCCTGACGTCCTCACTCCTTCTCAGGGACCAGAAGAGGGAAGGCCACCCCTCCACCCCAGTACTGCAGATCTCCATCTTGGATACCGACAAAGCTCGGCGGAGCTGCTAGCAACAACTCAGGCCTTGGAAGTAAACTAGAGTCATTTAGCAGGCCACAGGAGCCTAACCTGACCTGCCAGACTCAGCTCTACCTAGGGAAAAGTCACTCAGCTCTGGCGCCAGCCCCAAGAGTGGCTTTCTTTGTCGGGTAATCAGAGGCAGAGGCTGCCCCTCCCTTTAGCAGCCTCAACAATCAATTGAAATTCATTAAACAGAAACCCTGAGAATGGCTCCAGGCTGGGGTCTGTGAGTTTCTCACAAACCAGCCCTCAGGAAAAGCTGCTGTTTGCTAAAAGGCCTCAACTCTACCCAGAACCTAGCCTCATCACAACATCTCCAAACTTGAGGAAAAAGCCATCTCCCTCTTTTGTGATACTCAAAGCAGAACTGCCTCCCATTGAACTAACCTGGGAGGAGGAACTCAAACCTTTGAGGAAAGCAGAGCATTTTTCTGCCTGTTCAAACAAACTGACTTAAGAAACCAACCAAGCCACAGGAACACAAGCAGACCAGAGACTCCAACAAGAGGCTGGTTAAGGACACAAGGGAGTACAGGATTTTTCCCACCCCTCCCCCAAAAAATCAAAGAACTATTTTTTTTGTACCTTTATTAAAAATTTTTTTTCTAATTTTTTTTTAATCTTTAATTTTAACTTTTTGAAAAAAATTGTTTTCTAGTAATTTTTTTTCCTCTTAGAATTTTATTTTAGGGGTATAAATGTGTGTGCGTTTTTCTTGTTTTTCTTTCTTTTTTTTTGTTTTTGTTTTTTATTTTTGCTTTTTGTTTAGCTCTACTGAACTTCTGATCGTTTTTCTTTCTTTCTCATCCTTTTCACCTTTTCTTCTCTTTCATTCTTCTTTATGTGACTTAACTGTTGTTCTACCCATCCTCAGATAAACCCATAGTCAATTATTAGACCTTATCCCCCATTGTGTACACACTTAATTCACAAATTTATTACTCAGTTCAAAACCTCTGAGACTTAAATTCCTTAATAGCAGTACTACCTCTTTATACCTATATAATATTTTAAGTATCTTTATTTTTAATTTTTTCACATCTCCTTTATATCCCTCCCCTTCTCTCATTATATTCACATTCTCCTCTGAATAGTTTGTTTTTGCACATGTATAATATTTCTAATTTATACCTTTCTAATTTTTTTGGTCTCTTTTTGTTCCCTTTCTCTGTCTTCTTTTGATTCTCTCTCCCTACTCTCATCCTATCCAACCTATTTCCTGCTTTGAGATTAGGACTTAGTTAACACTCCCTGTGCCTTCCCACATCACACTCTATTCCTATTTTTTACCCACAACTCTTCCTAAACCTAATAATTTCTGGTTTACCAAATTCTTTGTGGTTAGTAGCCTATTAATATATAGTTGTTCAATGTTGAATAGATGTATCTGTTGAACTAGATTGTATCTGCAGACTATTGACTGTGCAAATACAGACTTTGGTTGATACTTGCTTTAAGTTTGTGTTCTAGCACAAAAGTGGTGTTAATTTCATCCCAAATAGGCAGGGTAAGCCGGAAAAACACAAGAAAAATGGCAAGCTCACGTATCTCAACTCCCACTCATGATAATCAGGGGACAGAACAGATAATGAATAATCCAGAGGAGAGTTCCCAAATAGCTCTACAAACTCTGCTGGCAAACATGATAAATGAAAAGATTGAAAACATACAAAGGACTCTGTATGAGCGTGATAGGGAGAGAAAGGAGGCAATCCAAAGGTTTATACAGGAATATCATGAGCGAGAGGAAGCTAGTCACAAACTGATATAGGATTTGCATGAGTAGCTTGAGAATACTCAAAGAGAAAGGCAGGAATGGCATGAGCAGGCTGAGAACACTCAAAGTGAACTAGAGGAATGGCATGAATGGGAGGAAGCTAAGCAAAGAGCAATACAGGAATTGAGAGAGCAGGATGAGAATACACAAAGATCACTAAAGGCATTCATGGAATCCATTAAGAAAGAGCTGAAGGAAGTCAGGGAGAACACAAAGGGAATGCTGACTGGAGCCCAACAGATGGAATGGGAGTGCAAGGAAACCATAACCAACAACTAAGTGATTTGAGAATAAACACCAAACACAAAATTAAGGAAGCAAAGAAGTCAGTACAAGATCTAAAACAAAGTTTCAACAAAGAATTTGAAGCCATCAAAGCTGACCAACTAGAAGGAAAAGAAATAAAAAACAAAGTAGAAAGCCTTGAGAGCAGGTTAGACCATGCAGAAGATTGAATCTCGGGGATTGAAGACAGCATAGATATTATAGAGAAAGAACATACAACAATCCAAGACAAGTCCAAGAAATACGATAGATCTATCCAACACTTGGAAGACACCATCAGAAGGCTTAATCTAAGGATAATGGGTGTAGAGTAGCACCTAGAAACAGAAGTTAATGGTCTAGGAAATTTGTTTAACAGGATCCTAGCAGAGAATATGCAAATATGAAAAAGATAGGCCTATTCAGATACAAGAAACTTTTAGAACTCGAAATAGACAAGACCAGAATAGGACATCCCACTGTCACATTATAATCCACACAGGATCAACTCAGAACAAGGAAAAGATCCTTAAAGTTGTCAAGGAGAAAAAGACTAATCACCTATAAAGGAAACCAATTAGAATCACCTCAGATTTCTCAGCTGAGACAATGAAAGCAAGAAGAGCCTGGAATGATGTATACCATGCCCTAAAAACCAAAAAAACTATCAACCAAGAATACTGTACCCAGCTAAACTCTCCTTCATAACTGAGGGCCAAATAAAAACCTTCCATAACAAAGAAAAATTGAAACAATACATCTCCACCAAACCAGCCCTACAAAAGATTCTTAAAGATGTCCTACACATAGAAAACCAACAAGACCACAATAAATGCCAATGAACTGCACCCAAACTGAGAATCCAAGAACCATAGGAAGAACACAGTTTTCACAGCCCCCAAGAAGTTGGATAACATGGTAGGAACTTCCAAATACCTCTCAGTCCTATCTCTTAACATTAACGGACTCAACTCTCCATTTAAGCAACATAGACTGTCGAGTTGGATTACAAAACAAGATCCTTCTATCTGCTGCCTTCATGAGTCACACCTTGCCCGTAAAAACAAACACATTTTCAATGTGAAAGGCTGGAACGAAATCTAACAATGAAATGGCCCCCTTAAACATACGGTAGTTGCAATCCTAATATCAGATAAAATAGACTTCAAATTAAAAAATGTGAGAAGAGATAAAGAAGTTCGCTACATACTAATTAAGGGATCTCTCCTTCAGGAGGATGCTACCATTCTAAATATCTATTCGCCAAACAAAAGAGCACCCAAATTTGTCCAAGAAACACTACTTTCCCTCAAATCCCACATAGATCCAAAGACATTAATTGTTGGGGATTTTAACACACCACTCTCCCCACTAGATAGATCAACTCGGCAAAAACTCAACAAAGAAACTGCAGATATAAAAAACTGCATAGATCAACTAGATTTAAAAGACATCTACCGAATATTTCACCCAACAGCATCGGATTACATATTCTTCTCAGCAGCACATGGAACATTTTCTAAAATAGACCACATTTTAGGCCACAAAGCAAACTTGTCCATATTCAGAAACATTGAGGTAATACCTTGCATTCTCTATGACCACAAGGGAATAAAATTAGAACTCAACACTAAAAGACACCAAAGAATTTCCAATAACACATGGAGGTGGAACAACACACTGCTGAATCATGAGTGGGTCCTGGAAGAGATTAGAAAGGAAATCCAAATGTTCGTGCTATTCAAAAAAATGAGCACACAAATTACTAGCTACTCTGGGACACAGCAAAGGCAGTATTCAGAGTCAACTTTATAGCTCTGAGTTCCTACATCAACAAATTTGAGAGATCAGAAACCAACAATATAATGAGACATTTGAACCTCCTTGAAAAAGAGAAGCAAGATAAACCCCAAACCAGTAGACGGAAAGAAATAATTAAAATTAAATCAGAATTAAATGAATTAGAATCCAAAAAAACTATAGAAAGAATCAAAAAAACAAGAGTTGGTTCTTCAAAAAAATTAACATAATTGACAGACTCTTAGCAAATCTTATCAGAAAAAGAAGAGAACACACCCAAATAAATAAACTCAGAGATGAAAATGGAAATATCACCACAGAAAAAAACAAGGTTCAGAACATTATAAGGGAATACTTCTCAAAACTTTATGCTAATAAGTTTGAGAACATGGCAGAAATGGACCTTTTCCTAGCAAATATTGACATGCCAAAACTAAACCAAAATGAGTTAAACCATCTTAACAGGCCCATATCAAGCATTGAAACAGAAACAGCAATAAGAGACCTCCCAGCTAAGAAAAGTCCAGGACCAGATGGTTTTACAGCGAAATTCTACGAGTCCTTCAAAGCTCAGCGCACACCAATACTCCTCCAACTCTTCAATGAAATTGAAAGAGAAAGTTCACTACCGAGCACATTCTATGAAGCCATCATCACCCTGATCCCAAAACCAGGCAGGGACTCATCAAAGAAAGGGAACTATAGACCCATTTCATTGATGAACATTGATGTAAAACTTCTCAACAAAATTTTGGCCAATCGACTTCAACAATTCATCCAAAAAATTATACACCATGATCAAACAGGATTCAGATCAGGGATGCAAAGCTGGTTCAATAGACGCAAATCAATTGCTGTTATTCATCACATCAACAGGAACAAGAATAAGAACCACATGGTTATCTCAATAGATGCAGAAAAAGCATTCGATAAGATCCAACTCCCCTTTATGATGAAGGTTTTGGAAAAATTAGGAATCCATGGAACATTCCTCAATACAATAAAGGCTGTATATGACAAAACTACAAACAGCATTATACTTAATGGTGAAAAACTAAAGCCATTTCCTTTTAACTCAGGAACAAGATAAGGATATCTACTCTCTCCACTTCTTTTCAACCTAGTATTAGAATGCCTAGCTACAGCAACAAGAAAAGATGCAGACATAAAATGGTTCCAAATAGGGAAAGAAGAAATAAAACTCTCCCTCTTTGCAGATGACATGATCTTGTATTTAAAGAATCCCATGGACTCCATTCCCAAATTACTCAAGCTGATTCAATACTTTGGCAAAGTAGCAGGCTATAAAATTAAGCCCCCAAAGAAATGAAGGTCCTCTATGATGAAAACTTTAAGAACTTGAAAAAGGAAATTAAAACAGCACTTAGAAAATGCTTTGATATACACATATTATAGGATATCTTCAACATATTTTAACTGTTCTGAAAATCAATATGGAGCTCCCTCATTAAAACAAAAACACAATGCCACAAAATTAAGATTATGTATATATCCCAAAATATTTAACAATGATGCAGGAGAAACAATCACTTCTCTTATATAACAGAATATGTTTATAGCTATGAATAGCGCATTTTCTTTATTCCTTCTTTCTTGTGCATCTAGATTGATTACTCAACTTGGTTGCTATGAATATTGCTGCCATGATCATGGATGTTCATGTTGACTTATATTCCTTCAATATGTATCCAAGTTGCAGTAAAGGTCATTAACATATGTGTCTTTTTGGTATTATGTAAACTTCCATCATGTTAGCCATATGGATTGCCCTAGTTTACAATGGCACAAAACCAAATACAGTTCCTGATTTATTTCAACCTCTCCTGCAGTTTATTTATTTGAGTGGTGATATCTATTCTGGTGTGTAAGATCGGAACTCAGTGACTTTCCTATTTATTTTTCTATGTATTTCCTATGTGGATAAGAATCTCAAACATTTCATTTCCTTATTAAAATCTTAAATTTGCACTTCATTTCTGATCAGTGACTTTCTTTTTCTTTTGGTATTTGATCAATTCTTAAATACTATATTATTCGATTTTTTCCCATTCTAAATACTCACTTTAGTAAAAAGATTTTTTTTTCATTACAATGGTACACAATTAACAAAAACAACTGATTGTACATTTATTTCACTGGATTTTTTGTTTGTTTTTAAAACAAGGAAATTAATACATTAAGGATGCTGAACTTCTTTCACTATATAGACTGAAAGGATAGTATCTCATATTGGCCTAAACTAATCTCAGAATTAACAGTCACAGCCTGGGCCATAAAAGTCTGGGCTAAGTAAAACAACTAACAAAGCACAAACTGCATCTAAAGAGAGCAAAGGGCTTCATAAAAGTTAAAAGAAAGGCACCACTTTCTTGAAGCAAATGCTGAAGTTCACAAGCAGACCTTAGGAAACTGAATATCAAGAAGATCAAAGGATAAAAGTATATGGAAGGACAACTTTAGAACTCAGAATTCAGGAGCGGGAACAACCACTAGATACAAAACTCAATGCTAAAAAGAAGAAGTGTTTGACCCCAAACCTCAGCTGACTCTTTCACATCAAACACACACACACACACACACACACACAAACACGCACGCACGCACGCGCACACACACACACACACACACACACACACACACACATACACACACACACCTTGTGAGAAGTTTTAGCCAAAGTACAGCCATTCTGGGCTTAGACTCCATTTTGAAAGTCTTTACAGAAAGTATCCATTGTGAAGGCCTTTACTGAAAGACTTTTACTGAAAGTTATAAATCAGGTTCCCGGAAAAAAATGGGAAATGTCCCAATAACGTTCTGCCCATCATTCCCCTAGCAATAGCCATGGATGACAGGTTCATACGGATGACGAATGACAGGAAGGTAGCTAAAAGTACAGATGTTTCTTAAGATAGCATAGTTAACATAGTTTGCTGCTTATTGCTTAGCCTGTGCACGCTAGCCAATAAGATTGTTATAATATTCACTCACTAAATGTCAACCAATAATGAAACTGCCAAGCTAGGAACCCCCTTACCTCAGTCCTATACCCTATAAAAACCCTGTTAACTGAAGGGTCGGGGCTCTCAACTCTGACCCGCTGGGATGGTGACAGTTGTGAGTCCAGGCTCGAGCTTGCAATAAATGACTCTTATGTGCTCGCATGGGAATTGGCTCCTGGGTGGTCTTTGGGGATCTTTATCTCAGCACAAGATTAGTGTACATAGAGAACTCCAAGGGCAGCTCTATCTGTGACAATGAAGCTTTTTCCTCTTCCTTTTAAATTATCAAACGTGATGGGGTGGTTGGCTCCACAGTTGCCCCACACCTGAACAGGAGGAGTCAAAGGATGACTTAGACTGCAGGATAGCCTTGTGTTCCCCTGGCTTTCTGTGTAAGAATGCAGTTTGTGTTCCCTTATGCAGGGGTGGCCAAGCTGAAATGGGAGTACACTTTGCCTGGAGGATGGCACCCTGTGAGCCCTGCATGCATGGTGAAACCGAAGGGGGAAGCCCAGTGAGCATCTCCGGGATGGCGTCTCAGAGGCCAGGAGAAGTTGACTCTTATAGTTGGACATGGCACGAGGTTTGAGGACAGCGGGAATCCAAAAGATGGGAGAGGCACAAGAGCAAATGCACCTCTCTGTGGAGACTCCTCAGCCATGTTAAGGAAGTTCCCAGCCCACACGTGGCAGCCACCATGCAGGTCACCAGAGGCCACTTGTCTGGGGGTCAGTCCCTGGTCCTGATCCAAAGCCAGAACTTCTGCAGTGGCCCTGGGCCTGGCTGGTATGGAGCAGTGCCCACCAGCCATTCTTCCTCTGCCCTGCTGCACAAAGCCTCCCAGAAGCTGCCTGGTCTGCAGCACCCATGCCAGGCCATGTCTGTGGGGCAGACTGAGGCTCTGCTGGCAATTCCTGATGCCTGCTTCAAGGGGAGACTGAGGCCTAGCCCACAGCAAAGCTGGCCCTCACTCACTTCTAAGGACCTCCAGAGAAGCATGACCACCACCGGCCCAGCATTGCTGCCCTCCCAGCCCCCAGAGTTTACCTAAAAGTCCTTGCCTTTGTTCTTGAAATTCTTCAGCCACGGTTATCTCATTTCTCATTGTCTGTGTATGATTTGAGACTCCATCCTCTCCTCACCCAGCCACCGAGCCCCAGGGGCCAAACTCCCCGCCTCACAAACACTCTCCAGAACCCAGCTGCCTTTGGGGCTGCTGCTTTCTGAGCCACTGGCTTACTGCCTCCTTCCTCCCTTCACCAGACTCTGCCAGAGCCTCCCGTCCTCTCCTTACTACCCCCAGCCCCAACCCCAGCTCAGCCTCCCCTGTGGCCTCCCCTCCTATCCACAGAGCTCCAGCCCCAATACCAACATGGCCATGGCTCTGGGGAAGACAACTGTGGGCCTGGCCCAGCAGAATTAAAGGTGCCACAGTGTGCAGCCGGCTGAGAACTGGAGGCAGCATAGGTCTCTGATCAGTGTCTTTCACTTCATTTACACAAGTATTAGTTGTATTAATTTGGTATTTAATTTTGGATTTCAAAACTTCTTATTAAGCCTTTGCAGAATAGCTGGTAGATATATAGTCCCAAAATTCGGATTGTCTCTTTTTTAATTCTTTCAAGATTCAGAAATATTTAAGTAGTTATAACCACCATGAATTCTCATTTCCATATCAGAGTGCTATTCAGAAAATAATTGCTTATGCATCTGTTATCAATTATTTACAAGACTTAAAACTTTTAAAGTTTCAAATATTACAGGAAGATCTTTGATTCATGTTGAATGAATGTGAGTAGGTTGAGTTGTTGCATATATTCTTGTGTGTGTGTGTGTGTGTGTGTGTGTGTGTGTGTGTGTGTGTGTGTGTGTGTGTAGGGGGGGTGTATGTGTATCAAGGGTTATCCTTGAAATCAAGGATAAGGATGTTGAGCCCTGGTCTGCAATTTTTCTTTTTTCTGAGGGATACATTATGATGTTTCTTTTTGGTGGTGGGCTCTGATTGCTTGTCTTTGCCCTATGTGCATATTCCAGCTCAATTTTTCAGTTAAGGCTTCTTATTTATTATTGAGCATATACAGTTCTGATATTGCTTTGACTTTAGTCTGCCATGTAGGATCTTCTCTTCCTCTTTAAAAATTAACATTCAATATAAATTTTACCTCCTGACTGATTTTCCCTTTAATTTGTATTTTGAAATAAGTATTATAAGACCTTTGATCTCTGTATTCATAAAGAAAAACCATTTCGAATTCTCTGTTTAATGTAATAACACCTGGACAGATTTATTAGTATCAAGATCTTAAAATTTCTTTTGTAGTTTTAGTTTAAAATAGCACCTCCATGCTTTTAGCATGGGGAGACAAAAAATTCCTAGTAACAATGATAACATTTTATTTATTAAAATATCAGATAATTCATAATTTTGAATATGTCTATTGGCAAATAATACATTTGCTCAATAGATTTTCTTGATACACCCCTGCACAAAAATACCACTCATAAGGGCTGAGAAGGTGGATCAATGGTTAACAGCTTTCCTTTAATGCATGAGACCCTGGGTTTGATTCCTCAGCACCATCTAAGCAGAAAAAGGTGGAAGTGGTACTGTGGCTCAAGTCTTGAGCTGAAGAGCTGAAGGACAGCAACCAGGGCCAGAGTTCACCAACATCAACTAATAAAATAAATAAATAAAACTCATACTCAAGTACATTAATTTCAAATGTTGATTATTATTTTAGTTATTGGTAGGGTGCCAAGATATAGCAGACATCTGTCGCAAAGCTTTAAGAAGGATTTCAACACCTGGCAAGTACTAAAAAAAATAAGTAAAAAAAAATCTCGGCCAACAACATATAGAATTGCCACTCAAAGAGAAACTGGTATTAAGAATGAAATACTTTTTATAATATTGCTTAAGATATTCTGGCTCTATATTCATTATCATATAAATTGACCTTCAAAAACTCCATCGGTGGTTCTGAGTCTTAAGGGTACCTACAAAAAGTGGAGGAAAGAATCAGAAACCCGGATTTTAAAAATTGTTATTGTTAAGGTAGTGTACATGTGGATCACCATTTTGTAAGTCAGGTAAGTTCATTTCTTGTTTGACAATCTCATCACTTCCTTTGCACTCTCTCTCTGATTTTCCCTCCTGTCCCTGTTCACAGTGTTATACCTCATTGTGAACATATCTACAGAATACAACTGCTGCATTTGTTTCCCTGTTCTCTTTGAATATCTCTGGCGCCCTCAATGCCCATAAATGTATAAACAAGAACAAAAAAATCCCTCTTGTTTCCAATTCCTGGAATTCATTTCATATAAACATTAGTAGTTTTATGAGAGTGTCAGACTCTGTCCACACATCCTGAACACTTATACTTCCTGCACCCAGTCATAACTCCCACCAGATTCTAAAGTTCACTTTCCAAATAGGAAGAAGCTGAGATTCAGAAAAATTAAGTAACTTACAGGAAATACTGGGCTAAGCATAGTGGCTCACTCTCATACATTATCTATTCCATACAGTAAGATCTGAAGGTCATAGTTTGAACGAATCCAGGTTGACATATCCAATACATGTTTATCTCCAGTTAACCAGAGGAAAGCGAGAATTGTGTTTTTCAATTGGTAGAGCTAGAAAGACACCAGACTTGAATGGGAAACCTAAAGGATAGTGTCAATATGATGATTTTTAAGAACCAATGCTGTCCCATATTTAATCTCAGACCACCACCCCCATGCACACTCCTTAAAATACATGTTAGTACTGAAATCCAAATAGCTTTTTTTTATTTTTATGTTTTATTTTTAGCTTTAGTGAGGTTTGATTTGATAGTTTATACTGATGAGCCACAACTTACATTTTTGTTACAATTATATCCATGTCTGTATTCAGAGAAACATTCTCCTAGTTGTCTTCCTCCTTTTCCAGCAATGATAAGTTTTCTCTTCTTGGTCCAATTTCTTCTTTGGGGACTCAATATCATAGACTTTTCTGTCTTGCACTGTCTATAAGTTCATTGATCCACTAGATCTTAGCCATAGTAATAACCTGGACAGAACCTGCTAGGGAAAATTGTTCTAAGCTCACCATTCTCTGGAAGTTGTTAGTACTCACCCATAATCACTTTGTCTTTAGAATTTGGAACATGTTGGGTGCAGGAATTCAGGGGAAGCACTTACTGTGTGCTATTTTATTCTTTTTAGATTTAATAGCAGCTTCCACCTATTGTCTACTTTAAGCATTGTGTGAAGAGAAAGATTGTACCTAAGAGACAGAAGTACCGTACTAACTGTTGCTCTCAAAACACAGGAGGAGGGAAAAAAGTTCTGAAGGAGCCATATAGCCTAGAAACTGAGTTCTTAGAAACTCAAGCTGCCTTTTATCTTACCTTCAACATAGAAAGTCAGAGACTTCAGTGACTTGTAAGCTCCAATTATATTCCTGAGCATGGGCCTCCCTTCCCCTTTGCCTTTCTGACCTTTTACATCAGGGGCAGGTGAGAAGATGTAACAAGAACACCTAGAGTTTGGGCCTGGGATTAAAAACTTCATTTTGTGATCATAAACATTCCACCATTTCCTGAATTTGATCTGAGGGGCAGAAGGAAGTTAGGTTAGGAATTCAGAAACTTATAATTACTTCTATGTTTGCTATCTAAACTCATCCTTTCCCACCCTCAGAATCCTATTTCTCAATTGTGTAGACAGCCTTACACTCTGTTCTCCTGGAGCATTTGAGTGTGGGGTATCATCTGCTTCTTATGTGTACTGCCAATGGAGGTTTTTTTCCTACGCTCAAAATGATTTCATTGATGGGGCCCTGTGTAATAAGCTAATCAGGGTTGTTCACGTGTTCATACCCGAGGTAGAACTAGTAAGGGCTGAGTAGTAGTCAGTGCTCACTTGCTGCCAGTGGTATTGCTCTGAGGAATTTCTGTCAATGTTTCCCACAGTATATAGTACACGGCCTCTCAGAAAGGCTCCAGACCCAAACTACTTGAGTCTCTGTGTTAGCTAATCATCATTGAGCAACTATGTTTCATTGTTTGTGAGACATTCACTTCTCAGAGCATATGCATATGAGGGCCCAAGAAGAGAATTATCTGGATGGAAGTTGCTAGAAGGCAAACCGTCTACTATGCTAATGGAAACCCATGGTTTGGCATGCTAATGTTTTAACCTGTGCACTGAACTAACAGGAGAAAATGACACACTAAGAAACCTACCAATTATGCCAAATAAAGAGATATGGTGAAGGTCAGAGAAAGGACATTGATTTAATGGTAATCATGACAAGACAACAGCTTAACACACCTTCAGAATACTAATCCATACTCACCTACTTTTCTATTCACCCATGTCATTTGGTCTGTGTTGTATGTAGGAGTCCTCAGGCCTTCAGATCAGGAAGATCTAGGGGAGAGCCTTAGATTGGTCTGCCAATTGGGACATAAAATAACTAGTTTGATGAAAGCCCTTAGTAGTGTCCTACAAATAATTGGATTTATCCTACTATATTTGATAAGTATCCCCTCACTAAATTATCTTTGGTTGCGTCACTTGCTGACATAGCGACTGTCTAGTATCTCCATTGTGACTTCACTTTATTCTACTGAACAAGAAATGGAGAAGGAGAGACTGACCACAACACATTTGCATCTTTCTCAATGAGCAGTGAATGGCAGGAGAGTATTTAAGGTGCTCCTCATGTTCTCAGTTAGCTAGTACCACCTGGGATTCCAGCTGAAATCTTGATAAACAGATAAAAAAGTTACATGTAGCTTGTTGTGCCAGATTCACAGCTAGAGAGATAGATGAGAAAGTGGAAGGGCTTGGTGTGATAGCCACAGGTTGACATGAAGCACAATTCAAAGGAAGTGGAAATGAAGCGAGCTACCTGGAGGGAAAAGGAGAGGCAGCTGAAGATGATGAGCACCTAGAGAGAGAAGATAGAGCTAATTTGAGGCCTGCTGGACATCAAAGTATCCCATCTGAGGTACAACAGTCTGGCTGTCCAGAGCCACAGAGAGAAGTTGGAAGAGCATCAGCAAGTGCTCTTGCCCATTTCTAGGGAGCTCCCCTAATGCCAGGGTAAGAATTGGCAGCTTCTCGGAACACTGCTGTTGAGCACATCTCAGATCCCTTTCTATCATGATAATTGACACTGGAGAGGAGCAGCAAGTGTTGTTTGAGGTGATTGCAACTCACTATGTGGAGCCTGTTCTGCAGCATTGTGGAGTGTGGTCTCTCAGGATGCTTAGGGCAAATATAATATAGCTGGTGTCAAAGAATGCAATCTACTTGGAGTAGGTATTTATAGATGGCACGTGCGTGAAAACAACAAGCTGATAATGAGCTGCTAGAGTTCGTTCCCTAAAGATCTAACAGCCAATAATGGAGAGGCAAACCCAGAGCTTTGAACCACATAAGCCCACCATTCCAATTGCTTGTACCATAGTACTGGCTACCCATTTTCACACCCATGACCTTGTTACCCTGATTGTGCCCCACAATCCCTCACAACTTTTACTCTTTCACTTTTTTGATGTTTTCTTGTCCTTGCTAAACAGTTTTGTATGCCTGTATTAGCTGTTGCTGCTACCCAATTTCCTGCCACTGCAACTCAGCAATTACAATCACAACTACCATGTCCCTGGTATTCTAGTCTCTACTACTCTTTTCTGCTACCCATAATTCATAATACCATGGTTCAGCCACCTGATCCCTGAAAACCCTGTCTCTGATACCCCATCCCCAAACAAATTAAGTGATGAGTGGTTACAGGCAGTCGACTTGGATACTCCTCTTACAGGCACATTGGGACAAGTAATTCCTCAGGTATTTAACATGAGGGACTAACTGGCAGTGGAAAGAAAAGATGTTACTCAGAGATGACTAAAATCCAAGGACATGACTTATAACTTGTTGCTAGGAAAGAAGGCCCTAAGATGAATGTTATTGAGAAAAGAAAATTTTACAAAAAATATTGGGGATGATATAAAAGGTTTAGCTTAGTGGTCTGAGTTATTTTATGACATAGATATGTAACTACTTTGTATTTTAAAAATTATATGAAGATGCAATTTATGTGGTATTCATATTAATTGGTGGAATAGTTGCATAGGATCACATTAACGATATTCAATAGTTCATGCTCTGTGATATGCTCATGAGCCTGCCTTTGGCAATATTAATTGAGCTTTCTAAAAACAAATGGAATTTCATTGTCATATACTATAAGGAGATTATGGATGCTGGTACCTAAACGAAAGCTGGAACAGGAAAACTGAATAAAGCTACAAGTTTGAAGGGAGAGATCAGTATCAGGGTTATGATAAAAGAGAAATTATTCACCATGGAATCTTGGAAGAATAGAATGTGTTTTGTTGACTTACTAGCTTTTAAAACATTCTTAGAAAGCAGAACATTGTTTTTTATTCTTGCTATTTGGAACCTCTTTAATGAATGGTTTAAAAAATTATCAAAATAACTTTGAAAATTCACTAGTGTGAATTTTCAGATTAACCTACTCAAAGTTGCCTTGAGCTGCAGGCAGGCCACATTCCTTTTCTATAAAATTATTGGAATAAGCTTCCTTTGAATGTTTGGACAGTCCATGACACTTGTTCCAGAACAAGAAAAGATAGTAGAGAGAAAAAAAATAGGAAGGAGACTCAAGGCTGCTGAAATGAGCATATTTCCCATTTGGAATTTAATGGAATTTTTCTACAAAGAATAAGAATTTCATCTTAACATAAGAATTTCATAAAGGATGTTCTACAGGATAGCTTCTAAATGTAATATTTAATGCTGTTGGATTACTTGAAAACAAAGGTTTACAGAAAACTTTAAATTTCAGAAAAACTGTAATGATCCAATAAACAAGTAGAAGAAAAATAATTTTAAAATTCACCGTTCAAGGCAAACCCTAGCAAGAAAGTCTGAGAGTTGCTTATCTAGAAACAGTAAGTGGCACTGTGGCTCAAGTGGTAGAGTGCTTCCCTGGAGCTTAAGAACTCAGGGATATGTTACACCCTGGTCCTGATTTCAATCCCTATGACTGACTAAAATAAATTTTAAAGAATTAAAGCATTAGGGCCGGGAAGGAGATTCAGTGGTAGAGTGCTTGTCTTGCACGCATGAAGTCCTGGGTTCAATTCCTCAGCACCACATAAGCAGAGAAAAGTGGAAATGGTGCTGGGCTCAAGTGTTAGAGCACGAGCCTTGAGCTGAAGAGCTCAGGGACAGCACCCAGACCCAGAGTTCAGGCCCCCTACCACAACCACCACCAACAACCAATTAAAGCATCAAATAATCTGAAGATGATGTCCAGAATAATGATTGTCGCATTATCCGTTTACATGACTTAGTGACTTGAAACCTAGTTTACCAGGAGAGGTGGTGGGCAATTTTTGTGTGCCAAAACCTGCAAAATTATTTTGTACTTTTCCATGGAGGAAGAAAGGAGAGAATGGGGGGAGGAGGGTAGGTGTTTGGTGACCTTGCCTTTTGGTTCCGTGATTGTTTTCTGGAGTCAAATTCAGAGAAATTCTGCTTGCAATCCTAGTTGCATTGGGAATTAAGAAGCCATGTCCTGGAAGTGGTTTTGTCCTGTCCTTGGCCTGGTTCCAACCACCACTGGATAACCCAAGTCCCAGTTCATGACCAAGATGCCTTGAAGACTACTGATCCACTGGGAAGGTGGACAACCACAGCCAGAAAAGGCAAATGCAATGCCAAGGGCAGCGCTGGAAATTTACACCGGGCAGAGAGTTTTTATATATTTTTATTGTAAAAGTACTGCATATAGAGTTTACCGTTACATGAGTATGGTAATGAGTGCATTTCCTATCGAGCATTGTTACCTACTCCTTTGTTTTTCCCCTACTATCCCTTCCCTCCCCACCTCTCCAACTCCTCCTTCCTTGACCCCTGCCTGACATTGTAAATTCATTTTCGACACAATGTCCTGCACATCTCATCATCACAATGGGTGAACTTCCATCCCCATTTAAGCATTCTGCTATATCCCTTACACTCCCCAAATTACAAAAATGTATATACAAGATGCAGAACACTGGAATCAAATACAGTGAAAACAAGGGTTATACCATGATGGGATGAACCAACAAAGGAATCACATAGCACATTATAAGTATATTAAAAACAAAAGCAAGAAAGGAAAACCCACTGTGTCTCTGATTTGGGGTGCATTTCGTTTATCATCATCTTATATGGTCATATGTGCATAGCCTTTGATCTTCTCTGTTTGTCCTAGACATGTACTAGTCCTTGCAAACAAGGGAAACCATGGGACCTATGTTTCTTTGGGCCTGGATTACTTCACTTAATATCATTTTTACCAAGTCTTTCCATTTCCTAACAAATGGAGCAATGTCATTCTTTCTGATGGAGGCATAGATTTCCATTCTCTCTCTCTCTCTCTCTCTCTCTCTCTCTCTCTCTCTCTCTCTCTCTCTCTCTCTCTTTATATACATATATATGTATATAAATATACATGTATATATAATTGTATACACACACACACACACACACACACACACACATATATATATATATATATATATATATATATATATATATATATATATATATATATCACATTTTCTTGATCCATTCATCTACTGAGGAGTATTGAGGTTGGTTCCATATCATAGCTATTGTGAATAATGCTGCAATAAACATTGTTGTGCTGGCAGCTTTGGTATGACGTAGTTTGTGATCATTTGGGTAAATAAACAAAAGTGGGATTGCTGGGTTATAGGGCAGCTCTATGTGGAGTCTTTTGAAGAAGTCCCATACTGCTTTCCAAAGAGGTTAAAGAAGTTTGCACTCCCATAAAAAATGCAGTAGGGTTCCCTTTTAGCCACATCCCCTCCAACAACTATTGTTATTATATTTCTTGATTTTAGTCATTCAAACTAGAATGAGATGCAGCCTCAATGTTGTCTTGATTTGCATGTCTTTTACTGCTAGAAAAGTTGAGCATTTCTTCAAGTGTCTAATGGCCATTTTTAATTCCTCTTCAGAGAAATCTCTCTTAAAGTCTTTAGCCCAATTAGTTATTGAGCAGTTTGAGGATTTGTTTGAGGATTTGTTTGAGGATTTATTGTTGGGGAGAATTAATTTTTTAAGTTCTAAGTATATTTTAGATATAAAACCTGGTCCATTTTATGACTTGTGAAGATCTTCTCCCAGAACATAGGCTTTCTATTCATCTTGCTAGCTATGTCCTTTCCCTTGTAGAAGCTCTGATGTTTCATGCAATGTCATTTGTCCAATATTTCTTTGATTTCTTTTGTTTCTGGTTCTCTATGAAGAACATTTCTGCCTAGGCTAAAAAGCCCTAGAGTTTCTCCTACTCCTTCATGTAATGTTCTCATGGTGTCTTCTTTTATTTTGAGGTCTTGATCCATTTGGAGTTGACTCTCGTGCAGGGAGATATAGCTTTAGTTTTCTAGTGATGTTTAACCACTTTTGCCCACACAATTTACTCAAAAGGCTGTCTTTCTTCCATTTTATTTTTCTAGCTCCCTTGTGAAAGACTAGGTGGCAATAGGTCAGTAGGTTCATTTCTGAGTCTTCATTTCTATTGCATTGGTCCTCAGCTCTGTTTTTTTGCCATGCTGTTCTTTTACTATAGCTTTTTAGTAGAGTTTGAAATTTGGAAATGATAGTGCTCCAGTGGTGTTTTTTCTGCTAAGGATTGACAAACATACAGCTAGCATATACTTAATGGTGAAAAGTTAAAGCCATTTCTTATAAATTCAGGAATGAGATAAAAATGTCTGCTCTATCCACTACTCGTCAACTTAGTATTAAAATGATAGTTGGGGCAATAAGACAAGATGCAAACTTAAAGGAAATCCAAATAGGGAAAGATGAAGTAAAATTCTCCCTCTTTGCAGATGACATGATCTTGTATTTAAAGAACTGCGTGGACTCCACTCCCAAGTCACTTGAGCTGATCAGAAACTTTCGCAAACTAGCGTAGTATAAATTTAACCCTCAGAATTCAATGCTTTTCCTGTATTCCAAAAATGATAAGAGTGCAGCTGAAATTAGGAAAGCAATTCTTTTTTAATAGCCGCACAAAAAATAAAATACCTAAGATTTAACTTAAGAGATGAAGGACTTCTATGATGGAAACTTTAAAAACCTGAAAAAGAAAATAAAAGCAGTACTAAGGAAGTGGGAAACCTCCAATGCTCCTGGATTGGGAAGATTAATCTCATGAAAATGGCAATATTCACAAAGATATATACAAATTCAATGTGATACCTATCAATATCCCAATCTTACTCTCCAATGAAATAGAAGTAATCCAAAAATTCATATGGAACAATAAAAAACCTTGAATAGCAAAGAAGTTTATCGTGCTTCTCATTCTGTATTACCACTTTGATTCTACAAAGTAATCTTTGGATAAAGCTAAAAATACAACCTGCCTCTAGCTCCCATGACACTTAAGTCTTAGGTCTGGAAAATTGTTACTAGATAGTAAATTACTTAATGGTATTTTGAACCATAAAATATGCATATAAAAATAGCACATTTTGATCTCATGAGAAAACAGCCTTTATCCCCCCCTCAAATTTATTTCCTAAAAGGCATTTTTAGAGAGAATCTGTTTTCTTTTGTACCTGAAAGGCTTGTAGGAAACTATGTTCATAATCTGTCTCCTCCTCCCACACTTCAACACATAAAACCCAAATTTCACAACGCATTTAAAGCAACAATACAAAAACCAAACACTGGGAATGCTCACATGCAGAATGTTTAACAAAACCCAGAATATAACTCTGCTGTCTGAGGGAGGGGCTCTCTGTATAAATTAACATACAAACCCAAAAGAACAGCCAGGAATACAGGATGTGTGTGTCCCTGGCTGCTACTCCATGGACAAGAACCATAAAAGGGCTTCCTGAGCATGCTGGAGAGTGGTTGGAGGAAAGTTTCCTTGCCAGCCTGAATACAAAAGTTGGCATCAACCCCCCGAGCCTGTCTTTTTTGTCTTCTCCCCACAGTGGAGCAGAATCTTCCCCTGCTCCACGAAGGATAAAAACTGTACAAGCTAATCCACAGAGTGGATTCTCTTCGGTCTGCACTCCTTCCTAGGATGGCCATGCGGTGCATGTGTTCCCAGGGGCTGATCCTCAGGACCCAAGCCCGTGGGGCAGCTGGGTGCTAGATGTGACTCAAGTCTTGCGTCAGTGGTGTCATTCATTCAGCAGCCTCAGTGTTGCTTCCCAAGACCAAAAGCAGGTGCATCCTGATCTTCTCCCCAGTCCCAGGCGAGGTGCCCACAAGGGCCCGAGTTGGGCAGGCTCCCACTGGGATCCTACTTCACCAGAGGGACAAGCATGCCAGATTAAGAGGCTGCTGCTTGAATTACTTATTATTTTATGGAGCAATTTTAAACAAAGTGATACACATTACTGTATGATATATAATGATATATCCTTGAGTCTCTAGTCTAAAATCATTAAACTTGATACTAGCAAGAATGGATATTATTGTTTGTATTTATAAGGCCATAATGGCAATTGGAAATAAAATTACAACAAAACTTTTATCCAAAAAACACATGATTAAATCTCAGAAGTTGAAAAAAAATTGTATGGAAGTAGTGCAAATGAAGTTATACTAGAATACTAAAATACACACAAAATATATTATATTATTTACATTCAAAAGTAAAATAAGTAATTACAGACAGAATTCCTACTGGATAAAAAATATAGCAATATTTTAATAAGTTGAAGTGATATAGGTTATATATTTTTTTATAAAACTTATTTATATGTCCCAGTTCTGTTTATCTCAGTGAAGGAAAATGTTACAAAGTAGAAATTATATGTGGTACCTCTTGCTTACAGTACCATGAAGGAGAGTAGCATTTTCTAATGAAGTCCTTGGATGAAACCCACACCCAGCCAATGTAGAGATATCAGATGTCCATGTGGTGTCCCTAAGGGGGTCCAAGACACTGCATTGGTGCTGCAGCAAGTGCAGGACTTGTTGCAGTAGATGGTAGCCAACAAGGCTCCATCATTGACCAATCCAAGAAATCCAGACTCAAGTGCCAAAGCCATGGGGATTGGCAGGGCAGACCCCAAGTCCTGCTTTCCACCTGTGCAGCCTACATTGCCAAGGCCAAATCGATTCCCCTGCTTTGGAGACCAACGATGGTACGGGGTGAGCCCATTGCCTCCAAAAAGAGCATCCCCAGAATGGCACCCAGAGCTAGGCCCATGTGGTTCAGAAGGACGATGGAGGAGGCTACACAGCAAAGCCAAAGGGGCTTTGTGCTCCCGGTGCTGCAGCTGATACTCTGCAAGTCCAGGTTCCTCTGGCAGTGATGGGCATACGCAGGCATGGCCCTGTACCCGGGTCCACAGGGACCAGAAAATGGAGGTCTATAGAGACGCTGAAGGAGATTCAGGTTGCTGAGCTTCTGCAGCTTTCACAAGCCCACTGGCAGAGGGGCTAGCACACGTCTCCAGTCCACAGATGAACTTAAAGACTGATGAGGTGAACCAAGGTTGCACTGCCTGGCCCCAAGTTGGCTGGCTACACACCCAACCTTCCTTCTCACATGGACTGTGCAGTGTACAAACATAGTGTCTCCCCACCCCACAACCATGGGTGCAGGCAGTAACCCTATAACAGAGTTTCCCTGGAATGGCACTCGCACCCAGGACCACTGCAGAGCAGTACCAGCACAACTGGAGGAGAGGGCATCAGTGGAATCAATTCCAGCCCCATGGCTGCCAGCTCCTGGGTGAAATGGAAAAACTTAGACTGGGAAGTTAGGTGGGCAGGGTGGACGGGGTTAATCTGACAATCCTGGGGAGTATGCACACACATACACTCACTGCACATCCACTGTAAGGGAAGGGGCCACACTTCTCAACGGGTGATCTGATGAGGCACCCACAACCACAGAGACTACAGGAATGGATGCTCACATGGGGACTTGGAAAGGGCTCCAGGGCACAGCCTTGGAGCACTGAACAACTGGCAAAAAAAGAAAAAAGAAAAGACAAAAAAAGAAAACCCGAAAAGCATCCACTAAAACTTTCTTTCTGAATTAAGGGAGGTTGCATTAGTTCTTTCCCATGTTTGATTCATGAAAAAGAAATCCTGAAGTGTTCTGTAAAACACCAAACTCAGGATTTCATCTGAATTCCTCACTGAAGAATGAATAAAATAACCGAGCAACAGGTAACACGCATATTGTCACTGTGCTATCTCTCTCTGATTAGAAATCAATCCTGCCATGCACATGCAGATCACTTATGCAAAATGTTTTCCAACAATTCTTGTTGTTATATTGCATTTATATTCCTCCTCCTGCCTCCTCTCCTGCTCCTCTTACCCAGGGTAATGAACCCCTCTTGGTTCTCTCCTCCCCTCTACTTTCTCCCTCTCCCCTCCTTTTCTCCCTCCTGCCATACCCTTCCTCCTTTCTTCCCCTTCCTCCTCCTTTCCTTTCCTCTTTCTCCTACACTTTCACTTTCTTCTACTGCTTTATGGTCCTGTGGGTTGGACATACACTAAGCAGATGCTCTGCTGCTCACTACAGACCTCCAGTTTGGACTTCATTTCAATGACTCTCTATTTCTTTGCTGCAAACCCAGCAAAGACTTTTGATTCAGGATTTAATTCATTGTACATATTCTACATCATAAATATGTGCTACTTCATACATTGTGGCTAATAGGTTTTGATTATATTTTTGGCTTCAGTTAAACTCATTAGAAACAATGTGTTTGAAGGCAATCTAATGTGATCCTGTTACTCCCACATTAATGAACTGGTTAGTTTGTATCTAGTAAAAGTACTACATATTGCTCCCAGTTTAATGAACTGTCACTTTGTGGTAGCACCCACAGAAACACTAACACAAGGTTTGGCTGGGAACGTGGCTCAGTGGTAGAGTGCTTGCCTTGCATGCTCGAGGCCCTGGGTTCGATTCCTCAGCACCACATAAGCAAAAAGAAAAAAGCCGGAAGTGGCACTGTGGCTCAGGTGGTAGAGCGCTAGCCTTGAGCTGAAGAGCTGAGGGACAGTGCCCAGGCCCAGAGTTCAGGCCCCACGACCGGACCCCCCCCCCAAAAAAAAGAAACACTAGCACAAGGATTGCTGGGGATCAGAAGATTAAGTCCTGACAGGAAAATCCATGAGATATGTATCTCAAAGTAACTACTAAAAAGCCAGAAGAAAACCTATAGATATGAGGTTTAGTGCCATACTTGCACAGAATAAGCTGATGACAAGACCCAGGCTTGAGTTGAAGACCTGTGGTGGGTGCACACACACACACGCACACACACACAAACAAACAAGCAAACAAACAAACAATTTCCCAGCTAGAGCAAGTAGAATATCTGTTTTCCCAGAACCATGTCTGAGTTTTATCCCATGTGTTTGGATATTTTTGAAAGCTTTATCATCAACTTACCTAATTTTAATAAATGACACTCTGTTCACTATTCTTTAATTTGGTTGGAAAATATTTTAAGACACATTTTCAGGTAGAAAATTGAAATTGTTTTCAAAAGCGTGACTGTCTTGGTTTGTAAGAATGAAAGAATTGTGCCTCATGAGTTCATAAATTAGAAAAGTAACCCTAACCCTAGAACCAATTGCATTTGGATTCTAAAAGCCACACAAATATATTAGATTTATTAATCCCTTCTTTGATTCAACTCATCTTTCTTAAAATAGTTTGTAGTTTTGCTCAATATTTTGTTATTTTTCTAATCTGAAACATAACTAGAACATTCAGGAAAAGCTGTGATAATGGAAGTACAATGTATTTCTAATATCTTTTCCTGAATTCTTAGAACCTAAAATAAGTTCAGATTTACTAAACATTTATCCCATTCCTTTTTTTTCTTTTTGTTGGTAGTGGGGCATCATTTCTGGGCCTAGGTCCTATCCCTGAGTTCTAGGCATGGGCACAATCCCTGAGTTCTTTAACTCAAGGTGTGCACTTTACCTCTTGAGATACAGCACCACTTTTTTTCTTGTTTTCTGGTAGTTAAAAGGAGAAAAAATTCTCACAGACTTTCCTGCCTGGGATGGCTTTGAACTGTGATCCTCAGAAATGAACTTCCTGAGTAGTTAGGATAATAGGCATGAGCCACAAGTTTAATCCATTTCTTTACTCTATCCTCAACCCCCTTTAACGAGAAACCAAATCCTAATCACAGTCTGAGTTAACAACAAATGGTTAATATAAGTAAAATTGTTTGGAATCTATTGAATCACTCATTTTTTTGCTTCTACTTCTTAGTGGAAAAGTAAATTTTACCCTTAAGCTTATCCTTCCCTAATCCTAACAAGAACTAAAACAGTAACTCACAGTTTAAACCAAATTATATCTGAATGGTTAAAATTCCACTGACACTGGTTTTCGTTCATTTTAACTTTGATGCCATTCATTCTTCGTAAAATATGTTGAGTTTTACAAAATATCTTACATCTTTTATCTTATCCTAACCCCAGCTCTAACTGGAACACCTTTCAGAATCCTAAGCCTACATATAACTGAATCATAATGATAATAGCAAGCTTCTATTTCACAAATATCATATCTCTTGCTCAGCGTGTAGGTCTAAATTTTACTTGCATTTTGAACCTAAATTTTTAAAGTTTTAAAGTGTTTTTCTATTTCATTTTCTATTTCTATTTTCTATTTCTATTTCTATGTCAGGTTTTATTTTTCATTAATTTTTAAATCTTATTTTTTTGTAAAGAGGCTTACAAAGGGATCACAATTACATGTGTAAGGTAATCCGTTCTTTTCTTGTAGAGCATTGTTAACCCCTTCTTTGTAGTTGTCCCACTATCTTTTCCTTCTCCCACCTCCCTCCCGATGATGGATGGTGTAAAGTTCATTTTCAATAGAGTGTGTTGTGAGGATCATTGTTTCAATGGGTCATCCTGTGTTGAACCTAAATTTTCTGTTACTCTAACCCTAATTCTAATTCTGTCTGGGATCTTAACCCTAACCAAAATAATAATGATAGCTCAATTCAGAATTAACTGAAAATACTCAAGGTTTTGTTCCTCCTGTTAATCCACTGTACATCTTGAATTAAGTTGCAGTTCACATAAAGTTTTCCAAATTAAATTATATGTGCATATATAAAGATGTAATTTGATGTGAAATGCAGAAGATCTTTGGAGAAAATAATAATAAAAAGGAAATAGAGGGAGTATAATCAAAAGTTTTAAATATATTATGGAAAGAGCATAATGAAAATGCCACTTCTGAAAATTAATAACCATTAACAAAATAACTAAAAATTAATAAATACATAACACTGCCTTCCAGTGTTCTTTTTTTTGGGGGGGGGTGGTCTGGTCATGGGGCCTGAACTCTGGGCCTGGGCGTTGTCCCTCAGCTTTTCATCTCAAGGCTAGCACTCTACCACTTGAGCCACCTTCCTAGCCCCCTTCCTGTGTTCTTTAAGAGTGCCATTTGTCTTTTGAAAGAAATACATTTGTTAGATAAACTTTGTGCATGCATAATTTATATTGTTATTGGCTAATTAATTAACTTAATGAATAAAAATCAAATAAGATTCTATGACAAAAAATATAAACAATTACTTAGAAATTGCTTGAGAAAAAGTTATAGTAATGAGTTTTAGGAAACTAAATTTCTATTTCCTTACAAAACAATGATTTAGGGTTACTAATCTAGTATTTCTAGTAAGTTTAGAGAACATAATTGGCATGAAAAACAACGAATTGTACATCTTTTGTCTTGCATGAGTGATATTTTAAACATTGTCTTTTATTCAAATGTATACTTAGGTTTACTTTTAAAAATAAATGCAATTTTATCTCCTTTCAGAACAAGTACTTGCCCTGCAATTCAATGTATTACTATATTCAGATATTTGAATGTTAAGTTTTCTGTTTAATATGTGTTCTAAATTTTCAGAATGACATAATTTTTTTATTTGTAAATGTCTAAGCTCCAGGATTTTTGCTTCATCAGTATAAATTATCTCATGAGGGTGTTGTGAAGGCTCCAGTAACCAGTGTGGTCAAAAACATTTCTTAAATTCTCAATTTAAAAACTAATCATTTTTAGCGTTTTATTATATCAGTTCTTGTCTCTTCAGAGTAATTAAACTAAAATAAATACTATTTTTAAACATTTCAATCACATTGTAAATAATGTTAACATAGTTCACAAAGAGACTAATCATTTCAAAATCACCATATTTGATGATCTTAGTGTGACGAATGTAGAGAGTATAAGAACCTTATACTCAATAATAGTTTCGGTTAAACTAAATTAAATCATATATCTGGATTTCTAATTTGGAGGTAAATCACATGGAAATAGGAAAATAATACGAAAAATTATTACTTTGGGATTATGTTTTTCTTAAAATTATTTTCTTTTTTTTATTGTGAAAATACCGTACAGAGGGGTTACAATTACAAGGGCAAGGTAATGAGTACATTTCTTATCAAGCATTGTTGCCTCCTCTTTTGTTTTCCCTTCCCATACCTTCCCATCTCCACCTCCCCCAGGCCAAAGTTGTAAAGTTCGTTTTTCGACATACTGACTTGTCCATCTCATTGTTGCAATGGTTTCACCTGTATCCCTAAAATTATGAAGCAAAAATATCTCTAAGAAATATATTTTTCAATAAAATGTTTCAATCCTTAAGTAAAGGGAATTATGCTTTAATATATAATTTATCTCAAATTAGAAATTCTGCAACTAATCTAATGTATGTTTCCTTGCACAAAATGCTGTGACTTCTAGTCTTGTCATGTGATTTTAATTATATTTTTTGTTTGTGACATGTTCCCTACTTACATTTATTACAAACTTCTATAATTTTACAAATCATGCCTGTACCCACTAATTTATGTAATTTAATATTCAAACAAAATTATCTTTTTTCCTGTCTCCCACAGGGAAGGATTAGGTGCTGCAGTATATTAAATGAAAGCACTCTAAAATAGATTTGGTATGGAATGGAAATTTGTAACATGAAGATGGGATCATGAGCATTTTCTACTTGGCTGAACAGTAGAGTATTTTCCTACAGTACTTTCCTACCATTTAATCACACAGGGAAAGCCACAAAATTTGAAGTTCATATGAACGAATTACATTCCTAAAAGATGTGGCAACCTGCTCAAAAGTTCGGTCTTATCACTAGTACTTTGTGCTTGCTGGCTGATCTATTTCTCCATCATATGTTTCATATTATTAAACATATTAATAATTCAGCTGTCAGTACATTGCAAGAGACTCCTGAAATCACATCTATTGCTGTGTAATATTCAACTGAGAGGAGAAAGGTTAAACTGATCTCCAATTGCTCCCTTTCGCCTTCAATATACTAATAAATTGTCAAAACAATCGCGTTAGATGTTAGTTTATTTTCCCTATTTAATTAGAGATTAAGCAAGTGTTTTTCGTAGTAAAAAAATGAAGACAATGGTATCAGAGCTCTGATATGAGCACCTCCTCCCTAATAAGTATTGCTCTATGGACTATAAATATGGAAGCAACACTAAAATTCTTTCTCTCTCTCTAACTCTCTCTCTCTCCACACACACACACACAAACACACACACACATGCAAACACACACAGCTGCCACCCAGAAACATCAGAGATCAGTTCCATTCCTTTGTACTTATAGTTGATTGGTGTTTGCTCCATTGATTTTTCTTTGCTTCAGGATCTTACCTGGACCTGTATGTTTCCCTGAGATCAAGTCCCTTCTTTTTAGTATACTGTGTGTCTTTGTATGCTTCAGGCCAATTAACAGTAACCTGAATACAATATCTACAATCTTGACATTCAAGTCAAACTCCATGAACTCATACTATTCCAAAATACTAAAATATATTGGATCTAGAGACCAAAAAAACATCCACCTTTTTATTTTAGTAGGAATTGACATCATGAAATAGAAGAATATTGATCAGGAACTGAGGTAAGAGAACGGGAGTATGTGGAAAAATGCAGAATATTGTATGTGAGTTAGAAATACAGAATCACCTTCTATAGGCCCATATATTGAAAACTTGCCATCTTATATTGAAAGCTCAATTTACATACACAGTTTTCTAGTTACTTTTCTTACCTATCATTTCTGATCATACATCCTCTTATGAATTTTTATAGTATCTTTGAATATATCACATGATTTACAGGTACTTATCATCTTAAGGAAAGACAGTCTACTTCTACATCTTACATTCTGTGTCAAACCCTTATTTTTATTTCCCTGTTTGCTGAAAAAATGTATTCCTGGAAACAGGATATTGACAGCAAATCTGGATGTAATTTTCATTTTGTAAACTTCAAATATAATATAAACTTTTTATTGACTAGTCATTTTCTAATAATAGTGATATTCATGAACACAATGATTTGGTGCCTTTAAGTCAATTGAGAATTGATGTGGTAGTCCTTGTGTCTAATTGTCTTAACCATTATATTATTTATATATAAACATGTGCATTGCACTTTTATGTATTTATATGTAAAATAGTCTCCAGGGGTTTACGTTAAAGTGATAATGAGGGGGGGTGTTTTCCAGTTCCAAACCTTATATTTCATTAAAAGTACTAGACATATGATGTTTACTGGAGCAATATAAAAGATGAGAACATATTTCTAAAGAGAATGCATTTATTGATTAAAACAGAGTAAAACAGGTTTCTTGCTTGAGACTGCATAAATTACATATAAATGTAGCTCAAGATGAGGCTCAGAGATAAATTCGTATTAATATTACTGAGATTTATAACACAATATAAGAAATATAGGTATTTGAAGGAATTGGTCATTCAAAGATGTGTAATGGATGAAGAATGGAATTGAAAATAGCAGAGGAAAACAATTCAACATGCAGGTATTATGATTTTATAATATTAAAATGAAAGAAATAGAGCTTTTGACTTTCCGAAGAAGAATGTTTAGCCAGTAATTTCAATGTAAGGCATCAATTGTAATGAGTCTAAAGTCTTTTCCTCCAAGATATTCGTGAGTACTATACTCGTCCTCTGTAGAGTAAGAAGTGATTATTTTCATTAGCTTTGCTTAATATTAATTTACTTGTAGCAAATAAGTTAAAATGTCTTCTCGATTTCTCTCAATGTAATAACAAATATTTCTGTCTCTTCATAGAAGCCTGAAATAACTACTTCAAAATAACACAAGCAGAAAAACAAAAATAACCTGATACAACCATCACAAATCTTAAATTATGTGAACAATATATAAAATAAATCTGAGGAAGAAGAAAAACAATGGCAGAATAACAACAGAAAATTTCCCTAGCTCTCTCTAATGAAACAGAGTCCTGGCCGGTACTCCACTTCTAGAGGGTCACACCAAGACAACTATAATTATAGATATACAGCTGTAATTATAGATATAATTATAGACATAAAATTCATAAGATGATTTTATACTATCTTCACTAGAAAACAGAAATCTATGAAAACCTGGCCAGCCAGGCAGGTGACTACTGTGACTGTATTGACCAACATATTCAAAAACTCATCTGCAATGTAGAAATAAAAGGGCCACGTGGAAAAAAAGTAGAAACAGAAGTGTGAATCAGAGAAAGCCACATCCATACACAGAGCTATTCAACATACCATTGGACAGTCCGAACTGTCACTGGAACCATAAGTATTAACATCACAACATCTCACCATAACTGATTTATAATTCTGCACTTAATTGTATAGAAAAAACCTAATTCCAGAAAAACAAATCAAAACAGAAAACCAAACCAACACCTGGCAAATCAACCAAAAACATAGAGAGTCTATAATTAACATCATATTTTCCCCAAGAGAAAACCTCCAAATGGACACAACCAATAAGAAAAAAATACAAGAAAAATTATGTCAAGGTACTTCAATTCACACAGTAAATAACCAGGCATTAGAACAGACAATCAAGGACCTAGAAGATATATCAAAATACATTACAAATGCTGCTGAAAATGTGATTAATGAAAAGAGAGAAAACCTCTACAAGGAAATTTGTGAACAAGATGAGACCAAACAAAGATTAGTAAAATAATTCGTGGAGATAAGAAACAAAGATAAATAAATTCTGAGAAGTAAAGGTAGTCCAAGGAAAAAATGGATGCCTAGTTAAAAGATATGAGAGAAGGCAAAGCTAAGAAAACAACCTTTGCAACCCACTCAACCAAATAAAAAATGTACAGAAATTCCATACAATACCTAAAGCAAATCTTTAATAAAGAGATAGAAGCCCTAAAAAAGGACTAATTAGAAGACAGGGAAATTGAAAACAAAATAGAAAGTCTCCACAGCAAATAAATGACATATAAGATAATCTCAGGGTCAAAGACAGAATAGGTTTAACAGGAAAGAGGAAATTATCATTTAGAACAAATACAAGAAATAAGATATGATATTTACAGAAGTACAAGACTCATTTAGAAATCAAATTTCGGGGAGATAGGTATCAAGAAGGAGAAGAGCAGGAAACTAAATGGATGGGAAACTTATTACAGAAATATAGCAGAGAACATGCCAAATATCCAAAGAGATAGGCTCATTCAGAAAAGAGAAACCTTTAAAACACCAAACAGAGAATTCTAGAACTGAACAATCAACCACTACATCAAAATCCATTAGAGGATCATTAAGGATCAAGGAAAGAATTTTTAAAGCTGCTACAGAGAAAAGACTGATTATTTATAAAGAATATATAGTCAGATTAAATGCAGATTTTTAGCTGATATGGCAAAAAGGAGACCCTGGCATGATATACGACAAACATTAAAGGTAAATAACTACCAATCATTAATACGGTCCCAAGCCAAACTCCTTAACATTTAAAGGAAATATAAAAATATTTCATTACAAAGCAACTTAAAACAATGTATCTCCACCAAATCAGCAGGATAGAAGTTAATCAAATATATCCTACATAGAGAAGATCAAGAAGAACAGGAACTGATTATGTAAAATGCTCCTTATCAAAGAACAAAGTAAATATATTAAAAGTAGATGAGGCACAGCTCCTAACAGCAGATGTATAACATAGCAGGACTATCAGGAAATTCTCAGTCTTAACTCTGTACATCAATGGACTTAAATTTCCAAATAGAAGACATAGATTAAATAGTAGTATCAAAAAACAAGTCACATCCATCTAGCATCTACAAGAGACATATTTTATTGACAAAAACAAACACATACTCAAACTGAAAGGCTGGAAGATATATTTTCAAGCAAATGGACACCATAAACAGGCTGCAGTAGAATTACTAACATAAGATAAAATAGAATTAAATTAAAATTAGTACAAAGAGACATTACATATTGATAAAGACAACGCTCAATTAGGAGGATATAAAAGTCTAAATATCAATGCCCTGAATCCTGGAGCATTCCACATCATCAACCAAATACTACTTAACCTGAAAACACATCTCAACACATCATTGTCATCCATGAATGACCTGTCCAGGAGAAACTCAACCAAGAAACTTCAGACCTAAATAACTACATTGACCACCTAGCCCAAACAGACATCTACAGAATATACATTCATCGTCAGAATATACATTCTTCACAGCAGCTCATGGAAGATTCTCCAAAATAGAACATGTCCTATGTCACTCAGAATTCTGTCCAAATTGAAAGAAAAATTAATTGAATTCCCATATCTTGTCAGAATGTAACACAATAAACTTAGAATTAAACAGCTAAAGCAAAAAAAAAAAAACAAACATTTTCAAACCCATGAAGATTGAATAACACGTTGCTGAATGACCAGTGGGACACTGAAGGGATTAGAAAACAACTGAAAGTTTCTGGAATTTAACAAAAATGAACACACAAAATACTAGCTTCTCTGGGACACAGGAAATGCAGTACTTAGAGGAAAATTTATAGCTCTGAGTGCCTACATCAAGCAATTGGGGAAATCTCAAACAAATATTTTAATTATGTACCTCAAACTCCTTGAAAACAGGAGCAAGCCCTAACCCAAAGCAGTAGACAGAAACAAGTTTTAAAAAATCAGAAATAAATAAATAAAGACAAATAAAACATAGAAAGAATTTTTAAAAAGAGTTGGTTTTTTAAATAAATTAACAGACTTGACACAACCATACCAAATCTGACTAAGAAGAGAACTTATATAGATAAGTAAATAAAAAATCCAGCAGATTGGGAGATCTTTACTTGCTCTGCAACACATATCTCAAATATATTTAGAGCCCCAAAAGTTAACTCCCCCCCAAATAAAAACAAATCCTCAAAGAAATAACAACTCTCTTAATAAGTGGGCTAAAGATGTAAAGAGAGACTTCTCTGAAGAAGAAATATGCGTGGCCAATAGACGCATGAAGAAATATGCAACATTTCTGGCCATAAAAGAAGTGCGAATCAAAGCAACATTGGGCTTCCACCTCACCCCAGTTAGAGTTACCATTATGAAGAGAACTAAAAATAACAGATGCTGGGCTGGTGGGGATGTGGCCAAAAAGGAACATTACTACAGTATTGGTGGAAATGTAAACTTGTTCAAATACTCTGTAAAGATGTATGGAAGTTCCTCAATTGAGCTCCCCTATGAGCCAGCAATGAGGGATCAAGAAAATGTCATATACGTTCACAACAAAACTCTATGCTTCCATCAGAATGAATGGCATTGCCCCATTTGTAAGGAAATGGAATCACTTCGAAAATATAATAAGTCAAACAATCAAGACCCAAAGAATCATAGGCCACCGATTTCAATCCTTTGGAAACACTAGAATATGTCTACAATAGTCACAATAGCTCAAAAGCAATATGCATATTACCATATAAAATGATGCTTATCGAAATGAGCTTCAAGAAATGGATACAAGATGATTGTATAGTGAGCTGTTTTTGGTTATTTCTATTTAGTTTTTACCTTTTGGGTAATTCCTTTACTCACTGTTTTTTATTTCTGTACCCTTTGTCTTATACATGTTAACCTGATTCTAACACTATGTTAGACATGAACTTTACAACTTTGGGGGAGTGGGATGTCAGGGTTGGGGGAAGCAGGAAAAAATGGGGAAGGGTTAACACTTAAAAAAATGTACTCATTACTTATGTAACTGTAACGAACTCTCTGTATATGACTTTCATAATAAAAAAATAAGAGGACTAACTCAAATAGAGAAAATTAGAGACAAAAATGAGACAACACAACAGATATAAGCAAAATTGAGAATGTTATAAGAGAGTACTTTGAAAACCTTATGCCAATAATCTGGAGAATCCTGAAGAAATTGATGCTTTCCTATACTGAATCTGAAGCAAGAAGTAAAACCTAAGAATTAATGAAAATTAAATGTCAATAAACCACTTCCCATTCCAGAAAAGGCTAGGACTCAATGAATTTACCATGAAATTAAGGCCTGCAAAGAACTTACAATACGCAGTTCTAACTCTTCAATAGAATGGAAAGGGAAATGGAATTATCAAACACATTCTATGAAGATAGAATTAGACACTTCCCTAAATCACATAGGGACTCACCAAAGAAAGAGAACTCTTTGATAAGCATTACTACAGAACTTCTTAATAAAATTCTCACCAGCCAATTTCAGTAACTAACAAAAAAGCCATATGGTAAGATCAAATAGGATTCATCCTAGGATACAATTTGATTCAATATTCTTGTCAATAACCATAGCACAAACCGTCAGCAGAAGCAGGGGTGAGAAACACATGATCACCTATATGGATATAGAAATAGCTTTTAAAAACCTCCAATACCCTTCTATGATTAAAAAAGTCTGAGAAGCTAGGAATGCATGGAACACTCCTCAATCTAATACAGAGTATGGTTATGATAGAGATAATTAGCATTTACCTAACGGTGGAAGCATTAAGACATTAAAATCATGAATGAGACAAGGATGTCCACTCTCTACTACTCTTCAAAATGGTAGCGGACTTTCTAGCAAGAACAATTGGAAAGAGAAAAAAAAAGGGGGATACAAATAGCGAAGAAGTAAAACTATCCCTTTTTACAGATGAAATGATCCTGTATTAAAAGTCCTTATAGCTTCCTCCCTGAAGTTAGGAAAGATGATGCTAACCTTCAGCTATGTAGCACGGTATAAAACCCACCAAGAATCGGTAGTTTTTCTGTGTTACCAACAATGGGAAGAACCAACCTGAAATCCAAAATACAACCTCATATGTATTACCCTCAAAATCTAATCTAATCTAAACAAAAAAATAACAACAGCAAAACTAGGAGTTAATTAATTTAACTAAAAATGTGAAGGAACTCTACTGTGAAAACATTAAAATCTAAAAAGGGAAATTGAAGGAGATTCAAGGATATGGAAAATCTTTCAATGTTCTTGGGTGGAAGAATTGAAGTGTCAAAAACTGCAATATTGCCCCAAACAATTGACCATGCGATACTCATCAAAATCCTAAAAATATTCTTCAATGCAGTAAAGAAAGCAATCCAAATTTAATATGGAATTACAAAAGTACACATGAAACATAGCACATAGAAATGAACTCATGGGCCTATAATCATCTTACACACACACACACACACACACACACACACACACACACACACACTGGAATTCTATTCACCCATCAGAAAGGATGACTTTTCACCAATATTAAGGAAAATGAAAGGCTTGGGAAAATTATACTAAGAGAAAAGAGAAAGGAATGCAGACTCCGAGCAATACAGATTTCATGGATTCATTCATGGTATCTAGAAGGTGCCCACAAATCTACAAGCAAACAAGACAGATTCTACCTCATCCCAATTAGAATGCCCATTATCAAGAAAACTAGCAATAGAAAATGCTGGCATGGATGTAACCAATTGGGAACTCTATTACACTGTTGGTGGGAAACTAAACTTGTTCAACCACTGTGGAATGCAGTACGGAGTCTCCTGAAAAGACTAAACATATATCTTCCTTTACACCCAGTAATTACCCTCATTGGCAGTAATCCAATAAATAACAAACAAGCTCAAATGAAAGCTGCCAGTATAACCATGTTCAGGGCCCAGGCCCAGAGTTCAAGGACTGGAAAAAATGTTACAACTGCTGGTAATTGTTTCCACAAATATGAACCATTTGTCATAGGATACCAAATCATTCTATTTGCAATAGCTAGAATAGGACTTAAATGTAGTGCTTGATAAAATGGCTTCTTTGTTGAATGTTAGGAAAAGATCCAAGAAAAGGGAGATTTTTGTTGTTGGTTGAGGGGCTTGAAGTATGTGCTTGGACACTGTCCCTAAGCTCTTCAAGTCAAGGTGAGTGCTCCACCTCTTGAGCCACAGTGCCACTTCTGGTTTTCTGGTGATTAAATAGAGATAAGAGTCTCAGGAAGTTTCCTGCCCAGGTTGGCTTTGAACAGCTGTCCTCAGACCTTAGCTTCCTGAGTAGGTAGGATTACAGCTGTGAGCCACTGGCACCAGGCTAAAAATGAGGGATTTTTAGAAAAGAAAATCCACCTCATCACCTGTTTCTAAATCTCAGATATAATTATTAGAACATTTCACTCTCTACTCATTTCATCAGACATTTGTAAATTTTCTCTGTTCCTTCATGTGGGAATAATGCGGTCAGTATTAACTCAGCTGTGGGACTGGATCAATTGTATGGTAATTGCTAGCACCTAAATCAAGAACTGTTAGATCAAAACAAATGAAGCCCTCATTTGGAATAATTATTTACTCTTTTTATTACAAATCTGTGCTTGATTATTTCCTAATGTGATGTTGGACCTCCTAACAGAATGATGGCATTTTCTTTCTCTTCAGCCTTCTTCCACATGTGTTCAAATATTTAAGATTTCAAATATTTCCATTGCTAATTCATTAAGCTGACCTCTAAGAAAATGTGCATTTCTGGAATTTGGTCTGCTGTCTTGTTCTTATATGCGCAGGCTTACTATGATTTATTTGTTCTGCAAAGAATTTTATTTTCCAACATTTGTGTGGCCAATTTTAGTCTCTTTGATCAGTCTTCCTGACCCTCTCTCTGGGGTCTCATTTCAGTCTACCTCATAAAAAATATATTGGTTATCAGCTAAATAACTCTCAGATTCTCTTTTTTTGCCTGACTTCAAGTAGGCTGTCATAGCAGCCCTGACTGGCTGTACTAACTGGATTTTTTTGTTTGTTTGATTGTTTAATTTGTGTGTGTGTGTGTGTGTGTGTGTGTGTGTGCGCGCGCGCGCGTGTGTGTTTTGTTTTAGAGGTCTAGGATTACTATTCAAGGTAGTAGCTTTTCTGGGCCCCAGTGATTCCCTGGCTTAGGGTCATTTGGTTTTTCCCTGAAAGATACAGAAACAGGTGACTAAATTCCTGTTAAATTGTCTCAAAATGAGGAAATCTGGCAACTTTACAAAGCCATGAAAAAGTCTGTAGTAATCCACTTACAGAAATGGTCTATCAAGATGGCTTTTCAAGGTTGACTGTGAAAAATGTTCATTTTCAAGTAACCACCATAAAGCAGATCACATCTCTGGGAGCAGACTTTTGGAAGGGAGGTTCCCCATCCTTCCTTCTCTTTTGATAGATCAAACCATAATATTCTGCAGTTGTGGCCAGCATGGAGCACATTTTCCCAAGAATATTCTGTAGTGTAGAAGAGGACCAGCTATCAAAATAAAGGTGAAAATTCTTTTCTACCTCAGACTGATTTATCTTGCTTATATCTGTTGTTATTTCCATTACTTCTAACACATGGATAAATTATATTAGTATTAGACAACTGGCAAAGAATTAATGACAAAAAATTACTTTCATATATCCAATATAATAACTTAACCCAGTTATGGAAAATTAAATCTAACTGTAGAAACAATATCAGGAATATAAAATAAGCCTCAATGTGCATAATCTGGCCCACATACACCATCATCTACTCAGAAATTCAGTCTCTCTATAAATATTTATTTGGTACAAAATAATAAAAATTTAATTAATGAATATGACTTTTAAGTATCATCTGAAGTACTCCTCATGCATATAATTCTATATACTTGTATATATGTCACCTAGACATGAATATAACATTCATGTAAAAATCAAATTTCCACAACTTAAACTGGATGAGAGGGGACATTCCCTCGTGTATTGTGTGGTATGAATTTTACCACAGTGCTAAATCCTTCCACCTAAAACCAAGTCATGTGAAATAATTTATTATTTGATGTTAAGATGAGTGTTAAGTGTAGAATACACTTGGAATTATTACATTAATTCACAGAAATAAAACAATAATGATATATTATTTCTTTAAATTCTACTGTTTCTCAATTTTACAATCATGAAATATATCATTAAAATTAATTTCACTTTCTTCTTTTCTATAGCTGCTAAAATTAAAATTTTATATTAAACATTCAATATTAAGAAATCAAAAATAAATAACATTATAATAATGATATATTATTTAACTGTGATTTGAATTATAGTGCTAACAAATTGTGATGTACACAACATTTAATAGAATTATGGGTAATATTTTTTAAACTTACCAGCTTGTTATTTGTTACCTAATTGTGTCATTTGTTATTCTTGGTCCAAGTCATCCATTCAACTTGCTTAGTTTTCTATTTTATCTCTATTGGTTTGCTGATTGTGCATTTTGTTTCCCTTTTTTAATGACTGACATGAGGCTGAAAATCTGTGTGCTAGTTTATTACTTCCTATGTAAAAGTAAAATTTCTGGTCTCCACAGCTGTTTTACTGCACTATACTACAGTATTTCCCCCCTCTACTATCTCTTGTATTGCTGCTCTCTTAGATTTTATTTTTTATTTAAATTCTATTGTTAAGGAAAAGTACAGAGGGGTTATACTTACACAAGTAAGGTAAGGAATTCATTTCTTTTCTAACTTGTTACCCCTTCTCCAATTTTTCCCTCTTCTCTCCCAATGCCCCCCCAAGATTATTTCCAACATATTGTCTTGTGAGTATCACAGTTGCATAGGTTACTCCTTTGTCCTTTGTCTCACCATTTTGTTTTTTCTCTTTCCATTTCCAAGTTCAGAACAACATATTTACAATACCCGGGCATCAGATTAAAATACAGTGTCTTCAGGCGATGAACTATAGGTGTGGAAAACACAAAAGGATAAAAACAAATCACGTAGTATATTAAGAACAACAAAAAGTTAAATCAACAAGTGTTGATTTAACTTTGAATCACCTTATAGAGTCATATGTACATAGCTATTGATCTATTCTGCTCAACTATTAATATTATCCTTGATGTACACAATAATGTTCCCCTATTACCCAGTAATCCCACTTCTGGGCATTTACCCTAGTGACCACAAACAATGGCACACTAAAGCTACCAGCCCAATTATGTTTTATCACAGTAGTATTTACCCTAGTTAAGATATGGAATAAACCCCGATGCCCCTCAGTAAATGAATGGATCAAGAAAGTGAAACACACACACACATACACACACACACACACACACACACAACAGAGAGATATACGTACATGCAATACTATGTTTTCATCAGAAAGAAAGGTACCATTTCATTTTTAAAGAAATGGAAGATCTTGGAAAAAATCATATTAAGTGAAGTAAACTGGACAAAGAAACATAGGTCCCATGGTTTCCATTATTTGCAATAATTAGTTTACACCAAGGATAATATCATGTATTTTAATTTGACATTTTGTTCTATATTGAGCCTGCAACATTATTGGTATAGTGTTTGTTATTATTTCTGCAAACAGGCAGGTATATTTAAAGAATTATGTTCATCTTATCCACTACTGAAGGAAGCACAACAAAAAGAGCAACCCCTACTCAGAAGAACAACTCCTACTTACTTAGCTTCATTCTATTTTTTTTTTTTTTGTGAAAATACTGTACAGAGGGGTTACAATTACATGGACAAGATAATGAGTACATTTCTTAACAAGGATTGTAGCCTCCTCCTTTGTTTCTCCTTCCTATCCCTTCTGAACCTCCCCCCGCCCCCCACCTAAACCTCCCCCCTTCTCCCCCCCACCAAAATTGTAAAGTTTGTTTTCGACATAACGACTTGTATATTTCATTGTTGCAATGGGTCCACCTGTTTCCCTATTTAAACGATTTGTTTTTCCCCTTCTCCTCCACAAATTATACCGACATCAAATACAGTGAAAGCAGGGGTTATACTGTGGGGGAGGGACAAACAAAGCAACAAATAACTAGTCTTATAAATGTGTTAGAAACAATCACATGAAAGAAAAAAAATTGAATACATATCGTAGGGTTCATTTCCCTAACATCACCTTATCTGACTTTTCCTGCTTGACTCAGACATATACTAGATATTGCAAATAAGGGAAACCATGTAAGGCCAGTGTTGTCCCCTGTATCCTCATGTTGTACATTACAACTCTATACCGGTTCATCCTGTATATCTACTATCTTCTACATTGTGACCTAAATGCCCCAGCAATTCCACGTTGCTTTACTTTTTAAAAATTTCTCTCTTAATGTTTGATGTTGGTTTGTGTGTGTGTGTGTGTGTGTGTGTGTGTGTGTGTGTGTGTGTGTGTGTGTGTGTGTGTTCTGTGTGCGTGTGTGTGTGTTTACAAAGATCAGAAGACAATATTTTTCTTCATTTAGAATACATCTTTCAGGTCATTGTAAGTTGTGGCTAATGGGAGAAGTCTCTTGCTATTTTAAGGATGAAACAGAAAAAGATATTTGTGCATGTACCACAGTTGCTTTATTAGTCTGTAGTTGAACACTGAACTTCGATTTATATCTTGGCTGTTGCTGTGAATGATGAGTACAATGAACTGCAGATATATTTGAGTTACTCATAGAGAAATAATCGCATGATTGGTGGGGCAGATGATATTTCAACTTTGAAGTTTTTAGAAAGCTGCATATTACTTTCTACAAGGAGAATACTAACCTGCATTTTGTTGAAATGTGTAGAAAATTTCCTTTTCTCCACACTCTCAGCATTATTACCTTTATTATAAGGTAATAAAGGGCAGGTTTTTATTATCTTCAGTACTCCAGACTGGCCTTAGACTTAAATCCAACCTCCTATATGCTTGGAATTAAAAGCCTTTACCACCACACCCGATTCCTTTGATTTTTTGATAAAAGTTACAATAATTATGAAGTAGTATCATAGTAATTTTGAATTACATTTATCTAATGACTTCTGCTGAAAAAGAATTAAACCAGCATAGAAGTGGTATTAAAGAACTTTGTAAACCCACTGGAAATTTTCAGGGCTTTAAGGAGAGCATGTCTATTCAGAACTTTTGTCCACTTTTAATCAAGTTTCTTTTTAATCTCATCTTTAATCTTTCTATACAAAATCAATAATTAATTCAAGGTATTAGAAAGCAGCAATATTAAGCAACTCCTAACATTTTCCATTTTAAATAACATGATATTGCTTAATCATTTTCTGTTTATGCTTGAGACTATATAACTCACTTTAGTCAGACCTCTTACAAGGTTGTATGCATTTTATTTATTTCACATTGATTGTTCTTTCCAAAGACTGCGGGTCTAATTTCCTTATTTTCTTTCAGTCTCAAGTAGTTCAGATTTCAAATGAAGAATAAATGTACGGAAGCAAACAAAAAATAATATAGTTCCTCTCATCTGATGATGTCTTTACAAGAATGAGGAAAGAGTTCATCCAAGGACCTATGATAGGACATCAAAAAGAGAATCCATTCTTCTAGGTCTTACTTAACTTTGCAATGTAACTTAAATGATGTAAAACACAATATAATGCTCAGATACTTTTATGTTTTATCAGTTTTGCACATTTTCATATGGACTTCACCTCAGTCTACAACATTCCTTCATTATTTTGTCCTGATATTTTTACACTATCAAGACATAAGATAACAAGTTTGATTTACAGCATGAGAAATAATCCACCTGGCTTCCTTGGAAGAAGAGCATAGTCAATAGATAACATTACTTCTGTTTGCTCACTATATGCAATGATTTCTGTAATACTTATCGCATTCTTTTTAGTATTTTTAAAAAAACTGCTGGCTAAACTTAAAACTCATTCATGGAAATTTATGTTAAGTATTTCACAAGTTTTAATTTCCTTAATTCTTAAGATAACATTTTTTATAATGCTAATGTTATTGCCATTTTAGTGTTGGGAAAATTGTAATTAAAGGCAATAAGTGCATGGCTCAAGCACACACTGTGAGGAAGGAAATGAGTCAAAGTTTCCAAAAGTCTTTCAGCAATACACAAAAGGTAGGTAAAATCTCTCCATTCTCTTACACTCTCTATTCAATGTTCATATTGTCCAAGAAATAATACCATAGCAATTATTGGCCATGGTGATTGTTTTCTGTTACATTTTGTCTTCAACACAGACTGTGTTGGTGACATTGGGTTATCATGCACAGAGCTGAGCTTATAAGAGAGACAAATATATTCTGTCCCATTTTTCCAGGTTCCATTTTAAAAAGTACTAAATTTTTAAATATCATCACTTTCTTAAGAATCCAAAAAACGAAAAAAAAAATCACAAATAATCACTCCAAAATGCTTTATAAGTAGGAGATGATAAAACAAGCCCCCGTGAAGTAAACTTTCTTCCACTTTTAAAATTATTCTGAAAGCCTTGTGCTGGTTGGTCACACCTGTAATCCTAACTACTTGGCATATTTACTCAGGATCCAGAGATCTGTGGATAACAGTGGAAGCCAATCAGGACAAAATAAATTCATGAGATTATTTTTCAAAAATTTTAATGTTAGCAAAGGGCCAGGAATGGAGATGTAGCTCATATAGTAGCTCAAAAATCTAGAGAGCAGGCCTAGCAAGACTTTGACGCCCTTTTTTCAAACTGTGAGCACACCAATATATATGCAAGTGCATGAGAACACGTGCACGTGCACACATACACATTCATTCAAAATACCTTCATATCAGTGTTTTGCATTAATTTCTTTGTTAGCCATATTATATGAGTAAAATAAAGGAAATAAACTCTTTCATCTCAGAACATTTTCATATGTTTTTTATTTTAAAAATACTGTACAGAGAGGTCACAGTTACATGAGCAAGTAATGAGTACATTTCCTAACAAGCTTCGTTACCTCCTCCTTTATTTTCCCTCTACCGTCCTTTCCCGCCCACCTCTACAAGTACACTCCCCTCCCCACTTCCCCTGCCTAAATTGTAAAGTTCAGTTTTCAACATAGTGTCTTGTGCATCTCATTGTTACAATGGGTCAACCTGAATCCCTATTTCAGCATTTTGTTTTTTCCTTCCCCTCCCCAAATTACAGGAGCGTATGTACAAGAGGTGGGCACACCAAATTCAAACACAGTGAAAACAGGGGTTATAGCATGGGGGAGAAACATATAAAGAAACAAAAAAACATCACATAGCCTGTTATAAGTACGTTAGAACAATAGCAAGCAAGAAAGAAAAAAACAGTTGTGTTCCTATTGGGGGGTTCATTTCCCTTAACAACATCTTATCTGGTCATATGTGCATAGATTTTGACCGTTTCTGCTTATCCCAGATATATTAGTTATTAAAAATTAGGGAAACCCTGTGACCTATGTTTCTTTGGACTTGGCTTACATCACTTAATAATTTTTTTCAAAGTCTTTCCATTTTCTAACAAATTGGGTGATGCCATACTTTCTCATGAAGGCATGGAATTTCATTGGTATAAATAGCACATTTTCTTGATCTATTTATCTGATGAGGGGCATCGGGGTTGGTTCTATATCTTAGCTATCTTAAACAATGCTGCAATAAATATAATTGTGATGGTAGTTTTAGTACCGTCTTGTTTGTGATCTTTTGGGTAAATGCCCAAAAGTGGGATTGCTGTGTCTTAGGGGAGTTCTATGTGAAGTCTTTTGAGGAACCTCCATACTACTTTCCAAAGTGGTTGAACAAGTTGACACTCCCACCAAGAATGTAGTACAGTTAAATTGTGGCCACATCCCCTCCAGCATCTGTTGTTGTAAAAGTATGGAATGGTACAGGAATTTGCCTGCCATCCTTGCACAGGGGCCATTCAAATCTTCTCTGTATCGTTCCAATGTTAGAGTAGGTGATGCTGAATGGAACATAGAACATGTTTTATAAATAAAGTGTAATTGATATTCTTAAACTAGACAATTCAACAAAAAGTAAGTTTAAAGAATTTTCATGAAATTTTAGAGCCATATACTTCTTACATAAGCACACATTTAAGAATAAAATCAAGATGGACAGGTCAAAAACAAAATAATTCCAGATATTTGTTGTTCAAGAGATGTGTAGGAGGAGGAATTCAATTATTCTATACAAGGCACCTGTCATAATGAACACTGCAGCAAGTGTTAAGTTTAAAGTTTTAATGGTTTAAATATATTTTGGGAATTTGCTTATATATGCTAAAACAAGGACTGTTTGGCAGGTAATAAAACTTTTCGTTAAAGTATTTAAGATTTGTGGTAACAGACATATGCTACTATGTATGTATATTTCAGAGTTTATATGAACATTACTAATGAGAAGTTGCCAAGTCTTTGTGTAAAGAAGCAGAATATAAAGAGTTAAGACTTTATTAACTACAAAGTTTCTGTTAAAACTATAGGGCTTCCTTATTTTATTTTATGTTTTAAAATTTTTTTGGGGTCCGGCCAGGGGCCTGAACTATGGGCCTGGGCGCTCTCCCTCAGCTCTTCAGCTCAAGGCTAACACTCTACCACTTGAGCCACAGCGCCACTTCTGGCTTATTTTTTTGCTTATGTGGTGCTGAGGAATCTAACCCAGGGCCTCAAGCATGCAAGGCAAGCTCTCTACCACTGAGCTACCTTCCTAGCCCCTGGCTTCCTTATTTTATACGTTAGCGAGGAACAAATAATGATATAAGACATATACAAATGATTAGATGAGACTTAAATAGTAATCTTAGTGGGTAACTTTAAAGATTACTCATAACCTAAAAACCTCTTGTTGAATATCATAACCTTAACCTGTTTTAAATGTACAGGGATATGAGAAAATAGTAAAATTTAATAGGTAATACCCTTCAAATACTGAAAACACTGATAATTATTTTAGTTTTTATTTTAATCATTAATATTTTGTTATTGGTTTTCTTTATTTATAGCATTGTTTTCCTTGTAGTATAATACAACTTTTTGAAAGTCGTCATTAGGAGGTACATTGAGAAGGTTACTGGGATGGCCAAACCATTTTTTATAGAGGATGTGAATTTACAAAGAGGAAAATTAAGAACAAAATATTTATTTAAAAAAATGATTAAGTAGAGTCTGAATCAGGAGTGTTGATAAATATCCACACCTAAAACCTTAGCCCTAGGCTGAAGCAGTGGTATTACAGAGTTGAGGCCACAAAAGTGAGAGACTGTGTTTTGTTTTATATTTTGATTTTTCTGGTCATGGGGCTTGAACTCTGGGTCCTAGGTGCTCTCCCTCAGCTCCAAGCTAGCGCTACCACTTGAGCCACAACACACTTCCATCTTTTTCTGCTTATGTCATGCTGAGGAATCAAACCCAGTGCACGCTAGGCAGGCACTCTACCACTGAGCCACCTTCCCAACACCTGAGAGACTGTGTTTTAAAAAATCATCTAAACAATAATTGCTTTCTTCTTTGGGATATATAATGAAATATATTAATATCTTTTTATGTCTTTGTGAATTGTCATACTACTAACTTCAGCCACTTTATCCTTTTCAAAGTGATGAAATATTTCTGAGAATTTGCTTCTGTGAAGATTGTTTTTGCATTTATAATTTCTTCTGAATCATTTTTATTTTTATCAAAATAACTTTATATTTCATGTTGATGGGTTATCATACATCAAATACCTCCAAATGTAGATGTAGAGTCTAAAGATAGCAGTATGAATATTCTCATACAGCTCTTGTTTATCTGTTATGCACTTTCAGTATTGTGATATTTCTCTTTCTCTTTCACTGTCTCATTTCCTCTCTTTTTCTTTCATGCTCCATATCTGGTAATTAGAATTTCTGCTGGTCTACTGTTATCCTTCAGAATCCACTGGTATTGTGGAAACATGATAGCGACCATCAGTTACCCTTGCATTCTTTAAGAGTTATTACAGTGACATGATGTTATTCTTTCCTATTCTAAATGGCAAAACAACAGATCTAGGAATTCCTTTTCACTTATACTACCATTACAAATTTTATCTCATAGGAATCATTGAGACGTTAGGATACTTTTAACCTCTGACCTAAAAGATCTTTTTCTTTTACAAACAAATTTTTTCTTCTATTATCAGTGAATACATATAATGAAAACAATGCTAACCTATGGAAAGTAGACAGAAGATATTCAGGGATGAAAAACAAGGTTAATGGGGGAAGTGAGTACAAAAGATGCCTATCATAGAACAAATATCCTCAGAGCAGTTTACCATGTACACTTTGTGAGAATGGCAATATGCTGGGAACTATGGATTGAATCAATGAACAACTGATATATATATATATATATATATATATGTATATATATATATATGCACATATATTTATATATGTATATTTATTTGTATATGAATATATGTGTATATATGCCCATCTATATGTAGACATGCATGTTACTGTACACAAAAATACACACATACCTATACACATGTATAAATGCACACATAGAGAATGACACATAGCTACAGACAACACAAGTTTCACTAATTGTTGAATATGCCTTAGACAGAATGCTTGGAACCAAATATGTTGAAGAAGTATTTATCTCTATAAATTCTTTTACCATTCCTCTTATCTCTTAAAACGGTTTTGACAGATTTGATTTGCAAAATGCAGTACAAGTGATAGCAAGTCACTCAGAAATCTCAGTAAGAAAACCTCATATGGCATCTCCCTGCTCCCCAGGGAATGCTTGTTCTTGTAGACACTCTCAACAAACAAAGTAGCAAGAAAATACCCTGGTGCAGAATAAAGTTATAAGTCTTTAAATGACATTCTTCCTTGAGCTCTTTTCCAACAGCCAGCATCAATTCCTAAGCAGAAGTGTGAGTCCTCAGAAGATGGGAGCTCAGCTCTACATTTCACCAACCCATTTGAAAAGTCCTATATGAGGAATACTTACTGAGGTCTTGCTGTTTTCCTAGCTAAGAAAATAAGAAAAAAAGAAAGTATTTTAATGCATTAAAATTTGAGAATAATTTGTAACCTGTCAATAAATGTGTATAACACAATTATAACAAAATGAAAAAAGTGATATGCATATGATTTATGTGCTCTTGGACTTGGCGAGTGATTTTAGGTGTATCTATACAAGTAGAATCAGCATAAATCAAGCCAGCATTTCTTCATTTAAGATACAAGGAATGGATACAAGGTGACCCATTGTAACAATGAGATGTACAAGACATTCTATCAGATGCGGGGGGGTGGAGGGAAGGGATGGGGGGTGTGGAGGGAAGGGCCGGTATGGGAAAAAACAAGGAGAGGATAAAAATGCTCAGTAAGAAATGTACTCATTACCTTATTTATGTAACTCTAAACCCTGTGCACAGGACATTTACAATAAAAATATGTATTAAAAAGATACAAGGAAAATTTCTGTACTTATAGGAAATTGTATTTGTCACACAATATCAGTAAGGTATTGGTTTTAGGACCACAGGCATATTAAATTTTTTGATGCTCAAATTCTGTACATGAACACAGTATATTATTTACATTTGAATCTGACCTCAACCTAGTGCAGTGTAATTGCTATGAAAATTTTTACTACGTTCTATGTTTGTAATGAAAAATAAAATCATATGCACTATCCATTCATACAATTTTTTCAGATAATTTTTATTGTGAAAATATAGTAAACAGTGGGTCCAATTACATGTGCAAGGGAATGAGTATATTTCTCATCAAGCTTTTTTGCCTCCTCCTTTGTTTCCCCTTCCCATTCCTTCCCATTCCCCACTCCCCCTCCCCTTTAATCCCCCCCCCCAGCCAAAGTTGTAAAGTTCGTTTTTCGACATAAATCTTGTACATCTCATTGCTGCAATGAATCCACATTTGTTTTTTCCCTTCCCCTTCACAAATTATACCAACATAAAATACAGTGAAAGCAGGGGTTATACCTTGTGGAAGGGACATACAAAGCAAGAAATAAATCATCTTATAAATTTGTTAGAAACAATCATAAGAAAGAAAAACATTTGAATCCTTACTTTGGGGTACATTTCGCCAAACATCAACTTATCTGAATGTTTCCGCTTGTCTCAGACATATACTAGGGATTGCAAGTAAGGGAAACCAAGGGAACTATGTTTCTTTGGGCTCGGATTACTTCATCTAATATACTTTTTCCGATTCTTTGTGTTTCCTAACAAATGTGGCAATGTCATTATTTCTGATGGAAGCATAGAATTCCATTGGGTATATAGTCCACATTTTCTTGATCCATTCATCTACTGAGGGGCATCTTGTTTGATTCAATATCTTAGCTATGGTAAATAATGCTGCAATAAACATAGTTATGATGGTAGCTTTAGTATGGTTTTGTTTGTGATCTCTTGGGTAAATGCCCAAAAGTCTGATGGCTGAGTCATTGAATAGCTCTATGTAAAGTCTTTGAGAAGCCTCCATACTAATTTCCAAAGTGGCACTCCCACCAACAATGCAGTAAGGTTCCCTTCTGTCCTCATCCCTTCCAGCATCTGTTGTTATTAGAGATCTTGATTATAGCCATTGTATCTTGGGTGAGGAGGTATCACGATGTGGTTTTGATTTGCATTTCTTTTCTGGCTAAGAAGGTTGTGCGTTTCTTCATGTGTACTGGCCATCCTTCTTTCCTATTCACAGAAGTTTCTCTTTAAGTCTTTAGTCCACTGATTTATTGGGAAGTTGTTTCTTTGAGGATTTGTTGTTGGGGGATTTAATGTTTTTGAGATCCAGGTATACTTTAGATATGAGGCCCTTGTTCTTTGTATGGCTAGTGAAAATCTCCCAATCCATGGGCTTTCTATTGATCTTGCTAGCTATGTGTTTGACATGCAGAAGTTATGCAATTTATTGCAATCCCATTTGTCCATCCTTTCTTTGTTTTGTTCTGTTTCTGGGTATCTTTAAAGAAAATATTGGTCTATGCAAAGGAAACCTAGGGTTTCTCTTACTCCATTCTTTAAAGTTTTCAGAGTGTCTGCTTTGACTCCGAGGTATTTGATCAATTTGGAGATGATTCTGGTGCAGGGTGATATATAAGGATATAGATTTCGTTTTCTACAAGTAATTTACCAATTTTGCAAGCACCATTTACTGAAGAGGCTATCTTTCTTCCATTATAGTTTTTAGATTCTTCATTGAAGATTACAGTGTTATAGGTCTGTGGATTCATTTCTGGGTTTTCAATTCTATTCCATTGGTCCTGAGGTCAGTTCTTGTGCCCGTAACAAGTTGTTTTGAATATTATAGCTTTGAAGTAGAGTTTGAAATTTGCTATTGATATTCTTCCAGCACTGTTCTTTCTATTAAGGATTGTTTTTGCTATTTGGGTCCTTTAATTTTTCCATATGAATTTTTGCATTGCGTCTTCTATTTCCTTGAAGCATCTGGTAGGAATATCAATAGGTATTGCATTGAATTAGTAGATAGCCTTGGGAAGTATTGCCATTTTCACGATGTTTATCCTTCCAATCCAGGAACATGGGAACACTATCGAATTTATGTTTTGATTTCCTTTTTCAAGTTTTTAAAATTTTCATCACAGAGATCCTTAGCTTCTTTGGTTAAGTTAATTCCTAGGTATTTTATTTTTGTGGGGCTATTACAAATGGAGTTGCTTTCCTGATTTCAGCCACACTTTTCTCATTGTTGGCATAGAGAAAAGCCATTGTTTTTGAGAGTTAATTTTATACCATGTTACGTTGCCAAAGTTTAGAATCAGCTTGAGTTATTTGGGAGTGGAGACTGTGGTATTCATTAAACACAAGCTAATGTCATCTGCAAAGAGGAAGAGTTTTATTTCATCTTTCCCTATTTAGATCATTTTTATATTTGCCTATTTTCTTGTTGCTGTAGCTAGTCATTCTAATACTAAATTGAAGAGGAGTGGAGAGAGTGGACATCCTTGTCTTGTGCCTGAGTTAAGAGGAAATGGCTTTAGTTTTTCACCATTAAGTTTTATGCTGGCTGTAGGTTTTTGTCACATACAGCCTTTATTCTATTGAGGAATCTTCTCTGGATTCCTAATTTTTCCAGAACCCTCATCACAAAGGGATGTTGGATCTTGTCAAATGTTTCTTCTGCAACTATTGAGATAACCATGTGGTTCTTATCCTTGCTGTTTGTGATGTGATGAATTATACCGGATTATTTGGTTATATTGAACCAAGTTTGCATCCCTGAAATGAATCCTGTTTGATGCTGGTGTATGATTTTGGGGATGAATTGTTCAAGTCAATTGGCCAAAATTTTGTTGAGAAGCTTTGCATCAATACTCATCAAAGAAAGAGAACAAAGAAATGGGTCTATAGTTCTCTTTCTTTGATGAGTCCCTGCCTGGTTTGGGGATGAGGGTTATGATGGCTTCATAGAATGAGTTCGGTAGTGAACTTTCTCCTTCAATTTCATTGAAGATTTGAAGGAGTATTGGTGTGAGCTCTGACATGAAGGCCTTGTAGAATTCCGCTGTAAATCCATCTGGTCCTGGGCTTTTCTGAGATGGGAGGTCTCTTATTAGTGTTTCTATTTCAATACTTGATATGGGCCTGTTAAGCTGGTTTAACTCATCTTGGTTTACATTCAGCATTACAATATTTGCTAGGAAAATGTCCATTTCTGCCAGGTTCTCTAACTTACTAGAATAAAGGTTTGAGAAATAATCCATTATAATTTTCTGAAGCTTAGTTGTTTCTGTGGTGATGTTTCCATTCTCATCTCTGAGTTTATTTATTTGAGTGTATTCTCTTCTTTTTCTCATAAGATTTGCTAAGGGTCTGTCAAATTTGTTAATTTTTCAAAGTACCAATTCTTTATCTTTTTGGTTCTTTCTGTTTTCATATTTGGATGCTAATTTGTTTAATTCTGACTTAATTTTAATGATTTCTTTCCATCTACTGTATTGGCGTTTATCTTGCTCCTCTTTTTCAAGGTGGTTCAGATGTTGTTGTTTTCAGATCTCTCCAATTTGTTGATGTAGGATCTCAGAGCTATAAACTTGCCTCTGAGTACTGCCTTTGCTGTGTCCCAGAGGAGCTGGTAATTTGTGTGGTCATTTTTGTTGAATATCATGAACATTTTAATTACCTTTCTCATCTCTTCCATGACCCACTGGTGATTCAACAGTGTGTTGTTCAGCCTCCATGTGTTACAGGACTCTCTTTGGTGGCTTTTGGTGTGGAATTCTAATTTTATTCCCTTGTATTCTAAAAGAATGCAAGGTATTACTTCAATATTTGTGAATTTAGACAAGTTTGATTTGTTACGTAGAATGTGGTCTATTTTGGAAAATGTTCCATGTGCTGCTGAGAAAAACATGTATTCTGATGCTGCTGGTTGAAATACTCAGTAGATATCAGTTAAAACTAGTTGATCTATGCAGTTGTTTAGATGTGCAGTTTCTCTATTGAGTTTTTGAAGAGTTGATCTATCTAGTAGTGATAGTAGTGTGTTAAATCCCCCAACATTTAATGTCTTTGTATCTATGTGATCTTTGAGAAAAAGTAGTGTTTCTTGCATAAATTTGGGTTCTCCGTTGTTTGGTGAATAGATATTCAGAATTGTAATATCCTCCTGAAGGAGAAACCCTTAATTAGTATATAATAAACTTTTTTTTAATCTCTTGTGAGTAATTTTAATTTGCAGTCATTTTTTTCAGATATTAGGATTGTAACATCCGCCTGTTTATGGGGGCCATTTGCTTGGTAGATTTTTGTTTTGTTTTGCTTGGTTTTGTTTTATTATGAAAATATTATACAGAGGGTTGACAATTACATGGGCAAGATAGTGAGTAAATTTCTTATCAAGCATTGTTGCCTCATCCTTTGTTTCCCCATAAGATCCCTTCCCATTTCCACACCCCCACCCCTACAGGCCCCTACCGCCCCATCCCCACCCATCCACCTCCCACCCCACTGAAGTTGTAAAGTACATTTATAAATATAACTTCTTGTTCATCTTATAATTGTAATGGGTCCACCTGTAAGCCTATTTAAACAGTTGTTTTTTTTTTTTCCGTTTCCCTCCACAAAATATATCAACACTAAATACAGTGAAAGCAGGGCTTATACTCTGGGGGAGATACATACAAAGCAACAAAGAAATCATCTTATAAACATCTTAGAAACAATCACAGGAAATTAAAAAAATTGAATCCTTAACATGTGGTTCATTTAACCTAACATCAAGTTGTCTGACAGTTTCTGTTTGTCTCACACATATACTAGTTATTGCAAATAAGGGAAACCATGGGACCTATATTTCTTTGGGAATGGCTTACTTCACTTAATATAATTTTTCCAAGTCATTCCATTTCCTAACAAATGAGTCAATGCCATTCTTTCTGATGGAGGCATAGAATTCCATTGTGTATGTATACCACATTTTCTTGATCCATTCATCTACTGAGGAGCATCAGGGTTGGTTCCATATCTTAGCTATGGTAAATAATGTTCAATAAACATAGTTGTGCTGGTAGTTTTAGTATGGTCTTGTTTGTGATCATATTCTTAAATGCCCAAAAGTAGGATTGCTGGGTCACACGGGAGCTCTATGTGGAGTCTTTTGAGGAATATCCATAGCATTTTCCAAAGTAGATGAACAAGTTTACACCCCCACAAACATTGCAGTAATTTTCCATTCTGTTCAAATCCCCTCCAGCATCTTCAAAACTTTGGCAAAATAACAGGATATAAAATTATCCCTCAAAAATCAATGGTTTTCCTGTATGCCAACAATGAGAAAAGTGTGGCTGAATCAGGAAAGCAACTCCATTTGTAATAACCCCACAAAAACTCAAATGCCTAGGAATTAAAGTAACGAAAGAAGTGAAGGGCCTCTATGATGAAAACTTTAAAAATCTGAAAAAGGAAATGAAAACGGATATTAGAAAGTGGGAAAACCTCCCATGCTCTTTGAATGGAAAGATCAACATCGTGAAAATGGCAATACTCCCCAAGACTATCTACAAATTCAATGCGATACCTATCAATATTCCAATCTCATTCTACAAGGAAATAGTAGAGGAAATCCAAAAATTCATATGGAACAATTAAAGACCCCAAATAACAAAAACAATCCTTAACAGAAAGAACAGTGCTGGAGAAATATCAATACCAAATTATAAACCCTCCTACAAATTTAGAGTAATCAAAACAGCTTGGTACTGTCGCAAGAACAGACCTCAGGACCAATGGAATAGAATTGAAAACCCAGAAATGAACCCACAGACCTATAGCCATCTAATCTTAGATAAGGGAGGTCAAAATATAAAATGGAAGAAAGACAGCCTCTTCAGTAAATGATGTAGCAAAATTGGTTAATCACTTGTAAAAAAACTAAAGCTATATCCTTATATATCACCCTGACCAGAATCAACTCCAAATGGATCAAAGACCTCGGAGTCAAGCAGATACTCTGAAATATTACAGGATGGAATAGGACAAACCCTAAGTCTACTTGGCACAGGTTGAAATTTTCTTAATAGAGACCCAGAAACACAACAAATCAATGAAAGTTTGGACAAACTGGATTCCATGAAATTGCAGAGCTTCTTCTCAGCAAAGGATATAGCTAGCAAGATCAATAGAAAGCCCACGGATTGAGAGAAGATATTTACTATCCATACAATGAACAAGGGTCTCATATCTAAAATATACCTGGAACTCAAAAAATTAAATCCCCAACAAATCCTCAAAGAAACAACTGTACAATAAAGAGAAACTTCTCTGAAGAGGAAAGAAGGATGGCCAGTAGACACATGAAGGAATGCTAAACCTCCCTAGCCATAAAAGAAATGCAAATCAAAACAACATTGTGATACCACCTCACCACAAAGAATGCTTGGTACATTTTGTTCTAGTCTTTCACTTTCAAAATATGTTTGTTTTTATGGGCAAGGTGTGACTCCTGAAGGTAGCAGATAGAATAATCTTGCTTTGTAAACCAGTTAGATAATCTATGTGGCTTAATTGGAGAGTTAAGCCCATTAATGTTGAAAGATATGACTGAGAGGTTTTTGGGAGTTCCTGCCATGTTATCCAACTTCTTGGGCGCTGAGGCAACTGTGTTCTTCTTATGGTTCATGGATTCTCACTTTTTGTGCGGTTTCTTTGCTCTTATTGTTGTCTTGTTGGTTTTCTATGTGAGGAAATCTTTAAGTATCTTTTGTAGGGCTGGCTTAGTGGAGATATATTATGTCAGCTTTCCTTTGCTATGGCAAATTATTATTTGACCTTAGGTTATGAAGGAGAGTATAGCTGGGTACAGTATCTTGGTTGATAGTTGTTTGTCTTTAGGGCATGGTATACATCATTCCAGGCTCTTCTTGCTTTGTCTCTGCTGACAAAGCAGAGATTATTCTGATTGGTTTCCATTTATAAGTGGTTGATCTTTTCTCCTTGACAGCTTTAAGGATCTTTTCCTTGGTCTGAATTGATCCTCTGCGGATTTTGATGTCATGGTGGCATGTACTGTTATGGTCTGGTCTATTTGGGGTTCTAAAATCTTCTTGTATCTGAAAAGGCCTAACTTTTTGCATGTTTGGGAAGTTCTCTGCTAGCATCCTGTTAAATGAATTTCCTAAACCATTAACTTCTGTCCCTATGGGCTCTTCTATACCCATTATCCTCAGATTCGGACTTTTGATGGTGTCTTCAAAATGTTGAATAGATCTGTTATATTACTTGGATTTGTCTTGCATAGTTGTATGTTGTTTCACTATAATATCTAGGCTATCTTCAATCCCCTTGATTGTATCTTCTACATGATCAAATCTACTGTCAAGGCTTTCTACTTTGGTTTTTATTTATTTTCCTTCTAATTGGTCAGCTTTGATGGCTTCAAATTTATTGTTGGAGCTTTGTTTTAGATCTTATATAAACTTTTTTACTTCCTTAATTTGGTGTTCAGAGTTTATTCTCAAATCACATAGTTGATTGGCTATGTTTCCTTGGATTCCCATTCCTTCTGTCGGGCTCCATTCAGCATTCCATTTGTGATCTCCGTGAATTCCTTCAGCTGTCTGTTTGTGGATTCCATGAATGCTTCTATTGATCTTTGTCTAGTCTCATCCCACTCTCACAATGCCTGTATTACTCTTTGATTAGCTTCCTCATCTTCACACAATTCCTGTATTTCTCTTTGACTGTTCTCAGCCTCCTCATGCAATTCCTGTCTTTCTCTTTGACTGTTATCAGCCTGTTCACACAATTCCTTAATTTCTCTTTGACTGTTCGAAAACCTGTTCACTCAAGTCCTGTATCAATCTTTGAGTAGCTTCCTCATGTTCACGAGATTCCTGTATTAACCTTTGCTTTGCCTCCTCTCTCTCCTTATCATGCTCACACTGAGTCCTTTGCAGATTTTCAATCTTTTCATTCACCATGTTCACCAGTAGTATTTGTAGATCTCATTAGGAACTCTCCTCAGGATTATTCATGAATTGTTCTGTTACCAGATGTCATGAGTGGGACTTGAGATACCCGGACCTGCCATTTTTCTTGTGTTTTTCTGGCTTGTTCTGCCCATTTTGTATGAAAGTAACACCAATTTTGTGCTAGAACACTGTTTTAAGGCAAGCATCAACCAAAGTACTGTACCAAAATGGCTGCAGATACAATCTAGTTCATCAGATACGATCTATTCCACATCAAACAACTATGGATTTATGGGCTAAAAACAGCAAATATAAATTTGGCAAACCAGAAATTTTTAGGTTTAAGGAGAAATGTGTTGAAAAATAGGATTAAAGGGATGTGGAGAGGTAAAAAAAAGAGTGAATTTAACCAAATCCTAATCGCAGAGAGGGAAATGGATTCGACAGAATGATAGGAGAGTGAGTAAAACAAACAAACAAAAAAACAAGAAAAAATGGAAAAACAAAAATTTAAATTTAAAAATGAAACACGTAAAAATTATATAAGTTTAAAGAAGTGATATTGAGAGAAGAAAAGGATAGGATGAGAAGAGGGGAGAGATAGAAAGAGGTATGAAAAACTAAAAAATAAAATTTCCTAAAATTAATTACTTGAAAATTATATAGGTATAAAGATATAATACTGCTAATGAAGAAGTTAAACCTGAGGTTGTCAATTGAGTGATAAACTTCTGGATTAAGTATGTACACAATGGGGCATAAGGTCTAATAATCAATGGCAGGTATTTATCTGGGGATGAGCAGAACAGCAATTAAGTCATGTAAAAAAGGAAGAAATAGAAAAAAAATGTAAAGAATTAAAAAAAGACTAAAAGGTCAAAAAAATAAAAAACATACACACACACACACACACACACACACACACACACACACACACACACACACACACACCTAAAAATTTATGAGAGGAAAAAAATAGATTAATAGAAAAAATATTTTTCAAAAAAATTAAAATTAAAAAAGTTAAAAAAAGAGTTCTTTGATTTCTTTTTGGTGGGAATCGGAAAATCCTGTATCCCCACTGGGTCCCTAACCAGTCTCTTGGTGGAGTCTCTGGTCTGCTTGTGGTGGTTGTTTTTCCACTGGCTTGATTTGTTTCTTAAGTTAGTTTGTTTGAGCAGGCAGAAAAATGCTCTGCATTACCCAGGATTTTGTGATCTGCCTCCCATGCTAGTTCATTGTGAGGGAAATCTGCTTTGAGTATCACAAAAGAGGGAGATGGCTGCTTCCTCTGGTTTGGAGATGCTGTGATGAAGCTAGGTTCTGGGTAGGGTTGAGGCCTGAAGGGTTTTTCCTGAAGGGTTAGCTCCTGAGACACTCACAGAGCTCAGCCTAGAGACATTCTTAGGTTTTTTGTTTAATAAATTTCAATTGATTATCTAGTCTGCTGTAGGGAGAGGCAACCACTGACTCTGTTTACCCAATGTAGAAAGTCACTCCTCTGGAGGCCAAGCAATCTCTGCTTGGGATGTGTGACTTTGCTCTGGGTGGAGTTGAGCCTGGCAGGTCAGGTCAGGTTCCTGTGAGCAGTTAAATGACTCTTTTGTTTTGACCAAGGCCTGAGTTGGTGGTAGTTGCTCAGTGGGGCTTTGTCAGGATCAAAGATGGAGATCTCTGGTGGTGGGGGAGGGGTGGCCTTCCCTCCTTTGCTCGCTGAGGAGTAAGGATGTCAGGGTTCTACTCACACCACAGTCTTGGTTCCTGGCCGGTCTCTGTTCAGTGATCTGCAGGATGAATATATCTGCTCCTTGTCAGTTCTTGCTGGTGTTGAGCAGAATCTGCTCTCCTGCTGCTTCTGGCGTCTTTGTCCTGGACTCTCTCAGGTTTTATTTTTGTTTTGTTTTTAAATTGTGAAAATACCATACAGAGAGGTTACAGTTACATGGGCAAGGTAATTAGTGCATTTCTTATCAAGCGTTATTGCTTGCTCCTTTGTTTCACCTTCCCATCCCTTCCCATCTACCCCCACCTCCCGGCCAAAGTTGTAAAGTTCATTTTTCTATATAACACCTTGTATATTTCATTGTTGCAATGAGTCCCCCTGTATCCCTATTTAAACAAGCTGTTTTTTTCCCTTCCCCTCCACAAATTATACCAACATAAACTACAATGAAAGCAGGAGTTATGCCGTGGGGGAGGGACATACAAAGCAACAAAGAAAACATCATATAAATATGTTAGAAATAATACCAAGGGGGGGAAAAACATTTGAATACTTATCTAGACATTCTTATCCCCAATAAACCACCAGAAAACTGGAAGTAGACCTACGTCTCAAGCAGTAGAGCTCTTGCCTTGAGCTGAAGAGCACAGGGATAGCACTTAAGCCCAGAGTTCAAGCCACATGACTTACCAAAAAAATATGTGGACATATATATATATGTATATATATATATATATATATATATATATTTTTAATTTTAAATGTAATTCATTTCATCATATATATATATGATGAAATGAATTACATTTAAAATTAAATAAATATTTAAGATACACATTTAAATCATAACTAAATATATGATACTTTTATATTATATACATATATTTAGATATATAAAATCATATTGTATCTGTATGTTTATAAATATATTTGTAATTTATTTCCAAATAGTACATCTGAAGATTTTGGGGAAAATGTAGAGTTTCTAAAGGCTTACTACTGACCAATCATATTTTTCACTAATAAAAAATGTCTAGAGTATTAAGACAATGATTATGAAACAGAGTAGCTTTTTATTCCTTATGATTTTTGATTAGAAACATCTACTTTGTTGGTATGAAGCCTAAAAAATATGATCTTGAAATCACACTCCACAAACTGGACTTATACACTAATTTATCAACTTACAGGTCTCAAACTTTTATTTGAATCCTGTTTCTCACAGTGTCCATTTCCTTAGAGTCAGCTACATGTACAAACATGTATGCATTTTCATGCTCACATACACCCCCATACTCATATGACATACTAAATGTAAAACTGTAATAAAAAATAATATTGATACTGAAAAGGAATTCCTTTGCAAATGTAATTAAATTTTACTTTTTGAATATAATGCATTACTGAAATACTAATGAAAGAGCAGCTGAAAGATGTTTCAAATACTAGAGTGCCTGCCTAAAGAGCATGTTTCTCAGTCCAAACATCATTATTTCCATCCTTCCTTCTCCCACATAAAAAACATAAATAACTACAGAATTAAACTAAATGTTCCTTAATCACTGATTGACTAAAGAAATTATAATATATATGCATATATGCACAATGATATATTATTTAGCCACACATAATAAGGAAATCATTTCATCTTCAAGAAAATAGTTAGAACTGGAAACATTCATATTAAAGCAATATGCCATAGTGTGAAAAACAAATACTAGATTTCTCTTATGCAGACTCTAGACTCAGAAAATAAAATGAATGACTCAGGTGTAAAAGTTGGAAAGGATTAAATTTGGAAAAAAGTAAGAGAGGAGATGAAGAGAAATATTGTGGAGTATATATATTCAAATATTTTATGTTAGTATGATGACAGAATAAAACGTGGGTATAAAAATAGGATAATGAAATTAATAAAAGGAATATAATTTACCAAGCTACATTATATGGACAGATGTATATAACACAATGAAATACTTTGTGAAATTAATATTTGTTAATAAACAAAAATTCATTCAAGATGTTATAGATTCATATGTTAATTTCCATTTTTTGCTCAGTTGTTTCCTTGATAAAGTAGAAGGAGATATTGGTTTTGCTCATTTAGAAAGACAATCTTGTCCAATTAGCATTAAAGTAATCTACTTCATTACTGTCAATGTGAAATTGTACAATCAAATTAATAATTATATTAGAATATTTCAAATGCACTCTTCAAAATATTATCCCTATAGGTATATACTTTTTGCAATTTATTGAATATGTTTTCCTTACCTAATTACTACATACCATTTTCTGAATGTAGTTGGTATATGCAACTAAGACATATTATAGCAGACCAGGAAAACAATTATTCAAAGAGTTTTATCAAAAATGCTTATAACGAAAAAAAGGAGGTAAAAACAAATTATGTATATTTGAAGACAATACTTGGTTAGTCTTCTTCTCACATTCCCCATTCCATTCTTTAGAATAATATACATTGTAAGGAAGTATTTAGAATGTTTTGGAGAAACAGCTTGACTTTAAACTAATGAGGTACTCTATGAGGCATATTGTTTACTTTATGTCCAGAAAAGCTAAATTCTTACCTTACCATTTTCTTAGGTTTTATACTCAAGTTTAATCTCAGATGGATGACAGATAAAGATATAAACATTTTTTAACTGTGGCTAAATTTAGGCTGAGGAATCTAGGTACAACTGTACTCCTGCTGATAGACCTCATCATCATGAGACCATGAAATCAAAATGTTAACCAATGCTTCATGAAATCTTGCTTATGAGATTTTGTGTATTATAAACAGTGGTTATTAGCATTTGTTTTGTAATCAGCATCATTTCATGAGTTAGTAAATGAAGTGAGACATTATACTCAAAACAAAATTTAAGGAGGCATCCAAAATTAATTACCAAAATATACATCATTTAACACAATGTTTTTAAGATGCGAGCTAAAGTAAATAATTTAAGAAAAAAATCAACATGTAAAAGAAATACAGAATGAGTATGACAGATTTTTCTTTTACCCTAGTTGCAATAAGACTTGCATGATGACTTTTCTGGTAATATGTTTAGTTAGGTCTTGATATTTAGTTAAAGTTATGTTATTTTGTATATTCATTTGTCAGATAAAAGAGGAAATGAATTCCATGCCAGTGTCAACATCCATAATGATGTTACAGTTGTATCCTGCTACTCCCAAGTACCACTTAGTCCTAACTCTGAACATTAATGGACTTAACTCTCCAATTAAGCAACATAGACTGTCTAGTTGGATTAAAAAGCAAGATTCCTTTATCTGCTGCCTTCAGGAGTAACACCTTGCCCATACAAACAAACAACTTTTGAAAGTGAAAGGCCCGAACAAAATCTACTAAGCAAATGACTCCTATAAATACGTAGGTGTTTCAATCCAAATATCAGATGTAAAATGACTTCAAATTAAAATTAATGAGAAGAGATTACCAAAGTCGCTACATAATAATTAGGGGATCTCCCCTCCGGAGATTATTACAATTCTAAATATATATTTGCAAAGAAGAGAACACGAAAATTTATCCAAGAAACACTGCTTTCCCTCATATCTCACATAGATGCAAAGACATCAATTGCTGGCGACATTAACAAACCACTATCTTGACTATGTAGATCAACACGTCAAAAACTCAGTAGAGAAACTGCACATCTAAACAACAGCATAGATCAGCTAGATTTAACAGATATCTACTGAATATATCACCCAGCAGCATCAGAATACACCTTTTTTTCAGCAGCACACAAAATATTTTCCAAACAGACCACATTTTAGGTCAAAAAACAAACTTGTCCAAATTCAGAAATATTAAATTTATACCATTCATTCTCCCAGACCACAAAGGAATAAAGTTAGAACTCAACACCAAAATCCACGAAAGAACTTCCTGTAACACATGAAGGCTGAACAACACACTGTTGAATCACCAGTGGGTCATGGAAGAGATGAGAAAGGAAATTAAAATGTTCATGATATTCAACAAAAATGAACACATAAATTACCAGCTCCTCTGGGACACAGCAAAGGCAGTACTCAGAGGCAAGTTTATAGCTCTGAGTTCCTACATCAACAAATTGGAGAGATCTGAAACCAACAATTTAATGAGATATCTGAACCACCTTGAAAAAGAGAAACAAGAAAAACGCAATACAGTAGATGGAAAGAAATCATTAAAATTACATCAGAATTAAACAAATTAGAATCCAAATATGAAAACAGAAAGAACCAAAAAAACCCCAAAGAAATGGTATTTTGAAAAATTAACAAATTTGACAGACCCTTAGCAAATCTTATGAGAAAAAGAAGAGAATAACTCAAATAAATAAACTCAGAGATGAGAATGGAAACATCACCACAGAAACAACTAAGCTTCAGAACATTATAACGGAATATTTCTCAAACCTTTATACTAATAAATTAGAGAACCAGGCAGAAATGGACGTTTTCCTAGCAAATATTGTAATGCTGAAAGTAAACCAAGATGAGTTAAACCATCTTAACAGGCCCATATCAAGTATTGAAATAGACACAGTAATAAAAGACCTCCCACCTCAGAAAAGCCCAGGACCAGATGGATTTACAGTGGAATTCTACAAGGCCTTCATGTCAGAGCTCACACCAATACTCCTTCAAATCTTCAATGAAATTGAAGGAGAAAGTTCACTACCGAACTCATTCTATGAAGCCATCATAACCCTCATCCCCAAACCAGGCAGGGACTCATCAAATAAAGAGAACTATAGACCCATTTCTTTGTTCTCTTTCTTTGATGAGTATTGATGCAAAACTTCTCAACAAAATTTTGGCCAATTGACTTGAACAATTCATCCCCAAAATCATACACCAGCAGGATACATACATCAAACAGGATTCATTTCAGGGATGCAAACTTGGTTCAATATAACCAAATAATCTGGTATAATTCATCACATCACAAACAGCAAGTATAAGAACCACATGGTTATCTCAATAGTTGCAGAAAAAACATTTGACAAGGTTCAATAACCCTTTGTCATGAGGGTTCTGGAAAAATTAGGAATCTAGGGAACATTCCTCAATACAATAAAGGCTGTGTATGACAAACTTACAAACCTACAGCCAGCATAAAACTTAATGGTGAAAAACTAAAGCCATTTCCTCCTAACTCAGGAATAAGACAAGGATGTCCACTCTCTCCATTTCTCTTCATTTTAGCATTAGAATGCCTAGCTACAGCAATAAGACAAGATGCAAACCTAAAAGGGATCCAAATAGGGAAAGATGACGTAAAACTCTCCCTCTTTGCAGATGACATGATCTTCTCTTAAAGGAATCCCACGGACTCCAGTCCTAAATACCTCAAGCTGATTCTAACCTTTGGAAAAGTAGCAGGGTATAAAATTAACCCTCAAAAATCAATGCCTTTTCTGTACGCCAACAATGGGTAAAGCGTGGCTGAAATCAGGAAAGCAACTCCATTTGTAATAGCCCCACAAAAAATAAAATACCTAGGAATTTACTTAACCAAATAAGTGAAGAACCTCAATGATGAAAACTTTAAAAACTTTAAAAAGGAATTAAAACAGAAATTAGAATGTGGAAAAACCTTCCATGCTCCTGGATTGCAATTATCAACATCATGAAAACAGAAATACTTCCCTAGGCTATCTACAAATTCAATGTGATACCTATCAATATTCCAACCTCATTCTTCAAGGAAATAGAAGAAGCAATCCAAAAATTCATATGGAATAATAAAGACCCCAAATAGCAAAATGTTCCTTAACAGAATGAACAGTGCTGGAGGAATATAAATATCAAACTATGAACTCTACTACAAAGCTATAGTAATCAAAACAGCTTGGTCCTGACATAAGAACAGACCTCAGGATAGATGGAATAGAATTGAAAACCCAGAAATGAACCTACAGACCTATAGAACTATAATCTTCAATAAGGGTGCTAAAAACATGAATAAAGAAAGACAGCCTCTTCAGTAAATGGTACTGGAAAAATTGGTTAATCACTTGTAGAAAACTAAAGCTACATCCTTATATATCACCCTGAATCAGAATCAACTCCAAATGGATCAAAGAACTCAGAGTTAAAGCAGACACTGTGAAAACATTCCAGGATGTCATAAGAGAAACCCTAGGTCTCCTTTGCCCAGACCAATATTTTCTTAATAGAGACCCAGAAATACAACAAATCAAAGAAAGGTGGAACAAATGGGATTGAATGAATTTGCAGAGCTTCTGCTTGGCAATGGATATAGCTAGCAAGATCAATAGAAAGCCCACTGATTGGGAGAACTTCCCTAGCCATACATCGGACAAGGGTCTCATATCTAAAATATACCTGGATCTCAAAAAATGAAATCCCCCAACAACAAATCCTCAAAGGAACAACTGGCCAATAAATAAGTGGACTAAATACTTAAAGAGAAACTTCTCTGAATACGAATGAAGGATGGACAATAGACACATGAAGAAATGCTCAACCTCCCTAGCCAGAAAAGAAATGCAAATGAAAACCACATTGTGATACCACCTCACTGCAGTTAAAATGGTTATAATCAAGAACCCTAATAACAACAAATACTGGATGTGATGTGAGCAGAAGGGAACCTTACTGCATTTTTGGTGGGAGTAGAAACTTGTTCAACCATTTTGGAATTTGTTATGGAGGTTCCTCAGAAGATTCCACATAGAGCTCCCCTATGACTCAGCAATCCCACTTTTGGGCATTTACTCAAATGATCACAAACAAAACCATACTAAAGCTACCAGCATCACTATGCTCATTGCAGCATTATTTACCATAACTAAGATAGGGAACCAATCTAGACATATTCTTGATTGGATCAAGAATACGTGGTATATATACACAATGGACATTGCCCCATTTGTTAGGAAATGGAAAGATTGGAAAAAATTATATTAAGTGAAGTAAGTCCCAAAGTAAGGCCCAAAGAAACATAGATCCCATGGTGTCCCTTATTTGCAATAACTAATATATGTCTGAGACAAACAGAAACTGTTAGACAGGTTGTTGTTTGGAGAAATGAATCCCAAGATATGGATTCAAAAGTTTTCTTGTCTTTCTTGTTATTGTTTTCAACATATTTATAAGATGATTTGTTTGTGGCTGTGTATGTACTTCCCCCAGGCTATAAGTGCTGCTTTCACTGTATTTGATGTTGATATAATTTTTGGAGGGAATGGGAAAAACAGTTTAAATAGGTTTACAGTTGGACACATATTACAACAATGAGATGTATAAGACGTTATGTCGATAAATGAACTTTACAACATTGGTAGAGTGTGCGGAGGGGGTGGTGGGGAGGGTGGTGGTAGAGGGATGTGTGGATGAGGGGGAGAGGGGAAGGGCTGGTATGGGGAAATAAAGGAGGAGGAAACAATTGTAAACCCTCTGTAAGATATTTCACAATGATAATAATAATAATAGAATATACATTTAAGTGTCTAAATATTTATATTAAATCGCATAAATTATATTCCTTCAATTTTCTGGGTAAAGTGTTCTGCAATCTAGGTATTTTTAAAAGAAATATTGTATGTTGTTTCCTTGGTGACAACATAATTTATAGACTTAAATTTTCCTAAAACATGGTGGTCTGAAATGAGGTGGACGTTCTTGGGTTTGCATGCAAATCTTTTGGACAGAACTAATGTTTTAATCTTGGATGTTATTTGATTGGTAATTTTTTTTTCATTTTTTTATTTGTGAACTTACTGTACAGAGGGGTTACAATTACATGGGCAGGATAATGCATACATTTCTTACCAAGCATTGCAGCCTCCTCTTTGTTTACCCTTCACATCCCTTCCCAGCCTCTCCCCACCCCCCCAATTCCAATCCTTCTCCTCCCCCCCCCCCGCACCGACGTTGTAAAGCTCGTTTTGGACATGACAACTTGTACTTCTCATTGTTGCAACAGGTCCACCTGTACCCTTAAACGACTTGTTTTTCCCCATCTCCTCCACAAGTTATACTGACATCAAATATAGTGAAAGCACGGGTTATACTGTGGGGGAGGGACATACAAAGCAACAAAGAAATAATCATATAAATGCGTTAGAAACACATGCATGAAAGAAAAAAAAACATTAAAATACATATCTAAGGGTTCATTTTCCTAACATCACATTATCTGACCTTTTCTGCTTGACTCATACATATACTAGATATTGCAAATAAGGGAAATCATGGGACCTATGTTTCTTTGGGCCTGGCTTACTTCACTTAATATAATTTTTTCCAAGTTTTTCCATTTCCTAACAAATGGGGCAATGGCATTGTTTCTGATGGAGGCATAGAATTCCATTGTGTATGTATACCATTTTTTCTTGATCCATTCATCTACTGAGGGGCATCTGGGTTGGTTCCATATCTTAGCTATGGTAAATAATGCTGCAATAAATATTGATTGGTAATTTTTACAGGCTTTCATATTATGAGAAGAAAAACAAAAGGCCATAGGACTATTTTTATCAGCTACATCGTTGTATTAATTTATTCAAACACATACACACATACAAACACACAGATATACACATGTGTAATATTAAGACCCAGTCAGTCTGAAAGAAAATATTTTAATAGGAATTCCATAAAATATTTAGTCTGCTTAGATCTGCTTAGAATTTCTTGAAATATCTAATTAATGCCACCCTTGGACAAATCATTATCATTGGTGAAAATGTTGCCATTTGAATTTAGAATGCCGCAGAAAGACCTATGTGTTAAAGAAAAAATACTTTCCACTTCCTCCCAGATTGTGGAGAATACCTCAATAGTTCTTCTGGAGATTACGTTCTTCAGAGTGAAACCCATGATAACATAGCCTCTCACATACTTTCGTCTTTTATCTTTAAATCATTCTAGGTAAAAAACATTTCTCTTTGACATACTTCCCACCTTGACATTGTCTTGTCACAGCCCTCCAAACAATAAAACCAACTGAACATACACTGAAACCTTCAGACTTGTAAATCTGAGTAAGCCTTTCTGCTTAGTAAATGGACAATATCACTTATTATGGTAGATTATAAAGCTAACACAGAAGTCTAGTCTTTGTAACAATGTAGATTGTATTAAAATATACTTCATTATAAAATATCTAATTCCATGTTGTATCTTGTGTTTTTGTTTCTGGTGATCCTAGGGCTTAAACTCAGGGCCTGGATGGTGCTTTTGTGTTCAAGGCCAGTGCTCTACATATAAGTTGAACTGGAACTTCATTTCCCCTGGTGGTTAATTGGAGATAAGAATTTAATGAAGTTTCCCTCTTAGGCTAGCTTCACACTATTATGTTCAGATCTCAATCTCTTAACTAGCTAAGATTACATACTTCAAATTCCAGTTCCCAGCCAAATTGCATATTTTGTGTAATTCCAATTCTCAGCATTGTATAGATTCTCCTACTAAAATATGAAAAAACAGACTCTACTAAGGATATTTGTAAAGTATAAAACGAAGGAAGAATTTTCATTCTTTACAAAATCAATGCAAAATCTATGCTAAAATATTAATATTTTACTGTACCTTTCCTGCAACAAGTTTGATATAGTTTTATAATTGTCAGGCCAAATTTCTCAACATTCTACTGGAGAATTACGATTTCATGCATGCATGCATATGCATATGTGTATATAGATATCCAAATATCTTCCCTAGTGGATCATCAGAATTGAAACTGCTTTGTTTTGCTGTTCAGCTGTTGAACCTGGTCGGCTCATTCTGTGACAATACCTGTCCTCTTTCTCAACATTCCTTTATTTACTACACCATCAGCCTTCTAAAATAAGGTTCATTTCTTGGAGAAGATTACCAGTCAGCCCAAGCAATATCTACCCAGAGGGTTTTAATAAAGCAAGCTTTAAGATAGTAAGATAACATGAAGTGACAACTACAAAATTTCTACAGAGACCTAGAATGTTATCAAAATTATATCTGACATTTTTCACATTTCTGCCTTCGTTCTCTTCTCATACTTAAGAAAGCACTGACTAACACTATAAATATATTGAATTTATAAATTAAGGATTAGTGTTTTTTTCCAGCCTGAAGTCTTCTTTTCCATGGTTTTTGACATAAACTTTTGGGAGATTTTTTTGATTGTTATGGGATTCCATTCCAAACAAAGCCATGTATATCAAGAAAGCCAATGTTTTCAACTCAGAGTACTAAACATAAGAGGGGGAAAATTAAGGTTAGGTATATATATTAAGCACAAACACAGGCAATATCCAGACATTTTGAAATTGTATATCTTTACTAGATAAAGTGGCTCAAACCTATAACCTTATCTACTTGGGAAACAAAGATTAGAGAATTCCAGTTCCAGGCAAGCCCAGACAAAAAAAGAAGTTTCAGAAACTAACCATTTGCTCGGTGCAATGTTTTCTTGCCTGTTTTAGGAGGACCACAGTCCAATAAGGCCCACGCATAGTGATACTACCTCAAAATAAGTAATCCAATTACAATCTGCAGGTATGACAGTAGTAGAGGTGTTGTTTCACAAGTACAGGGTTTTGGGTTCAATCCTCCCGTACCACTAGGAATTTAAATGTGTGCCAGGTTAAGAATGGCATGTTTAAAGTCAAGACTTCATACTGGTTTTACAAGCTCTAATAAAAACTTTACCTCTTTTGTTAATTTTTAAAGTACAATCATAATTTCCATGGCCAAACCAAATAATTTCCTATTAGAGATTTTCTTTTATCCATTAAGGAATATGTTATTTGTTGGATACTGTCCCACTGAAGTCATATTAAAATCGAAAACTCGTTCACTGCATGTGGATACAGTATCTCAAAGGTAGCATTTAAGTTGAATTCTCCTCCAAGAGAAGCAGAAGGAATTGAATATACTAAGGAAAGAGGACTCAGAAGAAGCCAATTCTGATCTTGGAGTTCTAGTTCTACCAACTCAGAGGCAAAGTATTTACTGTGGTGGTTTATTATTACAATTACTAGAAAACATGAGGAATCTATAAGACATGAAAAGTCATTGACGCTTGGGGTCCATGACTCATCTCTATAATTCTAGTTTTAAAGAAGGATGAGACTTGAGGGATAATGGTTTTCAGGCCGGTAGGAAAGTTCATGATGTTCTATCTCCAAATAACTACATGGTTCTTTTTGGAGATTTACTGCTATTAGCAAACAAACTGAGAGCTTGAGGTATGTTCAAGCCCCAAACTGGGAGAAAGAAAAAATTCTTAGAAGAATACTATGAGAAACAGAGTTATGAATAGGAAAGCAGAAACAAAATACATAAACTTATTGATATAGACAAAGCTTCCCAATGTGAAATATGGCACAAAATGTAATATTTAGGGTTTTCCTTCTTATATAGTAGAAACAAATGGGATGTCTACTTGAAGAAACTAAAGTGTAAAACTGTATGCAATAAATAATGACATTACTTTATATTTCTATAATTTAACTTGTTTCCCCACAAATTTATAGAATAGTATAGCTATGGAAAAATCAATAAATATTGCATTTTCATATAGGATTACATATCCTTGCAATTGTTGTCTAAAATTGATCTACATTAAAATCATTGCCATTGATATCCTTCTCAAGATTCCAAATGTTTATAATTTCAGCAGACCTTCCAAAAAACTCATATCCCATACATAATTTTTAGTTTGTTCATGCATTCTTAGGAACATAAACATGGCACAAAATATTAATTACCTTTATCTACTGTCATTAATTTATTATAACTAATGCAATTAAGTATATACCCTGAGAGAAAGAAGATTCTTCCTTCTAAATACATGCTTGCAGGCACACACACACACACACACACACACACACACACACACACACACACACACTCATACTCACATATTTACCAATCTAACTTAGGTTAAGTTCCTGACATTGGGTATGAGAAAATGATCTATCTAATAATAAACTTCCTTGCCCAGTCATAAAATACTTTCATAATTCCACATATACAAAAAACTAGATCATTCAAAATAATGAGATTACTTAACAGAACCACCCAGCTCCTAAGCGATCTAATCCCTGATTTCATTCATTCATGACAATGCATTTTTCATTTAAAAACTTTTTGAGTCTCTCTGATCAGCAGATACAAATGTGCTATCATATAATAGAAAATGTAGGTAAAATTACTTGTCCCTAGGTAATCTTTAATATATCTTAAAGAGTTCTATGTCCTTCTTGCAGAGCCTGTTATTGGCATTTTGCCCTAATGTCTAATATTAACTTACAAAGGACATACCATATTCCTTAATTCATTTTCCCTAAAGGTTATGCTATGTAGTTGACTCTGATTTTTTGCTTATTCTAAATTAAATTTTCTCAACCAGTTGAATTATTGTTTATGTTACTCCTAAGCCATTTGAAATATCAAAAAGACCTAGAAATTCACCTTGGCAATGATTTGTGAATGGCAGTTATGGTTGTGGGGAGGTAAAGGACTTGAATTATCTAGAGTTCCTTAAAACTGGCACTGTTATTTAAGGACTGATCACTTAGTAAGCTTTTAAAGTGTGTCTTCTTATTTCATGTAGGACGGTAAAAGTATGCTTTTCATCACATTCTTGCCTGCAAAGAGTTTGTAGAGTTTGTGCTGAAATGTCTGAGTTAAAGAGGCACAATAAAGAACTAAATAACTCCATTACAGACTAGCAACCACCTTTGGAGGTACGGATTATAAAAAGAACCATGAATTTGACCCAGAAATGACACAGAAAAGAAAACAATTGCCAGGCAACTAAAACATATATAATCCTTGGGCAAGCCACAGGAATTTTCTCTGGATACATCAACCAATCACTGGGTGGCCATACGAGACATGGTGACCCAGTGGCCAGGTGGTACCCGTCAATAACAAGTCAGTATTAAAATTAAGGAATCATGTATGTGTAGCTTAATTTGCTTAAAATATTAGCCAATCATGTAATTTCTCATGTAACACTCCCTTAAGGTTGTTTACTCAATACTATAAAAACTGTACTGATTCTATGCTCGGGGCCTCTTAGTGTCACCAGTTACCGAGTGCACGGAGGACCAAGCTCGAATTTGCAAATAAACCACTCTTGTCACTTACATTGATCTTGGTTTCTGGTGGTCTTTGGAGGAGGTATAACAGGTGGAGGCTCGTCTGGGATAAACTCATAAACCCACCCAGATACCTGATCAGAGAGTAGCAAAGAATGGCTGGTAAGTTAAGGCATTGCCACTTTGTAACTGTCTGGGGTTTTTATGTCCAGCAGGATTGGTATTGGAGTTGACAAGAAGTCCTGTCGGATAGTGCTATAAGGCAGCCAACTGGACTGGTGGGAGAGGTCCCCCGTTTCCCGCGGAAGATAAACTATCCACTAGTGTGGACACTTGGGCCTGTTTGTTGCCAGAAACTTTCTTTCTGATAGTTTATAAGGTAGACTGTCCACTAGTGAGGACATTTGGGATTTATCCTGTCTGTAATTCTTCACTTTCTGTCTGACAGTCTACCATGGGCATGATGTTAAATGTGTGTCTTGTCCTAATGTCTGTGTGTTTGTAATATGAGTATTATGAAACATTTCCTCACTCAGGTTCATCCGGAGGTGGATGTCAAGAGACTCTGTTTCTCTCTGTTTGAGGCTGTTAGTCTTCACTCTGTTTCTTCATCCAAAAATAACTACTTTCTCTTTCAGACCCCCTTATTTTTCCACCTCGAAGGGTGAAATCTGGCCTAGAAAGATTGGCCACTTGAAGCAAAGCTGGAGTCAGGTAATCTATCGGATGCCACTGCTAGAATATCGCAAAGTGTCTCTGTCTACCCCTTTGGGATCTTAGACAAACCAGCTAGTCCACACTTTACACATTGGGACATTGTTAGCTCTGTCCTTAACATTCTTTCAATTACTTGTTAGGAAGGTAAGGGGAGTGTGAGGTGCATTCTGGTTCTGACCCATTTCAATGTATATCAATCCACACATAAGACCAGAGGAAAGGAGAAAATTAATTACAATTGTCACAAAATGAAATAGCCGATACTTTCAGCAATTTGGGATATGACCACAACTCAAAATGTCCCAAGGAGTAATAAAGCCCCATGGAAAACTTTCGAACAAAACTTCTTGGGTGCAAGGGGTCACAGCAGTTAAACGATACTCATGGACCACCCAAAGAACAGTGGATCTGGTGACGGGATGAGTGTCTCACTCATTTTTAGTTATCCCAGAGAGCCTTTATCCCTTATTAGGAAGAGACTTGTTGACTAAGGTCGGGGCACAGATTCACTTCTATCCAGAAGGCTCCCAGGTGACAGATGCCCAAGGGAGACCAATACAAGGGCTGACTCTGAGCCTGGAAGACGAGTACCGGTTGCAGCAATCACCTCAGGCTCCTCAACAAGAAATCACCTACTGGCTGGAAAGGTATCCATAAGCCTGGGCAGAGATTGGAGGAGTGGGACTAGCGAAGAATAGACCAGCTCTATTTATTGAGGTAAAGCCAAGAGCTGACCCAGTCATAGTCTGGCAGTACCCTATATCCCTGGAGGCACGGGTGGGAATAACCCCCCACATTAGGTGTCTGCTAGAACTGGATATACTGCGCCCTGTCAGTTGGCATGGAACACTCCCCTGCTATCAGTCTGTAAGCCCCACTCCAATGAATATAAGCCAGTGGAGGACTTAAGGGAGGTAAACAAATGGGTAGTGGACGTTCACACGACTGTACCCAACCCCTACACACTCCTGAGCCCCCTTCCTCCCGAAAGGCAGTGGTACACAGTATTAGATTTAAAAAATGCCTTTTTCAGCCTACCCTTGGCAGCTAAAAGCTAAGATCTCTTCTCCTTTGAGTGGACAGATGTAGAAAGAGATATTAATGGACAGCTGAACTGGAAAAGACTTCCTCAAGGATTTAAAGACTCACCAACACTCTTTGACGAAGCCCTGCATGAGGACTTAGGTGAGGTTGGGGAAGCCACCCTAGCTTGACTTTGTTGCAATATGTGGATGTCTTATTAATTGCTGCTAAAACTGAAAGAGAATGCATCCGAGGAATGGAGGATTTACTCCAGACTTTGGGAAGCCTTGGTTTCTTGAGTGTTGGCTAAGAAAGTTCAAATCTGCAAATCAGAGGTAACTTATCTGGACTATTTATTGAAAGGGGAGCAGCAGTGGCTTACAAAAGGAAGAAAAGAAATTGTCCTTAAAATTCCAACACCCCAGTCTCAGCACCATGTAAGGGAGCTTTAGGGCTCAGCAGGCTTTTGTTTTCGGTGGATTCCTGGGTTTGCGGAGTTGGCTAAACCCCTTTATGAGGCTACCAAAGAAAAGCAGCTGTTTTTATGGATGGAGTAGGTTGAACAAGCCTTTGAACAGATAAAAACTGCCTTATTGACAGCCTCAGCATTAGGACTCCCTGATACAACTGAACACTTTAATTTGTATGTGGATGAACATAATGGGATTATGAAAGGAGTCCTAAGCCAATATCTAGGCCCATGGAGAAGACCAGTAGCCTACTTATCAAAGAAATTAGACCGGTGGCAGCAGGATGGCCACCATGCCTGAGAATGAAAGTAGCTACTGCTCTAATGGTAAAAGATGCAAATTAACTATGGGGCAGGAATTGTATGTGAACACGCCCATGCTATTGAGAGTGTGTTAAAGCAGCCACCAGATCGATGGCTCAGCAATGCCTGACTAATCCATTACCAAGGACTGCTACTCAGTCCTCTCAGAATTAATTTCCTGGTTCCCTCAGCTGTCAACCAAGCGATTTTTCTACCAGATCCAGACCTAGACATGTCACTACATGATTGCTCGGAGATCCTGGCACAAGTCCGTAATATCCAAGAGGACTTAAGAGATCAGTGTTACCAGATGCTGAACTTGTGTGGTTTATAGATGGGAGCAGCTTTGTTCATCAAGGACACAGGTACACGGGAGCAGCAGTAATGACTGAGACTGATGTGGCTTGGGCCGAACCTCTGCCCATAGGCACGTCAGCCTAGAGAGCTGAATTAATAGCCCTGACCCCAAGTACTAACGCTAGGAAAGAATAAAAGACTAACTCTGTATAGTGATAGTGAGTATTCATTTGCAATGGTTCATATACACAGAGCTATTTACAAAGAAAGAGGATTAGTTTTCCACATCTCCTCTATGTCCCTCCCTTTCTCTCAACATATTCATATTCCTCTATAAATAGATGGTCTTTTAATCTCTAAAATAACATTAATTTTTACGTTTCTATTTTTTTTTCTGGTCTCTTTTCATTCCCCTTTCCCTTCCTTCTTTCTCTCTCTCTCTCTACTTGCATCCTACCCAACCTATTTCCTGCACTGAGATTAGGACATAGTTAACTCTCCCTGTGCCTCCCCACACCAATCTATTCCTATTTTTTACCCACATCTCTCCCTAACCCTAATAATTTCTGGTTTTCCAAATTCTTCTCTGCAGTTCGAAGTCCATTAACATATAATTGTTTGATGTCGAATAGATGTATCTGTTGAACTAGATTGTATCTGTAGACTATTGACTGTACAAATGCAAACTTTGGTTGATGGTTGCCTTAAGATAGTGTTCTAGCACAAAACTGGTGCTATCTTCATCTCAAATGGGCAGAGTAAGCCGGAAAAACACAAGAAAAATGGCAAATTCGGGTATCTCAATTCCCAATCTTGATAATCAGGGGTTAGAACAGATAATGAATAATCCAGAGGAGAGTTCCCAAACAGCTCTACAAACACTGCTGGCAAACATGATAAATGAAAAGTTTGACAATGTACAAAGGACTCTGCATGAGCGAGACAGGGAGAGAGAGGAGGCATCCCAGAAGTTTATACAGGAATATCATAAGCGTGAGGAAGCTACTCAAAAACTGATACAGGATTTGCGTGAACAACTTGAGAATACTCAAAGAGAAAGGGAGGAATGGCGTGAGCAGGCTGAGAACACTCAAAGAGATCTGCAGGAATCCCACGAACGGGAGGAAGCTAATCAAAGAGTAATACAGGAATTGAGAGACCAGGTAGAGAACACACAAAGATCACTAAAGGCATTCATGGAATCCATTAACAAAGAGCTGAAGGAAGTCAGGGAGACCACAAAGGGAATGCTGAATGGAACCCAACAGAAGGAATGGGAGCCCAAAGAAACCATAACCAATCAACTAAGTGATTTGAGGACAAACACTGAACACCAAATTAAGGAAGTAAAGAAATTCATACAAGACCTAAAACAGAGCTTCAACAAAGAACTTGAAGACATCAAAGCTGACCAACTAGAAGGAAAAGAGATAAAAAACAAAGTAGAGAGTCTTGACAGCAGGTTAGACCATGCAGAAGATCGAATCTCAGGGATTGAAGACAGCCTAGATATTATAGAGAAAGAACATACAACCATCCAAGACAAGTCCAAGAAATATGATAGATCTATCCAACACCTGGAAGACACCATCAGAAGGCCTAATCTAAGGATAATGGGTGTAGAGGAGCACCTAGAAACAGAAGTTAATGGTCTAGGAAATTTGTTTAACAGGATCCTAGCAGAGAACTTCCCAAACATGCAAAAAGATAGGCCTGTCCAGATACAAGAAGCCTTTAGAACCCCAAATAGACCAGACCAGAATAGGACATCCCACCGCCACATTATAATCCACACAGGATCAACTCAGAACAAGGAAAAGATCCTTAAAGCTGTCAGAGAGAAAAGGGTAATCACTTATAAAGGGAAACCAATTAGAATCACCTCAGATTTCTCAGCAGAGACAATCAAAGCAAGAAGAGCCTGGAACGATGTATGCCATGCCCTAAAAACAAACAACTATCAACCAAGAATACTGTACCCAGCTAAACTCTCCTTCATAACCGAAGGCCAAATAAAAACCTTCCATAGCAAAGAAAAATTGAAACAATACATCTCCACCAAACCAGCCCTACAAAAGATTCTTAAAGATGTCCTACACATAGAAAACCAACAAGACCGCAATAAAGGCCAAGAAACTGCACTCAAACTGAGAATCCAAGAACCATAGGAAGAACCCAGTTTTCGCAGCCCCCAAAAAGGTAGATAACATGGCAGGAACTCCCAAATACCTCTCAGTCCTATCTCTTAATGTTAACGGACTGAACTCTCCAATTAAGCGACATAGACTGTCTAGTTGGATTAAAAAACAAGACCCTTCTATCTGCTGCCTGCAGGAGTCACATCTTGCCCATAAAAACAAAAACATTTTCAATGTTAAAGGCTGGAACAAAATCTACCAAGCAAACGGACCGCATAAACAGGCGGGAGTTGCAATCCTAATATCAGATAAAATAGACTTCAAATTAAAATTCGTGAAAAGAGATAAAGAAGGTCACTACATACTAATTAAAGGATCTCTCCTTCAGGAGGATATTACAATTCTAAATATCTATTCACCAAACAATGGAGCACCCAAATTTATCAAAGAAACACTACTTTCCCTCAAATCCCATATAGATCCAAAGACATTAATAGTTGGGGATTTTAACACACCACTCTCCCCACTAGATAGATCAACTCGGCAAAAACTCAACAGAGAAACCTCAGATCTAAACAGCTGCATAGATCAACTAGACTTAACAGACATTTACCGAACATTTCACCCAGCAGCATCAGAATACACGTTTTTCTCAGCAGCACATGGAACGTTTTCTAAAATAGACCACATTTTAGGCCACAAAGCAAACTTGTCTAAATTCAGAAACATTGAAGTTATACCTTGCATTCTCTCTGACCACAAGGGAATAAAATTAGAACTCAACACCAAAAGCCACCAAAGAAAGTCCGGTATCACATGGAGGCTGAACAACACACTGCTGAATCATGAGTGGGTCATGGAAGAGATTAGAAAGGAAATTCAAATGTTCATGCTATTCAACAAAAATGAACACACAAATTACCAGCTCCTCTGGGACACAGCAAAGGCAGTACTCAGAGGCAAGTTTATAGCTCTGAGCTCCTACATCAACAAATTGGAGAGATCTGAAACTAGCAATTTAATGACGCATCTAAACCTCCTTGAAAAAGAGCAGCAAGATAAACCCCAATCCAGTAGACAGAAAGAAATAATCAAAATTAAATCAGAATTAAATGAATTAGAATCCAAAAAAAATATAGAAAGAATCAACAAAACAAAGAGTTGGTTCTTCGAAAAACTTAACAAAATTGACAGACCCTTAGCAAATCTTATCAGAAAAAGAAGAGAACACACCCAAATTAATAAACTCAGAGATGAGAATGGAAACATCACCACGGAAACAACCAAGATTCAGAACATTATAAGGGAATACTTCTCAAAACTTTATGCTAATAAGTTTGAGAACTTGACAGAAATGGACCTCTTCCTAGCAAATATTGACATGCCAAAACTAAACCAAGATGAGTTAAACTATCTTAACAGGCCCATATCAAGCATTGAAATAGAAACAGCAATAAGAGACCTCCCAGCTAAGAAAAGTCCAGGACCAGATGGTTTTACAGCGGAATTTTACAAGGCCTTCAAAGCAGAGCTCACACCAATTCTCCTCCAACTCTTCAATGAAATTGAAAGAGAAAGCTCACTACCGAACACATTCTATGAAGCCATCATAACCCTCATCCCAAAACCAGGCAGGGACTCATCAAAGAAAGAGAACTATAGACCCATTTCTTTGATGAACATTGATGCAAAACTTCTCAACAAAATTTTGGCCAACCGACTTCAACAATTCATCCAAAAAATCATACACCACGATCAAACAGGATTCATTTCAGGGATGCAAAGCTGGTTCAATATACGCAAATCAATTAATATTATTCATCACATCAACAGGAGCAAGAATAAGAACCACATGGTTATCTCAATAGACGCAGAAAAAGCATTCGACAAGATCCAACACCCCTTTATGATGAAGGTTTTGGAAAAATTAGGAATCCATGGAACATTTCTCAGTACAATAAAGGCTGTATATGACAAACCTGCAGCCAGCATTATACTCAATGGTGAAAAACTAAAGCCATTTCCTCTTAACTCAGGAACAAGACAAGGATGCCCACTCTCTCCACTTCTCTTCAATCTAGTGTTAGAATGCCTAGCTACAGCAATAAGACAAGATGCAGACATAAAGGGGATCCAAACAGGGAAAGAAGAAATAAAACTCTCCCTCTTTGCAGATGACATGATCTTGTATTTAAAGAATCCCATAGACTCCACTCCCAAATTACTTAAGCTGATTCAAAACTTTGGCAAAGTAGCAGGTTATAAAATTAACCCCCCAAAATCAATGGCTTTTCTGTATGCCAACAATGAGAAAAGTGTGGCTGAAATTAAGAAAGCAACTCCATTTGTAATAGCCCCACAAAAAATAAAATACCTAGGAATTAACTTAACTAAAGAAGTGAAGGACCTCTATGATGAAAACTTTAAAATCTTGAAAAAGGAAATCAACACAGAACTTAAAAAATGGCAAAACCTCCCATGCTCCTGGATTGGAAAGATTAACATTGTGAAAATGGCAATACTTCCCAAGGCTATCTACAAATTCAACGCAATACCTATCAAAATTCCACCCTCATTCTTCAAGGAAATAGAAGAGGCAATCCAAAAATTCATATGGAACAATAAAAGACCCCGAATAGCAAAAACGCTCCTCAACGGAAAGAACACTGCTGGAGGAATATCAATACCAAATTTCAAACTCTACTATAAAGCCATAGTAATCAAAACAGCTTGGTATTGGCATAAGAACAGACCTCAGGACCAATGGAATAGAATTGAAAACCCAGAAATGAACCTACAGACCTATAGCCATCTAATCTTCGATAAGGGAGCTAAAACAATAGAATGGAAGACAGACAGCCTCTTCAGTAAATGGTGCTGGCAAAACTGGTTAACTACATGTAGAAAACTAAAGCTTGATCCTTATATATCTCCCTGCACCAGAATCAACTCCAAATGGATCAAAGACCTTGAACTCAAAGCAGCCACTCTGAAAACATTACAGGATGGAATAGGAGAAACCCTGGGTCTCCTCGGCTCAGGCCGAAATTTTCTGAATAGAGACCCGGAAACACAACAAATCAAAGAAAGTTTGGACAAATGGGATTGTATAAGGTTGCAGAGCTTCTGCAGGGCAAATGACATAGCTAGCAAGATCAATAGAAAGCCCACGGATTGGGAGAAGATCTTTACTAGCCATACAACGGACAAGGGTCTTATATCTAAAATATACTTGGAACTCAAAAAATTAAACCACCCAACAACAAATCCTCAAAGAAACAACTGCCCAATAAGTAAGTGGGCGAAAGACCTAAAGAGAAGCTTCTCTGAAGAAGAAAGAAGGATGGCCAATAGACACATGAAGAAATGTTCAACATCCCTAGCCATAAAAGAAATGCAAATCAAAACAACATTGAGATATCACCTCACTCCAGTTAGAACAGCAAAAATCAAGAACTCTAACAACAACAGATGCTGGAGGGGATGTGGACAGAAAGGAACCTTACTTCATTGTTGGTGGGAATGTAAACTTGTTCAACCACTTTGGAAAGCAGTATGGAGGTTCCTCAAAAGACTCCATATAGAGCTCCCCAATGACCCAGCAATCCCACTTTTGGGCATTTACCCAAATGACCACAAACAAGGCCACACTAAAGCTACCAGCACAACTATGTTTATTGCAGCATTATTTACCATAGCTAAGATATGGAACCAACCCAGATGCCCCTCAGTAGATGAATGGATCAAGAAGATGTGGTATATATACACAATGGAATTCTATGCCTCCATCAGAAAGAATGACATTGCCCCATTTGTTAGGAAATGGAAAGGCTTGGAAAAAATTATATTAAGTGAAGTAAGCCAGGCCCAAAGAAACATAGGTCCCATGGTTTCCCTTATTTGCAATATCTAGTATAGGTATGAGTCAAGCGGAAAAAGTCAGAGAATGTGATGTTAGGAAAACGAACCCTCAAATATGTATTTTAATGTTTTTGTTTCATTCATGCATGTGTTTTTAACGCATTTATAATATTATTTCTTTGTTGCTTTGTATGTCCCTCCCCCACAGTGTAACCCCCGCTTTCACTATATTTGATGTCAGGATAACATGTGGAGGAGACGGGGACAAACAAGTTGTTTAAGGATTCAGGTGGACCTGTTGCAACAATGAGAAGTACAAAATGTCATGTCAAAACCAGCTTTACAATGTCGGTGGGGGGGAGGGAGGGGGGGTATGATTGGGTGGGGGGGGAGGGGGGAGGCTGGGAAGGGAGGTGAAGGGTAAACAAAGGAGGAGGCTGCAATGCTTGGTAAGAAATGTATGCATTATCCTGCCCATGTAATTGTAACCCCTCTGTACAGTATGTTTTCAAATAAAATTAAAAAAAAAAAAAAAGAAAAAAAAAAAAAAAAAGAAAGAGGATTAATGACAGCATAGGGAAAGTCCATCAAAAATAAAGATGAAATTTTGGCCTTAATCGCTGCTCTTTGGTTGCCTAAGAAGTTGACCATTGTTCATTTACCTGGACATCAAAAACTTAAAGATGCTGTGAATAAAGGCAATAACCTGGCCGAGAGAACTGCCAGGGAAATGACAACACAAAAAGACTCTGTAATGATGATAAACCTGCCAGACCCCGGTGCAAGAACTCTCCTGGACAATCCTACATATACCACAGAAGATTTAAAATGGATTGATCAACTAACAATGGCACAATGCCTGAATGGTTGATGGAGAGACTCTAAGAGCAACATTGTATTGCTTGAACAGTTATGGAGTAAAATACTACTGAAAATGCATTGAGCACCCACATGAGTGGGAGGAAGATGCAAGACCTGGTGAGAAATACTGGTCTTAGGGTCAAGAATAGACATGCTAAAATAGAACAGATTGTCAGGGACTGTAAAGCATGTCAGCTGACTAATGCAGGGAAAATTCAGGCAGGACCAGGCAGTAGGATAAGAGGAGATAGACCAGGAACCTACTGGCAGGTGGACTTCACAGAAATCAAACCTGGCAAGTATAGATATTAATATCTATTAGTTTTCCCTTTTCAGGATGGGTAAAAACCTTTCCTACAAAGCATGAAACAGCACAGGTGGTGGCTAAGAAATTGCTGGAAGAAATCTTACTCAGGTTTGACTTCCCTAGCATGATAGGATCAGATAATGGACCAGCCTTTGTGTTGAAGGTAAGTCAGGGAATTGCTAATGCTCTTGGGGCAGATTGGAAACTGCATTGCGCTTATAGACCCCCAAAGCTCAGGACAGGTAGAAAGGATGAATAGAACTGTAAAGTAGACCCTGACCAAATTGACTATGTTGACTGGTGGTGAGTGGGTAACTCTCCTTCCCTTTGCCTTATACAGAGTACGAAACTCCCCTTTGAAAATTGGTCTTTCCCCCTATGAAATTGTATTCGAAATGCCCCCTCCCATAATTTCTAATTTTCAGAGCAGTTTCTTAGGGAAGATGATGACTCTGAACTTTTGTTCTCTCTCAGGGTCCTGTAGAGGACTCGCCTTTATGTCTGGCCTAGACTGAATGTGCTGTACGAGTCCGGCCCTCCAACGATCCCACATCACTTCTGCCCCGGGACTGGGTCCTGGTGAAAAGACACCGACAGGAAAACCTGGAACCGCGGTGGAAAGGACCTTTGTGGTCATCTTGACGAATCCAACTGTCCTCAAAGTTGACGGCATCGCTACCTGGATCCACCATTTGCATGCAAAGCCTGCAGATCCCATAAGCGATATTGGAGAGAACTCAGAGTGATAAGTCTCAATTTCCAAAGACAATGCTTAAAGCTCAAATTGAGCCGTAAAAAGACTAAGTCATGAAATGGTTGTTGACGTATACCTTACTTGGAAATTGTATTGACATAATAGTGGATGCCTGCAATCCTAATCGCCCATATAATTGGGCTTGGATTATTAGTAATCAGGTAATGGAAAAACGTTTCCCTCTGGCTGTGAAAGAGGGACCCTCCCTATGGTTTCGATACAGGCTCATATTTAATTTGTGCCAGCTCGCTGAGGGAGTATGGTAAGGACTTAGGCTTGTTGAGTGTAGATGGAGACACTGGTATGTTTGCCCAGGGGAAGGAAGGACTAGTAATTGTGGAGGACCAGAGGATTTTTACTGTAAGAGCTGGGGCTGCAAAACAAGTACCTCAGGAAAATGGAAAGGAAAAGGAGGAGACCTTGTTACTTTTACTAAATCAAGGGCCAGTGGGCATCCAGTTTAATGGGATGCCTGTGCACCAACAAATTAGGGTTTCCCAGGATTCTGATGCCTGAGAGAAAGTTCAGTTCACAGACAAGGGAAAACAAGTCCTAGGTTGGGAACTAGGAAAGACTTGGGGATTAAGATTTTACCGATGTTGAAAGACTCACAATGGCACACTTAGAATTCTACAGACAATTGCCACAGCTAGCTATTTCCTTTCAGTAATGGGACCAAACACTGTTTTAAGACCGGCTTCTGCCACAAAAGCCAAAGTAAGTGAAAAGAAAAAGCCCTAGGCTGTAGTGACCCCATCTCCTCCGAAAAGAGGAGACCCCCTCAGGGAGAACATCCCTTGCTGGAGGATTCTCTATGGCAGCTGTTGGTTCAAACTTATAATCTAATAAATCAGACCTGCCCTGATATTACCAGTACATGCTGGATGTGTTATGATATGAGACCCCCATGTTATGAGGGTATTGTAGGGCTACAGAATGTAACTAAAACAAGTAAATCATGCAGATGGGAATAAAAAGAGGCAAAACTTACCCTAAAGGCAGTTATAGGACAACGGTTATGTGTAGGACGAATACTAACTAATTTTACTCACTTATGTAATCAGACCCAAGAATGGACTCCCGGGGAAGCTTATCGATTACCTCTCCAAGATGTTTGGTAGACATGTTCAACTGACCTAACCCCTTTTGTGCATTGGAGGTTTTAAATAGGACCCACAGCTTTTGTGTCACGGTGCAACTCATCCCACGATTACTTTACAATTCTCTGGAAGACAAGATGATAAAAACGTCCACAGCAAGCTACTGGCCGCGAAGAGCTAAAATAGAAATAATAACAGCCGTGACTATCGTGGCCCTGGTGGGCTTAGCTGGAGTAGGGACTCGAGTAGCATCCCTGGTTACTCAGAGAACACCCTACTCTAACCTTTGTGCTTCTATAGATGAGGATATCAAAAACCTGGAACGTTCTACAGCCTACCTTCAAAAATCTCATGATTTCTTACCTGAGGTGGTGTTACAAAACAGGCAAGGGCTGGACTTAATTTTCTTACAGCAAGAAGGTCTATGTGCTGCCCTGGGGAAGAATGTTGCTTCTATGCAAATCACTCTGGAGTTGTAAAAGAATAAGGGAACAGCAAGTAGGATGGTTTGAATCATGGTTTAACTATTCCCCTTGGATTACTACATTAATATCCACTCTGTTGGGTCCCATTATCATTATAGTGCTTGTGTTCACTATAGGGCCTTGTGTTGTAAATCCATTAGTGATGTGTGTTAAGAAACGAGTCAATACCTTACAACTGATGGTCTTGAGAACGCCATATCAATTAATCCCTGATAAAAGACATAAAGCAGGCCCGTAAGGACAATGATTAGCCTTTCAGGTGCATAATAGAAACGGGGGAATGAAGAGTCTAAGACTTAAAGAGGCACAATAAATAACTAAGTAACTCCATTACAGACTAGCAACCATCTTGTGAGGTACGGATTGTAAAAAGAACCATGAATTTGACCCAGGAATGATATAGAAAAGGAAACAATTGCCAGGCAACTGAAACATAAATAATCCTTGGGCAAGCTACAGGAATTTTCTCTGGATACATCAACCAAACACTGGGTGGCTATATGAGACAAGGTGACAAAGTCGCCAAGTGGTATCCGTCAATAACAAGTCAGTATTAATAATAACCAATCATGTATGTGTAGCTTAATTTGCTTAAAATATTAGCCAATCATGTAATATCTCATGTAACACTCCCTTAAGGTTGTGTATTCAATACCATGAAAACTGTACTGAGTCTATGCTCAGGGCTTCTTAGTGTCACGGGTTACCGAGTGCATGGAGGACCAAGCTTGAACTTGCAAATAAACGACTTCTTTTTCACTTACATTGATCTTGGTCTCTGGTGATTTTTGAAGGGTCTCCATTCCAGGTATAACAATGCCCTGCTGCTACTGTAGTGAAACCCACAAACAACTGCACAGCGGTGTTAGCTGCTTTAGATTTTGAAATTTTCTTCCAGTGGCCCTAGTGATTTGAGCCCAGATTTATGGGATAGTCACATAGTACACAATTGCAAAGCACCAGAATATACAAAGTCAAAATGCAAAATGATGTTCAATTTTTTTCTTTGTTGTTTCACTTTTTTCTTTCTTTCTTTTTTAATTGTGAAAATACATTACAGAGGGTTACCATTACATGGCCCATGTAATCAGTGCATTTCTTAACAAGCATTGTTGCCTCCTCCTTTGTTTCCCCTTCGTATCCTTTCCCATGCCCACCCCAGCCCCGCTCCGCCAAAGTTGTAAAGTTTGTTTTTAAACAAAATGGCTTGTACATTTCTTTATTCCAATGGGTCCACCTTTATCACTATTTAAACAATAAGTTTTTTTTCCTCCCCCTCCACAAAGTATACCAACATCAAATACAGTGAAAACAGGGGTTATACTATGGGGAAGAGACATACAAAGCAACAAAGAAATCATCTTATAAATATGTTAGAAACAATAACAAGAAAGAAAAAATAACATTTGAATCCTTATTTTGGGGTCCATTTTGCCTAACATAACTTATCTGACCGTTTCTGCTTGTCTCAGACAAATACTAGTTATTGCAAATAAGTGAAAGCATGGGACCTGTTTCTTTGGGCCTGGCTTAATTCAGCCTTGGAAGAAAACAATACAGAATTTTTTTTTTCTTATTCATTCTCGTTTAAGGAGCTAGATCCTGCTTATTTCTCATTATTGTTGATATGACTTAAATAAATTTACCAGATTTTTCAAATAAAATAGATACAAAATGACATATTTAGTAACAAAATAAAGCTAAACATTTGAGTGATATTTTTATTTAGTTCTGTTCTCAGTTATGCTGAAATAACATTGAGATGAGACAAGCATATGTGTAAATTGACACGTATCAATCACACAGAACTCTGGAATCTTTGGGCTTTGATTTCTATATCAACATCACCTAGAAAACAAAATTATCACTTGCTTCATGTCTTAAGTAACATACTTAATACAAGTTTTATTAATTTTACCAATATATTTCATAATCTATGGAATCGATGCATTACATAAGAATTTGATTTCTTATTTCCACTGAATTAATATTACGTTTATTTTATTTTTTCACACATAAAATAATGACATTCTTCAGGATAAAACATGCCTGTTTTTCATTTTGATTGCCAAAATTGAACTATAAGGCACTTTGTAAATTTAACTTTAAATCTGAACTAAAGCAAGATATTCCAGCACTTATCCAATTATTCCTATTGAAAGGTTAAAGTTTGAGGCAGTGACCACCACGTGTTGCCTCCTGAGCCTCAGTACTCCCAAGAAGACTTGGAGTGGATAAAGAAAATTCCCATGGCCTATAAACCCCCAGACAGAGAAGAAAACAAAGACTGGTGGAAAACTGGGGCAGGAACCCAAAGAATGCAGGACTTGCTCCGACACTCAGATGTAAAAATTAGGCAAGGAAATCAACTCATTGAGGACATTGTTAAAAATTTTAAAACCTGTCAGCTCACCAATGTCCCCAATAAACCAGTTACAAAAGTAGCTAGCCTCCATGGAGATAGGCCAGGTGTGCATTGGGAAGTAGACTTCACAGAAATTAAAACTGGACATTTTGGATATAAATATTTGCTAGTTTTTGTAGATACTTTTTCAGGATGGGTTGAAGCCTACCCAACAAAGCATGAGACCGCCAACGTCGTGACTAAGAAGATCCTGGAAGAAATCCTACCCAGTTATGGCTTCCCATCCACCATCTGGTCGGACAATTTACCGGCCTTCGTCTCAAAAGTAAGTCAGGGAATAGCCGCGGTACTGGGAACAGATTGGAAATTGCACTGTGCTTAGAGACCCTAGAGTTCAGGGCAGGTAGAAAGAATGAATCTGACTGTAAAAGAGACCTTAACTAAATTGGCATTGGAGAGTGGCGCAGACTGGGTATCGCTCCTTCTTTTTGCCTTGTTTAGAATGAGAAATTCACCCTATCAGCTTTACTTTACTCCTTTTGAAATAATGTATGGACACCCTCCACCCATTATCCCTAGCCTTCAGACTGAATTGCTTGCTGATTTGGATGATACTGAATTTCTGTGTAAGCTTGACTATTTACAGCTGGTGCATAAGAGTATGGGGCCCCAGGTTAGAGCATTATATGATTCTGCTTCTATTCATACCCCACATTTGTTTAAACCAGGGGACTGGGTGGTTGTTCGAAGGCACAACTTGCGATCTCTGGAACCATGGTGGAAGGGACCTTACATGGTGCTACTGGCTACACCTACTGCCCTTAAGGTGGATGGCATTGCTGCTTGGATCCACTGTTCCCACACCAGACCAGCTGACCCCTTTGTCTTGGACGACCATGGGGAAACATGGGAAGTCTCCAAGCATCCTACCCAACCACTCCTGAAGAAAAGAAAAATGGACTGATTTTTATTGATATACTCGTTCAAAATCAAGAGCTGTTGGAGTTTAGTTTTGAGCCAGAGCCACAAGATTGTGGCTCAGGACCATAAGTCAAGGGGGGGAATGAAAGGTTAAAGATTGAGGCAGTGACCAACACGTATTGCTTAGCATAGCAACACGTGGTGGTAATCAAAACACCTGGTTGATTGTGTGCTTATATAAGACCTGCAAATCCTTAGCTCGGGGCTCTCCTCCTCGGCTCCACTGTGTTGGAGTGTAGGAAGAGGCCCAAGCTGCAGCCCGTTTAAATAAAACAGCTGTGGAGTCTGACTCTCGGTGGTCTTCTTGTGGGGGGTCCTGCGACTTTGGCATTACACTATAGACTTGAATATAACTTATTTTTGAATGGTAGGAAATTCATATTATACCTACTCTCTATAAAATATTTAAGAAATAAATGATCATGATAATAATAATTTTTCCTTCAAGTAGAAAGAAAGAACCTCACTATAGATGACAAAAACTTGAATGTAGATGCCATAAAGTTTATGAAAAATTCAAGTCATTATGAGTTAGATGAAATAGTCATTTTTGAAGGTCACAAAATGAAATCTCTTGAAGCTTTCTTATCTGTCAAATAAAAATTATTTGCACTCAAATATTTCATTCATCTCTCCAGCAATGGTATAACCAAACCAGCTCCATGCCAAATAGCTTCTCTGATTAATTCAAGTCAATATTTAGGAACAGAAGTTATTGAAATGTGTAGAAATATCTACCCACCACTCTAGAAATTAAATCTGAAGTCACAAAGGATTGGGATTAATAATTAGCTTTCATTATGTTGCCTTAAAGAAGTGAACTCTTTTAAGTGGGCAGAGTTGTAGAGATTTGGTCACTGAGAACTTGTGATCAAAGAGGATGTTAAGATCAAGTCCTTTCCTCCTCTTCCTTCTTTTCCTTCTCTGTTTCCTTCTCCTTTTCCGTCTCGCTCTCTCTCTTCCCCTCCTCCTCTTTTTCCCTCTCTCACTCCTATTCCTCCTCTTCTTTACTTCCTGGCTTCTATGAATACACACATTCCATCACATGTTCCTGACATTGGGGTACTGTATCACCACCAACCAAAAGCAAGGAGGATAAGAAACAAAAACTGAAATGTATAAAATCAGAAGCCAAGATTAATCTTTCCCCAATTTAAGTTAATTTTATAACGTATGTTGTCATATTGATAGGAGACTGACACAGCATGCTCTCACTTATTATAAGGGATAAGATTTACTGGAAAAAAATCTGACCAATATCACCCTAATAAATTATTGTTTAAATTAATATTAGATTAAGAAAAATCTACTTTAAAGTGTCAGATATACTTCAAAAAGAGGCAAAAAATAACCTCTATGGTTTACTATGAAAAGACAATAGAATTCAAACTATTCCTCAAGGAAATTGACCTATATTTGGAAGTATTTTCAATTTCATAAATGATGTAAGAAGACTGAAGAACACATTTCAACTCAATCTGTGTGATATAAAATTTACTCTGTCCCCTGTATTCTATCTATGTCTGGTTCCCAAAGTGATTTGTATTTTATTCTAATCATATTTTTAATTAACTTTAAGTAATTGTATGGGAGTTGCTGTTTGACAAAGCAGTTTATGAATAGTGTTTAGTGTGTTTTTTTTTCCTTTTTTGTCTTCTGAGGTTTGAACTCTGGGTCTGGGAGCTGTCCCTGAGCTCCTTTGCATGAACATTAGAACTCTATCACTTGAGGCATAGCAGCACTATCAGATTTTTCTGAGATTTAATTGGAGATAGGAATCTCACAGACTTTCTTGCCTGGGATGGCTTCAAACCTCAATCCTCAGCCTCCTGATTATTGAGGATTACAGGTGAGCAGCTACTGCCTGGCTTATACAATGAAGCTTTTTTTTTTTTTGGTAGTCCTGGAGCTTGAACTCAGGGCTTTGGCAATGCCCAAGAGCTTCTTTTCCTCACTCTAGCCAGCTTCTTTTCCTCACTCTAGCACTCTACACCTTGTGTCATATTGCCAATTCCAGCTTTTTAAAAATTATGTAGTACTGAGGAATCAAACCCAAGGCTTCACACATGCAAGGCAAGCAGTATACCACTAAGCCACATTCCATGGCCAATACAATGCACCTTGATGATCATTATCCCTCATCCTTCTCAATCCTATCTCATCCCTCAATTTACATAATTTTGTAGAATATTCACTTACTTGCAATATCATATATCGTCACTCAGAGAATATATCAATGATTATACTTTATTGCTAGTTTTATTCATCAACATATTAAAGTTATGCATTACAGATTTCTGGGATTTTAAATTCTAAATTTGCACACACTACTATTCAGATTCACACACTGCTATTATAAAAATTTTTCCTCAGGTTTATGCAAATGCACTCTGTAATTCTTTAATAAAATACAATGATTCTTAAAATGTTAAAGAGTTGGAGTAAGAACATCAGCTTCAGTTCTAGAACATTTTATCATCACTACCCTCTCAAAATACTCCAATATTTATTAGTAGTCACTTCCTGTCATCATTTCAACCTCCCTCCTCTTGAGCAGCTATTATTTCATATTCTACTTCTACAGATGTGCCAATTTTAAAATGCTCACATTATTATAATATGTAGTCTATCCATTTCTTCCATGTAATATTACTGTTTCCAAAGGAAGCCCATGTAAATTTTTCTCATGGATGGAGCATATTGTTTTGTATGCATGTGAATAATTATATAATATCCTCAATGGACATTTCAATATTTCATCATATGTTATTGTAAAAGGTTTTGCTACGTATATTCCTGTACATGTGTCTCATTGGATATATGTTGAAATATATTTTGTATATAAAATTATGCTTCAAAATGCTGGATCAAACTGGGCGTCAGTGCCTCATGCTTGTAATCCTAGCTACTCAGGAGGCTGAGATCTGAGGATTAAGGTTCAAAGCCAGCCCAGGCAGCAAAGTCCGTGAGATTCTTATCTCCAATAAACCACTAGAAAACCGATGTGGCGCTGTGGCTCAAGTGGTAGAGCGCTCGCCTTGAGCTGAAGAGTGCAGTGCCCAAGCCCAGAGTTCAAGCCCCACGACTGACAAAAAGAAAACAAAAAATACGCTGGATCATAGAAGCAACTCTATGTGTAATATCTTAAAGATTGCCAGTATGTTTAACAAACTGACTGTATCATTTTAAGTGACAAGCACCAATGTATAAGAATTCCAATTTCTACATAGTAGTTGTGCAGTGCAATCTCATTGTTGTTTCTATTTCCATTAATCTCTATATGTATGCAATGTCTAGGTATGTTACGATACTTCCATATGTTCCTTGGTTGTTGTTATATTAATATAGAGATATGTATTTCAATTTTTTGATAATTTATTCACGATGGTTAATTTTTTTCATTGGTATTAATATGCTCTTAATATATTTCTGATTCAAGTGTTCTAAGTAAATGAATATGAATACACACTATGTATACATGTGCATATATCCATACTTATATGTGTATACATACAAATGCCTATATATGTATACATATATGAATATACATATGTGTATATACATATATACAGACATATATGTATATTATTATTTTCATTTCTCTGTAAGTTATCATTTTACTTTATTTGTCAAACATGTCCCTTATTGATTTTACTTTACTTTATTTTATGGTTAAGATGTACAGAGGGGTTACAGTTACATGAGTAAGGCAATGAGTACATTAGTTGTTGATCATTGTTACCCTTTCCCTTCCTTGTGTTGTCACACTATCCCTTCCCTCCCCCAGCTCTCACATTCCTATCAACCCACCCCTTACTGCATGAAGTGGTAAAGTTCATTTCCAATATACGGTCTTGTGAGTATATTTGTTGCAATGTGTCATCCTGTGTCCTTGTTTCACCGTTTTGTAATTCTCCTTCCCCTCCCCAGATTAGACATGTATATACAAGATGCAGGGTATCAAAACTGAGTACAGTGACAACAGGGGATATGCCATAGGGGAAATAACATATAAAGGAAACAACAACAAAAATGAATAAAATGGCATTGTACATTTACTACAGTAATAATAAAGACAGAACACTCAAACATGTCCTTTATTGCCGAGGTAATTATTACAGTTAATGTTCTTATCATTTTTGGAACTTTGCAAAATGTTTGATAGCATTCAGTGTGGACTGATATGTTCAATTTTTGTTAAATCTATCATCTCATAAGGTACCTGACAGCTCCCTTCTAAAGCAAAAAAGGCAGTCTTCTACAGCTTGGTTCCAAACCATTTGTATTTTTTCCTTGTACTAAGAATACTGACTGAAGCCTGGTGCTGGGGGCTCACACCTATAATCCAAGGTACTCAGTAGGCTGAGATCTGATGATTGTGGTTCAAAGCCAGCCTGGGCAGGAAAAATCCATGAGACTGGTATCACCAATAAACCACCAGAAAACTGGAAGTGGTGCTATGGCTCCAGCCTTGAGCTGAAGAGCTGAGGGACAGCACCCAGGCACAGAGTTCAAGGCCCACGACCACCACCACCAATAACAACCACAAAAAGAATACTGACTCAAAAAGCAATAGTATTAAGCAGTCTTAAAGTTAGGCTCAAGTCTGACATTTTGGTATTATCTTAGATGCCAGTAGCCTTCTCATCTAATGAGCCATGTGTCCTCACGATGTTAACCAAATTTCTTATTTTATTTACACAGTTACTATAAGTATGTATTTTCTCATCTATCTTTCTTTCATTTCACCACAGAATCTGTATATATCCTTTATGTCATACTTGAATACAAATGCCTTTGGAAGATATTTATTAATTGATGTATATTAATTGTACGAAGAAATCTTATTGAAATACTTTACACACTCTCATATTGATCAAGGGCCTGATTAACCTGTTTTTTTCTCCATTCCCATTGCCCTTTATTTTTCAACTGTTTTCTATGAATTCCTTTCTGCTAACTTCACACATCGTCAAAATTATTAAAGTACTGTTCACCTACCGTCATTGAAAATTATACAATGCTGAATATAAAAGCAAAAATCTAAATAAATGGGGACATATAATTTTTGTGGATTGGAGGATACAATTGAGCCAAGATATAAATTGTCTCCTCCTCTATTTATTGGTCATTCATGGGTTTTGAAATCTGGTCCTGGGCACTGACCCAATGCTTGTCAGCTCAAATGAGTGCTCTACCCATTGAGAAACTCTGGCACTGCTGGTTTTCTGGTGGTTAATTGGACATAAGAGTCTTACAGACATTCCCTTTCCAGCTGGTTTGAACCACAATCCTCAGGTCACAGCCTCCTATGCAGCTAGGATTACAAGCATGATCCAACATCCGTCCAGCTTCACAGTTTTATTTATGTTTATGACAACTTCTAAAAACACCTGACCAGCACTCTGACTCATTCACAAAGAAAATAAACTGTTAGTATAAAATTGTTATATTTGTAGAGGAAAATTGTACAGCTCAATGTGTCTGTACAGCACAAGATTAGCTCCACATAAATATTACCAAGGAATATTTAATAAGGGGTAAAACCAAACATTTGTGGAATGACATTCTTTTTAATAAGTGGTGATAGGTTAGACAATATTGGGGAGAATTAAAAAGTAAACATTGACTTAAACATAACAACTTATTCAAATATTAACATCAAGCAGGATTAAAACGTGGCAAATAAAACAAAACGAGTGATGTAAATGTAAAACAAAGAAAGAGCTCTTGATAATTTTGGAGATGAAGCTTTCTTAAATTTGGCATTAAAATTATAGGCAAGAGAAACAGTATAGTAGAACTCAATGAAAGGGTAAAATAATTTGGTCTGTGAAAGCTCATATACAAGTAGTGAATAGAAGTTGGAAGCAGGTGGCTCATGTATCTCATCCTAGCTACTTGGGAGCCTGTGATTTAAATTTTGCTGTTTGAAGCCAGCCCTCCACAAAATAAAGTCCTTGAGAATATTATCTCTGATTAATCAGCAAAAATCCAAAAGTGAGGCATGACTGAAATGGTAAATTTTTAACAAATTGCAAGAAATTTCAGGGACCCTGAGTTCAAGCCCCAGGACCATACATACATGTGGAAAAGTAATAGTAGTAATACTGATAGTGACGATGATGATGGTGATGATTATAATGATGATGAGGTGTACCTATAGTCAAGGATAAAATATGTATAAATCTTATACATGAAGAATGCCTCAAATCTAGATTCTACATAGAACTCTCAAAACTTAATGTAAAAAAGAACATCAATTAGAAACCAGCAAAGTATATCTTGTGAAAATAAGCATAAGAAAAACATCATCAGTCGCCAAATAAATGGACATTAAAACCAAAATGAAATCATAAAACATGTATAAGAATTACTTCACATAATACTATAATGACCATACTAAATGTTATCAAGAAACAGAGAAAATGGATGCTGCCAGAAATGTCAAATGGGAAATCCACTTCTGAAAACATTTGACAGGTTCTTAGCATATGAAATAAGCAAATACCCACTGTATAGCACAGGAATTGATCTTTCCAGGCTTTGTCTCATAGAAATAAAATGTAACATTCGCCCAAACGCCAAAACACAGAGGATTATAGCAGCATTATTTCCTCTAGTCAAAGAAAAGGAAATCAATTCAGGCTTTCTTCAAGTGAATGGGAAACGAATTGTGCTACATTCTCTAATAACAGAACCAAAAGGCAACTCGAGTTAATGCAATAAAAAATTAAGGCATACAATAACTGGGAATAATCTACCATAGATTTGATGGCAATCATGTTTATTTATTGCATGATCTAAAAGTCGGAGAAAAAAATGTGTTGGTTGCCAGGATAAAACAGGTTTCGGATGGAAAAAAGAGAAGTGCTGGGTTTAATTATAAAAGGGAAACATGAGACAATTATTTTTGGTAAATAAACGTATCTGTAAATACTGGATATTAATACAGATTTGATAAAATTATGTTGGACTTAATATGTGCACAAAATCATTAAATTAACTGGTCTGCATAAGGTACTTGAGACATATTAATGTCCTATTTGTGATGTCATACTAGAAATGTTTAAATAAATTGGAAAAAGTATTCAAGGGATTTATCTATGTTCTTATAAGATCATAAATATCCATACTAACCTCGATAGAATTTAATATCTAGAAAACAGAAGTCAATATTGAATGTTTACATTGAAAAATAATGTGGGTCCAAGCTTGAGATGAAATATACCTTGCTAATTAGAAAGCTGAGATTTAGAAGACTGATATGAGGGCCAGTTCTGAAAAACACAAATTCGTGAGGAACTACAAAATCAAAGAAAGCTAGATATAATGAAATTTCCTGATATCTCACGTTTGTGGAAGCCATAAGTAAGCGATCATTACTCAAGGGTGGCTTGGCCTGAAAATAATCTAAGGTGGTTAGAGCCTTAGCAACAAAAATAAGTCTGTAGCATTCTTCCCTTTTATAATTAAACTCACTACTTCTATTTGTCCCAACTTGTTAAAACAGGAGTGGTTATAAACAAAAGCACTGGTCTGAAGCCTCAATATAAGGACCTCAGTCTATGTGGGTCAAAGAGTCTCTAACATGAGGTTTTATTTAAATTAACAAGCATTATTTTACATTTTGCATAGTGGGATGGTGCATAGTCACAGGCAAGGTCTGCTAAGTCAGGTAATCCAATCTACTCTTTCACATGTTACCCAATAGCCAGGTTTCAGTAAAAATGACTACAAGGAGATTGTACAAATGAGACTGCCAATTTTCCCTTTCATGAATCAAAATTCTGTCAAATGATTTCTGTCTTCCAGATGTTTACATATTTCTCATGATCTTTTCTACTATTTTGTCTTCATTATTGATGTTCATATTACGTTTTGTTGTTGTCTTGTGTGTATATGCCATTTTTAGGTCTGGAACTCAATGTTTTATGGTCTTCCTTGAATTTTTTGCTCATAGTTTTTTTTTTGCTCAATTTTTTTGCTCTAATTTTTTGCTCTACATCTTGAGCCACATTCTCACCTTCTGCTTCTTGCTGGATAATTGGAGATAAGTTTTCTCACATTTTTGTCTGTTTGGACTGACATTGAACTAAAGTATTCAGGTCCTAGCCTCCTGAGTTTCTAGGATTCTACACATGAATGGCTAACACCAATCTTTGTTTACTGTTATTTTAATTATGTGATAGAGGAAAGTGGAAGTATATTTGTGGTAAGGGTGCAATTTTCAAATACAAGTTTGAATCAACTTGACATAATGTAATTGTTATCAATTTTAACAGTTAAATCAATGAATATTATACATTCCCAAAGAAATATAATTGAAAACAAAACGCAGAATTGTTTACTTAAAACAAGAAATAGAACCATGAATTTCTTTAGCTTTACAATAAACGTTTTATATAACTTTAATTAGCAGACTTCCATGACTAAAAGTTAATATATTAATATAATTAATATATAATAAATAATATATATTAATATATATATTATAACTAAAAGTTAATATATTAATTTTATACTACAAGAATAAAAGTGATCATAGTTAAGAATATATATTTCATCACAGCGAGAAGATAAGTTTTTGAGCATTCTCACTAAAAAGAAATGTTATATGCAGATATTAATGGATATAGTTGCTCATGCTTGTAACCCTAGCTACTAAGGAGGTTGAGAGCTGAGAATCATGGCTCAAGGGCAGCCTAGGCAGGAAAGTCTGTGAGTATATTATCTCCAATGAGACAAACGAAAACTGGAGTGGCTCAAGTGGTAGAGCACTAATCTTGAGCTGAAGAACTGAGGGATAGTGTCCAGGTCCAGATTTCAAGCCCACAAATTGACAACAATTAAAAATAAACCGTTAAAAATAAACAGTACTTTGAAATAAATGTTAAAATATATATTCTAAAAAGTTTTAAATCCTCACTACATATACTAGTTTATATAAATAGGTAGAAGTGTTTTCGTGTTTTAGTTGTTATTGAATGAATTGTGTAAATCTCACATTTCTTATTCAAATCATATTTGTAGGTTCATACACTTATATGCCATAAGTATAACTAATAGATATGTGATAGGCAGTGCTGTTTTAGGAATCTCTCTTGGCATTCTAACATTAACACTTCTCCCCTGAAATCGATATGCCCTCCAATCTTGTCAGAAGTTTCAACTCATTGCAGCAGAAAAGTATAAGCCATAATCATTGTTTGTAAAAACTGTAACATTTTACATGTATTTCACTTAGTTTAAGAACCAAAACATTTAAGTCATCTGAAATAGGCCAGTAATAGCAAAATGTCTTCTGAGTTTCTTAGTCTCTTAAGAGATGAAAATGTTTAATTATACATCTAATTTTTTCTGCATAACATCCTATATCTTAGGAAGATCTTTTTGTGTAACCCTCTGTTCCTGATTAGAAGACCGGAACAAAGGCAATAATGAAAATAGCCAAGGAAAATACATGAAAAAAATTTAAAATGCAATCGCAGACACTCCTGTTTTAATCAGTTTCAATGAGAATATACCTTAAAGTATCACTTTTTTTATCACTAAAGAGCATTAATTAAACTTTAATTAGCAGTAAAGAAGGGAACAGAAAACTGTGTTTGAAGAGAGCTTTACTTTGAATAATTCAACATAAGCATAATGGCTTTGTCTTGTTTTTTCTATGTAATTACCAAATTAATAAAGAACAACACCCAAAGGTAGGAAAACACCTAAGCCAAAGCAGTAAACTTTTGTATATAAAATAATTGTGATGGTCTAACTTTTTCAAAGTCAGGCTTGGAAAGAAGAAAAGTGTATTTGTTTAGTGTAAGCAATAAAAAATATAAAAATCCTCTATTTTTTATTTTATTTTATTTTTTTTCTGAACACACTGTACAGAGGGGTTACAATTACAAAGGCAGGATAATGCGTACATTTCTTATGAAGCATTGCAGTCTCCTCCTTTGTTTATCCTTCACATCCCTTCCCATCCTCCCCCCCCTCCCACCCAATCCTCCCCGCCTCCCCACTCCCACACCAACTTTGTAAAGCTCATTTTCAACATGACAACTTGTACTTCTCATTGTTGCAACAGGTCCACCTGTATCCTTAAACGGCTTGTTTTTCCCCATCTCCTCTACAAGTTATACTGACATCAAATATAGTGAAAGCAGGGGTTATACTGTGGGGGAGGGACATACAAAGCAACAAAGAGATAATCTTATAAATGCGTTAGAAACAAATGCTTGAAAGAAAAAAAACATTAAAATACATATCTAAGGGTTCATTTTCCTAACAACACATTAGCTGACCTTTTCTGATTGACTCATACATATGCTAGATATTGCAAATAAGGGAAACCATGGGACCTATGTTTCTTTGGGCCTGGCTTTCTTCACTTAATATAATTTTTTCCAAGTTTATCCATTTCCTAACAAATGGGGCAATGTCATTCTTTCTGATGGAGGCATAGAATTCCATTGTGTATATTTACCACATTTTCTTGATCCATTCATCTACTGAGGGGCATCTGGGCTGGTTCCATATCTTAGCTATGGTAAATAATGCTGCAATAAACAAAGTGGTTCTGGTAGCTTCAGTGTGGTCTTGTTTGTAAACATTTGGGTAAATGCCCAAAAGTGTGATTGCTGGGTCATAGGGGAGCTCTATGAGAAGTCTTTTGAGGAAACTCCATACTGCTTTCCAAAGTGGTGGAACAAGTTTACATTCCCACCAACAATGAAGTAAGGTTCCCTTCTGTCCACATCCCCTCCAGCATCTGTTGTTGTTAGAGTTCTTGATTTTTGCCATTCTAACTGGAGTGAGGTGGTATCTCAATGTTGTTTTGATTTGCATTTCTTTTATGGCTAGAGAGGTTGAGCATTTCTTCACATTCCACATCCTCCTTCTTCCTTCCTAGAAAACACACCCTATCAATAAAAAGACTTAGATATTTGGCTCGTGACCTTGAAAGTGGAAACAGAATATTAGGGATGTCGTAGATGATGGTCAATAACGTTTTACATAATAATGTCACATGCGACAGCTTTATGAGTCCAGCAGGCCTTAACACTGTACTTCCTTAGTGATGTGATAGGAATGTCAGCTTTACTGGACTTAGTATTGTTTTCCACTTCCTTTTCTACCACCTGGCCTAAATTATAATACATAGTAATGGAATGAAAAAGTAATGCCATCTTAACCAAGTCCCATTGCCACAATGAGATGTATAAGATGTTATGTTGAAAACGAACTTTACAACTTTGGTGGCGGAGGGATGGGGAATCAGTGCGCAGGGATGGTAAGGGAAAGGAGGAGGCAACAATGCTTGCTAAGAAATGTACTCTTTACCTTGCTCATGTAATTGTAACCCCTCTGTATGGTATTTTCACAATAAGAAAACGTATTAATATAAAAAAGTAAGAAAGTTATTTAGGGCTTTGGGAATGTGGCTAAATGGAACAGTTATTGCTTTCCATGACTCAAACCCTAGGTTCAATTCCTCGGTCTCACATAAATAGAAAAAAAACTGAAATTTGAGCTGTGCCTCAAGTGGTAAAGTGTTAGCCTTCAGCCAAAAAAAAAGCTCAGGAAAAGTTCCCTGCAACTGAGTTCAAGCCCCAAGACTGGCAAAAAATCATTTAGCTAGTAAATGCAAAATAAATAACCCATACTTGGAATACACAATTGCTCACTCCAACTGATACCTAGCAATAGTCTGTAATTCATTTATTTTACCTATATTAGAATAGTATTTTTTAAAGGGCAGTGAAGGTGCCTCAGTTGTAGAGTGCTTGCCTTGCACACATGAGGCCCTGGGTTCGATTCCTTAGCACAACATAAGCAAAAAGAAAACAGTCGGTAGTGTCGCTGTGGCAAAAGTGGTAGAGTGCTAGCCGTGAGCTGAAGAACTGAGAGACAGTGCCCAGGCCAAGATTTGAGGCCCCAAAACCAAAAAAACAAAAAAATTCTGTTAATAGGTCATGGCAATTAATGCCAAGAATGTGATTAGATATCAGGTGAAGATTAATCCTGGAAATTCAAAGATTCCAGGATTTTGAGTGGTCACTGCTAATCACAATGAGAAGGGTAGTCTATGTGAGATTTGGAAAACTTTTTGGTAAGACACGGCATCAAAAAGGCATAGGATAATTAATAGCTTTGATAGAAGAGAAGGAATACCTCCCCATGGAGTGAATAAATGATAAGAATAACTAAGTTATACCACAAACTGTTCTAGGGAACCATTTTTGGTTATTGAAGAACTAGTTATCAACTACGCTTATTCCTCATTGCCTTTAGCATTCTAGTCACTTATGCTAGTTCTTAATCTCTGTGTGATAAATTGTATATCCTTCTATTCTATTCTTTCATACCTTACTTCCTTTGCTTTCTAAAAATCTTAGTCTTTTATATTTCTCTATGAACAATTTCTGATACTAAGTCCACATAAACAGACAGCAGAGAATGCTAATGTAAGAGTCCCAAAACACATGAATCATTAATGTAACAACATGATAAAGGAGGATATATTTATTGCTACCTCAATTTTTCTGAAAAGCTGCAATGTCATTATTGATTGAAATATCCATTCTTTGTCTACATAGTGTCATTAAGTGCACATCAATGAAAATATAAGCCGGATGCTGGTGGCTCACACCTGTAATACTAGCTACTCAGGAAGATGAGACTAGAGGATTGTGGTTCAAAGACAGCCTGGTCAGGAAAGTCCGTGAGACCCTTATCTTTAATTAACCACTAGAAATCCCGAAGTGGTGCTGTACCTAAAGTGGCAGAGCACTCAACTTGAGCTGAAGAGCTGAGGGACAGAGCCCAGGATCAGAGATAAAGCCCCATGACCAACAAAAAACTGCAAATAGGACTTTGAGTATCCCCAAAAGGAACAACGAAGTCAATAGTAATCTTCCCAAACCGAAAAAATAATTACAAACTGATTCAGTACACCTACTTTTGCTGAGTTATTTAAGTTATGGCTTCTTTGATGGACATATTATCTTCTTTTAAAAATTATCAAATATTAGCTTTATTATAAACTTCATCTAATATTTCTTGTTTCAAAAGAGAAGGCCATACAGTTGATGTCATTTGGCTTTCTTACTGTCTCAGTTCAAAGTCAACCCAGGCAGGAGAGTCTGTCAAACTCTTACCTGTAATTAAACATTAAAAATCCAGAAGTGGAGTTTTGGCTCAAACAGTAGAGTACTAGGTTAAGGGACAGGTGTGCAGGAAAGACAACTGTACAGGGACAGTGTCCACCCTCTGTATTCAAGGCCCAGAACCAGCACAAACTAAACAAACAAACAAGAAAATGAAAAAACCCACATATATCTTTGGGACCATCCTTAAAGCACTGGTTTGAGAAGAAGCTCCTTTTGCTGATCATGCTCTCTGGATCCTGATTTTTGGAACCCTTATTGCTATGGAGGACTCAGGACCAGACTAAAGAAATGGATAACTGACTCCTGCAATAGGAGAATCATCTCAGGAGAGGAATATCCGTGCATAGGACACTTTAAAACCTGCGTGTCTTTCTTTCTTTGCAGTAGGACTCTTTTAAAAAAAGTTATTTTCTTTTATTCTATGCTTGCCTTCAAATGGCATATTGTTTCCTTTTGTTATATTCTCAACTGGAAGTTTACAGACAAGTTTATATGAGTAAAGGACACACAACAAAAGATCAGGGACAGAGTTTCCTTCAGGCCTTGGATTATTTTCTTGTATAGTAAAAAAGGACAGCACAAATTAACTTGAACTTTGTCATTTCTCTATGTTCAATTCCTCTCTTAGGATCAGTTTCCACTTGCAGTAACAGTTCCTTCCACTTACTTCCAGTAACAATCTATGATGCTGCCCCAGGTAAAATGAATATTTTCTGGCTTCATTGAAATAGCACAAGCACATCTTTGGACATGAGGTAATGTGTTTCAGAGATAACTTCGTAATGAGAAAATATGTAATTTAAATGTTTTATAAAACATTATCCATGTACACATGGACATATAAGATGATGTTAAGTGAAATGTACCCCAAGATAGGGACACAACTTGCTTTTTCTTTCTTGCTATTGTTTTTAATGTATCTAACATGTACTATGTGATTTTTTTTTCTTCCTCCATGGTATAACCCCTGTTTTCACTATATTTGATGTAGGCGACCTGCATCTTGCATATACATTTTTCTAATATGGGGAGGGGAAGGGAAATAACAAAAAGCTGAAAAAAGAATACAGTATGACCCATTGTAACAATGAGTTATTCAAGGAACTATGTAGAAAATGAACTTTACAACTTGAGCAGGGGAGAAGGGAATTGGGGCGGTGGGGAGGAAAGGGATGGAAGGTGAAAAACAAAAGAGGAGGTAACAAAGCTTAATAGATAATGTACTCATTTACTTACTTATGTAACTCTAACCCCTGCTTACAGCATTTTATAATAAAAAACATGAAAAAAAAACATCGTGGAGTAATAAGTTCAAATTTCCTGTGTGCACTGTAATTAAGACCAATTTTACGTGGGAAGAAGGTTCTCAGAAACATATATTTGTGAGTGTGTGTGTTCTGCATTATTTCCCAAGTGTACATAAGTTAACATTAAGAGAAACAATAGGAATAATAGAAAAAAAAGAAGTTTTGTACTTAAGTATAATGGTTCAATACACTACAGAAGACTCTGCAAATAAGAAAACTTTGAAACAATAAAGCCATTCCAGTATGTAGATCTATGGGATATAGAGAGCATTACTACTAAGTGGAACATGAATGATGAGGCCACTCTTGTTTTCTACTAATTCTAAATCATGGTAGCTAATCATACAAATTTGTAAAAAGTAGAAGGGAAGAATTATTCTGGTTCCAAAGAAGTCAGATATAAGAGCATGGACTTAACTGGAAGAAAAGGCTATGTTGAGAGAGCAGGAATTATACTAGCAATGAACTGGTGGATAAGATCACATTTCTTTTTCTTTATTGCTATGATGTGTACGGGTCTTAAATTCTGGGCCTGGGTGATGTCCCTCCACTCTTCAATTCACGGTTAGAGCTCTACCACTTGAGCCACAGTGTCAATTCCTTTTTCTGGTGGTTAATTGGAGATAAGTGCCTCAGTAAACTTTCCTACTTGTGCTGCATTTGAACTGCAATCCTCAGATCTCAGCCTCTTGAGAGGATTATAGGCATGAGCCATCACATTTCTAGGAATGTACACTCAGGATATGTAATGTGTATGTTCATCTATCTTTGTATGAATTCTTGAGTTAAAAATCTGGGCTACAGCTTAGACTTTACATTAATAAAAGTATTTCTAGTTTAAAACTTGATACTCATTGAAAAAATAAAAACTAAGAATGTAAAAGAGTCTGGGAAATTCAATTTGCATCCAGCCTGGGCAGAATAGTCTTTGGAACAATACCTATAATTTACCAGCCAAAAGCTGCATTGGAAGAATGGCTCAAGTGATATAATACTAGTTATGAGCAAGATTGCTGAATAAGAACTTGAGATTTTTGCATACATGCATACAAACATTCACATACACACAGAAGCACTTATATGAGCAAACACAAATATGAAACAACTCTCAGAATGTGTAGAAAAGTTAGAAAATAATAGAAAATATGTCCTGAGTAAGAATAAAATCAAGTAATAATTTTTAATATTAGAAAGTCCTCAAGTGAACTTTCCCCACAAAAGCTTGAGAATGTTATATAGGTAGGGACCAGAGATAGTAAGAGAATCAAGTAATCATTACTAAATGGATGGGATCCATCTAGGAATGAATCAGAGACCCCTGCAGGTGCATCTGAAAATGTTCATATGCTATGTCAAATGTTAGGACATCTTTGAAAATTGTACATCAAAAGTTTGAGCAGTCAGTCTAGAGGAAAAAAACATTGGAGAAGTTCACAATTACTAGTATGTTTCTAGATTAAATGAACCAACAACCTATGGCACGGCAATGTGATACAAACTTGCAATTCTAGCACTCAGATTAGGACAGGAGATTAGAGAGTGGATTGCATAGTGATACTTTCCTTTGGCTAGGTACTATAATTTTGCTCAATAAAACAAACCAAAGGACAAGAAAGGAATTCACAGTTGGAAGTTTGGGATAATTTTGTCATTATGTTTTGAGAAGTCATTTCCTATTTAAATGCAACTCATATATCATCCTCAGTCATGTTTTACATGCTCTCTTCATAACAGAATATTACTAGATGCAAATAGCTCATGACTCCGAACCAAAAATTTGAAAAAGTAAGCATCATTCTGTTGGATTCCAAAGAAATGATGAAGGATTACAAAAGCTTAAGCCTGGAGAAATAGAAAAGATATCAAATGTAGCACATTGTAGACCTGGCTAAATGAGAATTTAGATTCAAAATAAATATTTTGTTTGTAATTTCATATTCTACAGAATATTACAAAATTCTTTTTAAGTAGAAGTTTTAATTTACAAATTCACAAATAATTCTGGCATTCTATTTGTCTAGAATATTCTTTCAAGAGAGTTATAATTAGGACTTAGTTAATAGATAATTCCAACAGTTCATGTATAACGTGATAATGTGAATAATATAGAAAGAGTTGCCAACAAATGGGTGATAGTAATTTATAAATTTAGAAAAAGAGCAATATTTTGAGATTTTGGTGTAACATGGCATGAAGAGAGTTATTGTGAGACATCTTTTTTCTTCTAGCTATACATAACACAGGAAGAAATTTCTTTTTTTAATGTGAAAATACTGTACAGAGGGGTTACAATTACATGGGCAAGATCATGAGTACATTTCTTATCAAGCATTGCAGCCTCCTCCTTTGTTTACCCTTCACATCCCTTCTCAGCCTCCTCACACCTCCCCAAGCAGTCCTCCTTCTCGCCCCACCCACACCAAAGTTGTAAAATTCGTAGTAATTTCCTCGATTACGTACCTCTGTATACAATGAGAAATATGCTGGGTTTCAGGGTTTTTTTTCATTTTGTTTTTGTTGTTTTGTTTGTCCTAGGGCTTGACCTCTGGGGCTGGGCACTGACCCTGAGCCTGTTTTTGGTCAAAATTACTGATCTACCGCTTGAACTTCAGTGCCACTTGTGTCTGTCTTTTCCTGAGCAGTTTATTGGAGAAAAGAATGTAAGAAACCTTCCTGCCTGGGTGTGCTTTGAACTATAATATTCAGATCTTAGCCTCCTGAATATCTATTATAGATAAAAGATAAGTATAAAGAATATTTGCAAATTTTCTGATCTCAATAATACCACTTGGGGGAAAATGATGCAGCAAAGTTTAGTGCAGTGTTCTTAGAACAATAGAAAGGGCATTACATTAGTAGAAGTGTAGAATTTTTTCACAATAGTGTTAAGCTAGTCATGCTGTGAATTTAGGGAATTTTAAGGTGCACCTTACAAGTTGGAAAATATTGGGCTAGAATGACTTCAATGCATAAAATATTGGGATTGATTGTCATAGAAATAATAGTTTACTCTGATGAACAAATGTTTACTCTAGAGTAATTATTATAGATTCTTCATAGTTTTATCTTCTACCAGAATGTGGCTAGTTTTTCTATTGACCTTTAACTATGTAACACCCCATTAGAAACTGCATCTATTGCAGAATTGAATAAAATGCATACAGGCACTGTTTTAAATGTCTCTGCTATGGCATGTTCAGAATTGAAAATGAATAGTTAGCAGTCATACGAATTTTGAAGAACACATATATTCTCTCCTCTTAACAAAAATTCAGTTTTAAAAGTTAAGAGTTTCCAGAGAATTGAACTTTTTTCTATTTAGTATGAGACAATACTAAAATAATTTTTTTTCAAAATAATGGCAAGTATATTCTGAAAATTTTGTATAGTTTGATAACATTCCAGTTGATGACCCTCTGATAAAGAAAGGGGCAATTAATTCAAATTAGAAGCCAAATATTGTTCATTTTTAAAGGTAATACACATAGAGTAATATTTACTATACCAATACAGCGAAATTATATTTTATGTAGCTTATTTTTAAATTTAATTTTATTGTCAGTTTAATATATAGAAGGGGTTTCAGTAATTGTAATGTAGTGAATACATAACATATCGAACTTTTTACCCCCTCCCTCATTTTTCTCACACATTTCATTCACAATACCCCTCACAAGTTGTAGTGGAAATTTCCAACATGTTGTCTTGTGAGTATTGCTATTGCATTGGTTTGCCCTTTATCCTTTGTGTCGCCATTTCGTTGTTCCTCTTTCCTTGCTAAATTAAGTATGTATACAATACACAGGATACTGAAATCATATGCAGCAGGGGATAATCCACAGGGGAAAACACAAAAGAAAAAAGAAATTACATAGTACATTAAAAACAACAACCACAAAGGAAAACTTCTATTTCAATGTCTAGGAGTTCATTTTGCTCAGCATCCACTTATATGGTCATATATACATAGCTCTCTAGCCATTCTGCTCATCAGCTAGGACCATCCTAGACATTCTCTACTTATTACACATGAGGGAAAACCATGGAATCTGTTTCTTTGTGTCTTGCTTATTTTACTTAGCAGAATTTTGTCAAATCTTTCCATTTCCTTATGAATTGGAAGCATAAAATTCCACCTTGTGTGTGTGTGTGTGTGTGTGTGTGTGTGTGTGTGTGTGTGTGTGTGTGTGTAATATCGATTTCATCGATTTTATCGATTCGTTCATCTTCTGAGTGGCATATTGGTTTAAAACATGATTTCATGTAAGTATCACTTCGGGTCATTCAAAAATGACAGATGCCACCTCCCCAGATATACTAAAATCATAATTTCTAAGTAAGATAGTATTTTATGTTGGTAAAGTGTTGAGATATCTGGATGAGTCTAATGTATATTTTGCACTGAATTAGACAGGAAGATATCCTATAGGATAAAAATGGTAGTGACAAATATTCTCTTAAGAAAGATTTAGGATGCTGCCAGAAGTATGAAGAAATTCAGATAATTTTGAAGAATTTAGGAATGCAAGCTCAAGTATGTCTCTTTGAATAAAAATTATGTAAGCGGATGGGCAAAAGAAGGGGAAGAGAAGAAATAACTGAGAGCAGAGCAGTGTCCCAAGTTAGAGTATAAAAAGATATAATCTACAACTCCCAAGCTAAAAGAGAGAACAATATGATACATCCAGCTTAATTTAGGAACATGCAATATATTTACTTGTCTTTTCCCTACTTTAATGCTCCAAAAATAAATGAAGATTTATAAGAAAAATTATATCATTTCCATTACTTCAACCTGAACACTAACTGTGATGAGCCCTCTTTTTCTCACGTTGCACTTGGAAAATAGTCCCTAATTTGATTATGTTGTGGCTGATTACAGTCAGAGTTAGGGGCTTCTACTTGTACCATTATGCCAGACTAGTTTAAAGCAGTTTTCCCCAAGATATTAAACTACATTCTCAGAAGCAGTACTTTGAACACATCCTCACACCTGAGCACATAATTTGAAATTATACTTCAGCATTCCCTTGGCACATTCTAATTTGTGCCTTTGTCTTCTTTGCACATTCCTTTTGAGATCATGGTTGCTCTATTTCCATTTCATCTTTACAAACTGCTAAAACATTGTTCAACTACCAGTTCTTGTTTGCACACGCCCAGTTTATTTATCAAGGTACTTTGTCCATGTTAAACAATAGGGTAGTACTCACTCTCTGAGGAGAAAAGTTCCACAGTATAAACCTATGCCCACATTCGAGGATGTAGAATTTAAAGCATTATGAGACAAACAGTGATATTGTAATTGAAAGGCTCCTTAGGGGCAATTTCTTGGAGCTCATTAGTTTTACCAGGAGAAATATAAATATCCACAAATTATGGAGCTAATTAGTAAGTATCTGAATTAACAGTAGATTCTAGATGTTGTGTTAGTACAAGTCAAAATTGTATTATTGTTACATCAGAATCGTTCCCCACTTGCCAATGTGTATGAAAAAATAAAAGAATGGCATTAACACAAAATGTCTAATCTTTTTAGGCATTTAATCCTAGTGGTGAGGGTAATGTCTGAACTCTTCCATTCAATAAAACTTGAAGGTTATAAGAGCACTTCCTACATATAAGAATTTGTGGCAGGTTGATTGACAGGGTTATTACAGCATGGAGATATTCCTAACAAAAATTAGATTTAAATAGAGTATATGGCAGTTACGATTTGTCAATGGCTATTGAGGCATTTTTTTATTCTAAAGAAGAATCAATTCGAGGAGTCTTCAGTCACATCAGTAAAGCTGTATGTTCAACCTAATATTTGGTGCTATTGTCCTACATTTATAATGATTAGGCTGATAAGATATCCAACCATATCTAAAGACATTTCAATAAAATCCCAAACTAGTGTGGATACATGGGTCACTCCTTGGAACTGTAGCACAAATTAGGCTGGTTTGTGCTGTAGTTCAATCTATAAACTCCTGGCTAAAAAAGTCTTCAAAAAATATTCACAGAATACCTCTAAGTAGTTAATGAGAGTTACATCTGTATAATTCTTCTAAGGTCAGGATATAAGCCTTTGTTCCCTGCATTTAAAATCAACAGGATCTGTTGAATTCATGGATCCAGAATTTCATGACTTCACATTCATATCTCAAAATTTTATCAATATGACTTTCACCAAAACACTGTTCTTTTTGAACTTGTCTATGTCGTTTACTTTTCAAATCCAAATAGCATATTTCATTCAATACCTTCCTGCAAATTCTTTCCTTCCTTTACTTCTGAAATCTGTGTTTATTACTTTTTTGTTTCCTTATTTATCTTTTTCTTCTAATCTTGTCCACACTGTTGCTCACATTGCTCGCACATTTTTCAGAATTTTCCTTTTCCTCTTCCCTTTAATAATACCCCTGATTTTATTATTTTTTCATATTTATGGTCGTGGATATTTTGATGATATCTAAACAGACCTATCTTTGCATCTGTGTAACATAAACTTTAGAATTTTCTGAGAGCTTTTTCCTCTAAATCCATCATTTCCACTTGTAGTCCTTATCACCAAGAATATAACTAACACAAATGCTAGCCAGAGATGTGGATGCACTTTAGATTTCTTCTTACCCTTCTACTCCCTGCCATTAGATAAGATGAATGATCAAGATTTTCTGTTTCTGTCACTAACACAATTTCTATGTACTCCCTTTTATGCGCCTGACACCAGCCTGTTTCAAATACTCATCACTGATCCTCTAGTCCTAAAACAACCGTTTACAAAGTATGATTTTTCCACATAGTCTTTTCATATTGGTCCTCTCCATCACCAAGTTACTCTCCTTTTAAGCACACAGAGTGAAGAGCTCATATACAAAATCCAGTATCATTATTTACTCACTATATTGACTGTTGGCCTTACATTTCTCATCTGTAAATGGAGGTAATCTACCAGAAATATTGAAGAATATATTTGTTGACTTCTGGAGCAAGAAAAATGATAAGTGAAGAGTCCTTACGTTTTCCACCTTAGCTTATAAACAAAGAGTCAAATTCAATTTGTTGGTATACATTCACAAATAGTTTCACACAGAAATAAAAATAAATTTTAACTACTGGCTCTACGGCCTGTGTCCTTTTATGGTAACTACAGATATGTAAGTGGTATTATGTAAATTGATTCATGTGTTTACAGCTGTACTGAAGAACATACTCTTAATATATCTTTGGAAACATTGGTTTGAATACTATCTATATGAGAATGTTATTTGAACTAATCACACTTAGGTGAAAACTATAGCTTAGTCCATCAAAATGTGGAAATAAACGATTTTATTTATTAGAAAAAATACCACCAAGAAAAGTGAGTACACATTAGAAAAATTGCAGGAATAACGTTAGTAATTTTTACTGCCTGTACCTGCTTATGTGATTTTATTTATTGATATTGAAACTCTCCTCTTGTCATTCTTATTGTATGTAATCCAACACTGTTTATAACTGGACAGCGCCCAAGCCCAGAGTTCAGGCCCCATGACCGGACCACCCCCCCCCCAAAAAAAAAGTGTTATACTGCAAAGAAACAAAGATATGGAGGTTTAAAGTGTCTTATGGATGGATGTTTCACTCCTGAGATGATTCTCTTGTGGCAGGATTCAGTTATCAATTCCTCTATTCTGGCCCTGAGTTTTCAATAGCAAGAAGGATTTCAAAAAAGCAGGATCCAGTGAGTATGAGCAGCAAAAGGAGCCTCTCCGCAGACCAGTACTTCTTCAAAGAGGGTCCCAAAGAAATATTGGGGTTTGTTTTGTTTGCTTGTTTGTTTAGTTTGTGCTCATTCTGGGGTTTGAACTCAGAGGGTGCACCCTGTCCCTCTACAGTTATTTTTCCTGCCCACCTGACTCCAAAGCTAGTATTCTACTGCTTGAGCCAGAACTCCACTTCTAGCTTTTTCGGTGTTTAATTACAGTTAAGAGTTTGACAGACTCTGCCTCCTGAGTTGACTTTGAACTAAGATAGTAAGAAAGCTAAGTGACATCAAATGTATGGACTTCTCTTTCGAACTAAGAAATATTAGATGAAGATTATTATTAAGTTAATATTTGACAATTTTTAAAAGAAGAGAATATGTTCAGCAAAGAAGACATAACTTAAGTAACTCAGCAAAAGTAGGTGCACTGAATCATTTTGGAATTACTCTCTCTGCTTGGGAAGATTACTATTTACTTCATCATTCCTTTTGGGGAAACTTAAAGTCATATTTGCACTTTTTTGTTAGTTGTGGGGCTTGCACTCTGATCCTGGGCACTGTCCCTCAGATATTCAACTCAAGTTGAGCGCTCTACCACTTTAGCTACAGCATCACTTCTGGGTTTCTGGTGGTTTAATGATAATAAGGATTTCATGGGTGTTCCTGACTAAGCTGGTTTTAACCACAATCCTCTGGTCTCAACCTCCTGAATAGCTAGGATTACAAGCATGAGTCACCAGCACCCGGCTCATATTTGTGTTTAGTGCAGTTAATGACAATAGACAAAAGACAAAATACAAAGAATAGAAATCTGAACCAAATTATGTGACATTGCCGCTTTTCAGATTAATTGAGGTAGCAATAAATATGTCCTACTTTTCCATGCTGTTACATTAATGACTCATGAGCTATGGAACCCTTACATTAGCATCCTCTTCCATCTGTGTAGGTGTATTCAGTATCAGGAAAGGTTCATACAGAAATACGGAAAGATGTTTTTAGACAGCAAAGGATATAAGGTATGAAAGAACAGCATAGAGGGAGATACATTTATCACACAGAGATTAAGAACTAGCCTAAGAGATTTAGAATGCTACAGGCAATGAGGAATAAGCGTAGTTGATAATTAGTTCTTCAATAACCAAAAATGATTCCCTAGAATGGTTTCTGCTATACCATAGTTACTGTCATTTATTCCTTCCATCTGGAGTTATTCCTCCTCTTCTGTCACAACTATTAATTAGCCTCTGCCTTTTTTGTGCCATGACTGGCCAAAAAGTTTTCCAAATCTCACATAGACTACCCTTCTCATTGTGATTAGAAGTGACCACTCAAAAGCCTTGAATCTTTGAATTTCCAGAGTTAATCTTCACCTGACATCTAAGCACATTCTTGGCATTAATTGCCATGACCTTATGAAGAAAACTTTTTTTCAACACAGTATCCTAATATAGGTAAAGTACATGAATTAGGGACTATTGTCAGGTATCAGTATGGAAGGAGTAATTATATGTTCCAAGTATAGGTTCTTTATTTTGCATTTACTAGGTAAATTTTTGTTGTTGTTGTTGTTGTTGTTTTGCCAGTCCTGGGGCTTAAACTCAGGGATAGAGAATTATTCCTCAGATTTTTTTTTCTCAAGGCTAACCCTCTACCACTTGATGCACAGCACCATTTCCAGTGTTTCTTTTTCTGTTTATTTGGTACTGAGGAATTGAACCCAGGTTTTCAGGCATGCTAAGCAATCACCATACCATGAAGCCACAATCCCACAGCCTTAAATGACTTTCTTAAGATGGCATTACATTTTCATTCTGTAACTATGTATCAAAATTTGGCCAGAAATTTTTGCTAGAAAAGGACATTGAACACAATACTGTGTCAAGTAAGGCTAGATGGACAATGAATAACCATCATGGTCTAGGTAGGCATAGAGGGGCTTACCTCATGGAGCTCATACAACAGACTGAGCGAGACAGCTCCTGACCCACAGCCCACCTCCAGAATGAGAGGACCACCTTGGTTCCAGCCACATGGGGACACTGGGCCACCTCCTCCAGCACCCATTCAATCAGTTCCTGAGAGAGAGAAAGAGAAAGAAGTTCAGAAATACACTTAAGGCAGGTGCTAATGGTTCAGGCCTATAACCCTAAGTACACAGGAGGCTGAGATATGAGGATCATGTTTCATAGCCAACCCGGGCAGGAACGACTGTGAGACTCTTATCTCCAAAGAACCACAAGAAAATCGGTAGTGGCCTTGTGACTCAAGTGGTAGAGTGCTAGCCTTGAGCTGAGGAGCTCGGGGACAGCCAGGCCCTGAGTTCAAGCCACACGACTGAAAAGAAGTGGATTTCCTACCACAAGAAATTACTGAATAGCACCCATTGTCCTAGGGAGCCTGACTCAGCAAGTCAGGCTGAGCTTCCTGTCATGTGGGAGTCATGTAGGTCACCCAGCTTCTCTGTGCCTCAGTTTCCACATCTGCAAAACTGAACAAAGTGAAGGATCCATTTCCCCATAGGGATACCATTAACACACACCTTTTGAGCTCTTTCCTGGTATCTTTCTGTCATATGCTCACAGAACTGCTGAGAACCGTATCTGAGGGCGGCTCACTCTGTGCCTGGCCGTGCTCCAGAGATCTCTCTGTATTAATCCCTTGTTTCCTCACAACTGTCCCATGAGGAGATTGAAGTCCAATGGTGAGGGCCCAACCTAGAGCTTAACCTGTGGTTAAGAATCGGCTACCATGGACTGAATTTGGGACAATCTATCTAAACCAATGACTGAGTGTAGCACCACATGTCTACCATCCCAACTACAGAGGACAGGGCCTGGTGGCGCACACATGTCACAGATAGGAGGACCTCGATCCAGCCCAGCCTTAGCATATACTAAGTCTCCATCTCAGAAATACCCAAGACAGAAAAGCTTGTCTTGCATGGTAGAAGACCTGACTGGCAAGCCTAAGGCATTGAGGTCAATTCCTAACATACCTAAGAACCAGAGGCCCACTACCCGAAACTCATGCCTATAATCCTAGCTACTCAGGAGGCTGTGATCTGAATGTCACAGTTCAAGATTCAAAACAGGGTTGGCCTTGACCATCAGACATCATGATGACAAGACCCGGAGTCTGACATATGTTGCTGTGCTCCATACTAGCAGGGCTCATATCCTTACTAAGTGTTGGCCATGCTCTCTGTACTCCTGGGAAGCCACCGATTGCGGGCCACTCCCAGGTCTTCCCAAGCACCCCACTGCCAACTACCAGACCCGAGAGTACACAGCTCCAGGTAAAAGAGATCCCTTATTCTTGTACTTTAAATGTGCTGAGTCCCCTTCAAGCGTCTCACCCTTCCAGGCCCCCAGACTTCAGCGGTGAAGCCCATGCACCCCCCTTCAAAGATAGCAGATAGAAGTTACCAAAACATCCAGCCTCCTTGTTACAACCCACTTCTACACATGCACGTGCACGCACCCACCCACCCACCCACCCACACACACACACACACACACACACACGTCCAGACCAGTGACAACACTCATCCATGCAGCACCTGTAATTTGCCAACTTATTACTCACTTCAGTACAGTCAGGCCGTACAAGGAGAAAGATGATCTCTCTGTCTCTCTCTCTATGTCTCTCTCTGTCTCTCTGTCTGTCTGTCTGTCTCTGTCTCTCTGTCTCTTTCATTGTCTCTCTCAGTCTCTCCCTGTCTCTTTGTCTCTCTGTCTCTCCATCTCTCTGTCTGTCTGTTTGTCTGTCTGTCTGTCTGTCTGTCTGTCTCTCTCGCTCTCTCGCTCTCTCTCTCTCTCTCTCTCACACACACACACACACACACATATGGATTCAGAGCAGTGCCTCTCCTGAGTTTGTTGGAGACCAGATGGACCGGGAGCACCAGCAGAAGCTGGCAGAGCTGGAAAATGTGATCAGCCTATGAGAACTGTTGACAGCTGGGGGGGGGGGGAGGAGATAGGCCGGGTGTATGTGTGTGTGTGTGGGGGGGGGGGGTGTTCCTCCCAGATATTCACCTTCTGTTCTGACCCCCTGCACCCTTACCTCCCTACTGGGCTTTTCTGGGACCCTCTTCAGTTGAAAAGGGTGACCAAGCACAGAAGACAAGGGCTCACATAGCAAGGGGGTCCTATCATCTGCATCCAACACCCCCACCCCCACGAAAAGACACCAGAAGGCAGGTGTGGATGTGTTGTTCCCCTCTGACTAAAGCCACCAAGTTCCAAGCAGGGAGAGGAAGAGTGCAGATGTGCAGCTCTGTGGCTCCCACTGCTCCAAGTCAGGGGCTCCGTGGCGCCCAGTCCTCACCCAATCCTGCATCTCCCCTTTTCCTCGGGTCAACACCCATCTCCACCTTGGGATGCATTTGGCCAGAATGCGGGGCACCAGGGAGGTGTGGGTCTGGGTGAGGAGGGGGGAAAAGGGGAATATGGGGTGGCAGGGAGGGCCTGCATGGCAGCCACTCAGATGTGCTGCAGGAAGAAGTTGTTGGCAGCTGCTCTGGCGAGCAGCGATGGCAGAGGCATGGTGGACACTCAGGTCCGGAACAGAGTACAGGGTGGCCAGGAACAGATCAGAGCCGCAAGCCAGCCAGTGGTGCACTATTGCACAATTGCCTGAGGACTACAAGAGACACCACAGGTCTGAGCAGGCAGCACAAGGTTTGAAATGCTGCACCGTGGGGAAGGGTAGTAGAAGGCTGAGGCACGGGCGGGCATGTGCTGGGGCTGAGCAAGGCCTCTTCTCCAAGGCCTCAAGTCTCTTGCTCACCACTCAGTCACCTCTACCTTCCTCAACTCCTGGTAGTGGTGTCAACCAACAGAGGGAATCCCAGTGCTACAGGGCAGAATGTAATGTGAGTGTGGCCACCATTCTTGTATCCCATTGAACAGAAAGAACCATGAAAGAATGGGGGTCTGGATCCTGTGATCCAGGCAGAATGGGTGGAGTCAAGATGACAGCAGTGCCTTGTCCAATCCAGTTGGAGACAAGAGGGAGACATGCTTTAGCGGGATGGCTGCACAGATTGTTCTGTATGTCTGTTTGTTGCCACTCTTGGACCTTCAACTCAGGATATAGGCACAGTCCGTGAGCTGCTCTTGCTCAAGGCTACCCCTCTACCACTGGAGCCACACAGCTCTTTTTCTGGTTTTGTTGGCACAATTGGACAGGGGTCTCAACAACTTTCATGCCTAGGATAACTTTCACCATGATCCTCCTGTCACAGCCTTGTAAGTATGAAGGAGGACTGCTGAGAGCCACTGGTGCCTGCCTAATCATTGGTCTTGCTGATATTCTTGGACAGATCGGTGAGTTCCCTATCCTCGGGTTTAATTGGTAGGAGCTGGAGCCCACAGTTTGAATCTTGGTCCTGCCACCTCCAAATGGCAAAATATCCTAAGAAACTCATTCCTATCCATATGATTACCAATGGAATGTGATGTATGTCATGATTGAATGGGCAGTTTTTGAATGATTCTAGGATAAAATTTTACACAATTACATTATGGTACACTGATCGATTTTAATGAATACTTTATGAAGCATTTAAAAATTACATTCATTAAATGGAGGCATAATGAAATACCTAAAAATTGGACGTCACATAGTATAAAGGTGGCATTTTTTTCTGCCAGGAATGGGATGTGAACTCATGGTCTGGGTAACACTGTTGGACTGTGTGGGAAGGGGAAGCTTGCCTCCTTGAAGTCAAGAAATTCAAGTCTGTTCCTTAGGCATGAAATCAATCCCCACCACTAGAAAGCATCCTATTTGTGTACATTTTAAATATGTGATTAATGTTTACACACATATGTTGACTTCATAGTGCGTTCAGTGTAATTATTCATTTTATTTTTTTATTCATGTATTGACTATTCATTTTATTGAGTATTATGACACATAGAACATTGATTACATAGGATATAGGTCTGCATATGTATTCCACTTCATACCTGACACCCAGGAGTTTCACATAAAAGGAAAACGTGTCACCATCAACTTCTTACTCCATGATTCATATTTTAGAATTCCTGGCATCTGAACTCACAGCCTCCGAGGCCCAATTCATGAATGGTTGAGTGTCAGCATGCCATTCTGGGGAAAATTGAGCTGACAGGCAGTTCCTAGGACCTGAGATCGAGCCCCAGTGGTTGACAAAATAAGAATAGATTGACACACAGATGGTAGTATGCTAATAAATAAATAAATCTATATATATATATATATATACATATATATATATATATATATATATATATATTTATAGAGTGCCAGAGATGTCTATCCGATATTCAGTTATATAGACTACATTCCTACCAATTCTTGGGTATTTATTATGCCTCCATGTAATTAATGTTATTGTTTTCATCCTTAACAAACTATTAAGTAAATCAATCAGGGTGCTGAAATTATTGCATTACTGTAAGCAATAGTATTCTTTTAATACTTAATAAACATTAAATAAAATCAGTTTCCTGAAATCATGCTGTCTAATTTTGTAGGAGCATCATTCACAATCAACTCATTCAACCGTAACATTGATATCATTCCACTGTTATTCCTATGGATGGGAACGAATCTCTTAGAAGCTCCTGCCATTGGTTGGTGTCAGGAGGGGCATTCAAAATCAGGGCCTACATTGCCATCTGGGTCTATGACTTCCCAAATAGTCTGCCAAACTTTAGCAATGCAAGGTGAAGTACCTTTGCAACAGTGTCATTCAGACTCAGGAGGGTCATGGTGCAAAAGAAGAAAAGGTAAAAAAGCCATCTCGCTGCATTTCTTCTATGCATTTTTTTCCCACACAAGGCCGGGGGATCTAGGATCCCAGAATCAACTGTGGGTCCAGTGGCTGCACCCTACCATTGGGTGATCGAAGCTGAGGCAGAGTTGCCACGACCTGAGTTCAAACCCCTTCTTGAGCCAAAAATAATATTAAAAGAAATTAGCTCCCTGGCTTGCAATTCAACCCGTTTTTTCTGCCAGGCTTTGGATTTGAACTCAGGGTCTGGGTAAATGTGCAGCTCTGTGGAAGAAGGGGAAGCTCACCATACTTGAAGATAAGAAAGTCAGGCTTGTACTCTAAGCCTAAATTCAAGCCTCAGCCCTGGAAAAGATACTATTTATATACATTGTAAAGACAGGATTTGTACCTATGGATGTTCAGTCCATACACATTTGGGGTGGTTGTTCCTTGTATTTTTTGTTTTCTTCATTTATTTACTGTTGATTTTACTATGATGACACCCATTCCGTTTATTACATTGATGACATGCTATCACATGGCATCTAGATTTGTAGACATGTTCTCCAGCATGCCTGACACCCTGGACTCTCAGAGAAAAAAAATTCACACTCGGCTTCTTACAACATTATCCAATTGTTGGTAGTGCTGGGATCTGAACTCAGGGCTTAGCAGGACCAATTTGTGAAAAGTTCAAGGTGAACACACCAGCCTGTGAGCAACTAAGGAGTTAGGCCATTCCCAGGATACGACATTGACCCCCAGGGTGGGCCACGGTAGTCATAAATTCATTTTTTAAACATAGGATCTATATTTATATACATGTGTGGACAGCATCTTGCCTTTGGTGTACTTCTACTTATTTTCTGTCTTATCCATGGAAGTATTCTGTATTTTACTGAGCATGGTGACAGATATAACAGTGCTTACATGGATGACAACCTATTGCCATGGATATAGGGTTTCCTATGCATTCTCCATCATAGCTGAGACCCAGGACTTTCACAGGACAGGTGAATCGATGGGCTTCTCACATCAGGATTCATCATTTGGCAGTGTTTTGATTTGAACTCAGAGCCTTGCAGTCCCAATTGGGGAAAGGGTCTAGGTAAGGACACCAGGCTAGGAGTAAGGAAGGAGGTAGGCCATTCCCAGGACCTGACATTGAGACCCAATGAGGGGCAGATATTCATAAATTCATAATTTAAATGTTTACATACATGTGTGGACAGCATCTTGCATTCAGTGCACTTCTTCTCCTTATTTTGTCTCTAATTCATGGGCGTATTGTGTATTTTACTGAGTATGTTGACAGCTATAACTGTGCTTACCTGGAAGACAACCTGTTCCCAAGGTTATAGGTTTGTCTATGCATTCCCATCCTAGTTGAGACCCGTGACTTTCACAGGAGAGGAGAGGAAAACATGTGCAATGACTGGCTTCTGACGACAGAATGACTCTTTTTTTTTTGAAGGGGGGTCTGGTCATGGGGCCTGAACTCTGGGCCTCGGCGCTGTCCCTCAGCTCTTCAGCTCAAGGCTAGCGCTCTACCACGTGAGCCACTTCTGGCTTTTTTTCTTTTTGCTTATGTGGTGCTGAGGAATCGAATCCAGGGCCTCATGCATGCAAGGCAAGCGCTCTACCACTGAGCCACCTTCCCAGCTTAGCTGTCAGGTGGTTCCCAGGTGCTGAGATTGAGCCCCAGGTCTGGCCAAAACAGCAATACATGGATAAGCAGAGGGTGGTATACAAATAAATATATATTGTTAAGGAATTCAAGAGCCATCTATCTATGATTAAATGACATTTACTACGTTCCTACCAAATCTTAGGTATTTATTATATTGATTATTGAAATAATATTCTTTTCATGCTTAATAGACTATTAATGAAGATCAATCAGCATCCTAGGATTATTGCATCCAATTTTAGACTAGACAAATGCATGAACTATTCTTTCAATCGGTATTCTTATGCATAGGAACGAGTCTCTTGTGATCTCTTGCCATTGGTTGGTGTCAGGACCAGGATTCGAACCCAGGGCCTATGTTGACTTGTTGGCTTATGGCTTCCCTGATAGCCTGCCAGCCATCAGCACTGGCAGGCCAGGTCCACTTTTCAACTGTGTCATTCAGACCCACGATGGTCACTGTGCAAAGAAAAAATTGTAAAACCCCAAGCCCTCTACAGCTCCCCACTTTTTGTGCTGTTCCACTTTTTTTTCTTCCTGCAAGCCCTCTGGGCCTAAGCCCGGGATTGGCTATGGGTCCCGAGACTGCACCCCAGCCTTGGGAGATCAAAGCTGAGGCAGAGTTGCCACGACCTGAGTTCAAGCCCCGTGGTTGCTTTAATTAATTAACTACATTTTTAAAAAGAAGATTCCCTGATTTGGAATTTCTGCCAGTTTTCTTTCGTAGCCTGGGATTTAAACTCAGGGTCTTGATAAATCCGTAGCAATGTGAGGGAAGGTACACAGTTGCCACTACTTGAGTTCAAACCCCATGCCAAACCAAAAATAAATAATTAAGTCACTGCTCAGCAGGGAAATGTAGTTGTGGAGGTAGGAAATAAGGGGTGGTAGGGGGAAAACAAAGGAGGAGGCAACAATGCTCCATAGGAAATGTACTCATTACTTTGCTAATGCAACTGTGAGCCCTCTGTACAACATTTTTACAATAAAAAACTTACAAAAATAATGGAGTGCTCAAGAAGCACTTTGGGGGTAAGGGAAGGAGGTCTGAATAGCTGTACCAAATTCTACACTGATATTTTTTAACGTTCAGTATGGAACTGAATAAACATAACTGCTTCCATTACAAATATTAAGTCACTGTCTCAGTACTGGGACTAGTATTTCTGCCATCGATGGGATTTGTGTTCACCATCCTGGTAACTCTTTTACACCATTTGTGAAGGCGAAACTCACTGTCTTTGAGGAAAAGAAATTCAAGCTAGTGTTCCCAGGGCCTGAATTAAGGCCCTGCAATGGAAAAAATATTTGTATACATGTGTAATATATGATATATAGGTACATATATATGTTTATTTCATATTATGATTGATTTTGTATTAATTTTATTTTTATTTTATTCATTTTGTTTATTGTATTTAGTACTATTATACACATACTATTTATTATGTTTTGTACATCTAATATAAAATTATACAAAATGATTTAGGACACTGACTCTTTTATATTAATACTTATTAAGTGTTGAAACATGATACATAATTAAATGGAGGCATTTGTCATAGCCATCCCATATTTGGAGTCTATCCCCAGTATGAGCTTTATCATATTTATCTTTGGACAACTTCCTATAGGGATTTCGTTAGATGATTTATACTCAGAAGACTTTTTTTGAGAATAGGCAAGTGGAGGAATAAAATTGTAAGGTTGGGGCTGGGAATGTGGCTTAGTGGTAGAGAGCTTGCTCAACATGCATGAAACCAGAGTTTGAATCCTCATTGCCACATACTCAGAAAAATCCAGAAGCTGTGGAATGGCTCAAGTGGTACAGTAGTAGGCTTGAGAAAAAAGAGCTCAGAGACAGTACCCAGCCCTAAGTTCAAGCCCCAGGTCTGGGGAAAGCAATAGGCCAGATTCCGGTGGCTCTCACCTGGAACGCTATCTTCTCAGGGGTCTGAGATCTGAAGACCACAGTTTGAAACCAGCCTAGGGAAATAAAGCCTGTTAGACTCTTAACTCCAATGAACCACCAAAAGATTCTGGTTCTCTGGTGGTTTATTGAAGATAAGAGTCTCACAGACTTTCCTGCTCAGCCAGCTTAAATGACGATCTCCTGAGGAGGCTTCAAGTGGCTTTCCTCAGGGATTCACTGAAGAGCCACTCCACACAAACCCTAAGTATAAATCTCGAGAGGTACTAGGGAAAAAAGGAAACATGAAAATTCTACGAGTGTGTTCTAGATATTAAGGTTGGAGACTCAAAACACTCATAATTATTAGATCATTTTATAGGGAAAAGGAGTAATGCCTACAGTATGAGGATTGCTCCAGCTTTCAGTCCTCTCATCCTGAGACAGTAAATTCACAGCAGCTCAATGCTAAGTGACAGAACTGGAATGTCCTGTGGTTATTTGCTCCCAAATCCTGTGACACTCATTTCTCAATTTTGGACTCAAACCAGATGGTAAGACCAGATGTTAAGATTAAGAGAGAAAATAAACATTGGGTACTTTACTTATACATTCGAACCATTGGAATGACCCTGTTAAGAAGTCAGATTGTCAAGAGTAAAAAATGAAGAAGAAAAGAAAGAAGGTACCAGTGGCTGCTGACTGTAATCCCAGCTCCTCAGGAGGCTAAGATGTAGAGAATCTTAGTTTGAATCCAGCCAATGTAGGAAAGTCCATGGCAAAGGTTTTTCTAAGAGATCACAGAAAAAAACAGAAGTGAGGCTGTCAAGCTTAATGCACTACCCTTGAGCAAAAGGAGCTCAGGGCCAACGCCTAAGCTCATAGTTCAACATCAGGACCTGGCCCCTCAAAAAGAGCCTGTACTTCCATGTCTTTGTCTATGTATGGATATATTCCTGTAGGTGAAGCTCCCGAGTAACTATGATGAATGGCACCAACCTAGGAAATTTGTATTCAATATAATGAGTTCATAACACAGAGACTTCCTTCAAGACAGTGCATGTTCTGGGGCTCACCTCACTGTTCCCAGTGTAGCCTGAGGGATTCTCTGCATCTCAGGACTGCTGCAAAAAGTCTCTCTCATTGTGTGGACAAGCATACAAAAGGCCTCACTCCTGTACAACTAGGTAACAAACAACTCCAACCGAGCCAGTTAGTGAGGATGAGTGTAGGTGGACTCTGAAGGTCAGGGAAAAAGTCCTCTTTGTACCCCAAGCTATCTCTCTCCCCAGTGCTCTGTTTTAACAGGAAGCCTTCATTTGTGCCACCTTCCATGGCTGGCCAAGTTCTGTGCACTTATCCTGCCTTTGTGAGACTATATTCTGGTGTTCAGATACAGTGCTCAGTATCATTCAGGAGTCCTTCAGGCAGAGAACTAGGGCACTGAACATAATGAAATGTTTCATTGCTGGCAAGGATGGGCCTATGAAGCCTCTCCTAGTTTTCTGGAAGCTTTAGAAATCCAAGTTCATGTCTGATATCACAAAGCTTCCTGTCATCTAGGGCTGGTGAAGATCAACAAGTTTTGAAACCTTTGATCTCTCCTAGTTGAGCCCTGGGTAGCTAGGTTTTGGGGTTGAACACAGGGCCTGGGTGCTGACCATGAGCTCAGTGCAGAAGCCCAGTGCTTTACCATTTTGTGTAACAACATTACTTCTGGTCTGTGAATGTGTGTGTGTGTGTGTGTGTGTGTGTGCGTGTGTGCTGGTGTGTGTGTATTCATGCTCACACATACATGAGTCCTGGAGGTTGGACTCAGGGCCTGAGCACTGTACCTAGTTTCTCTTGTAGAAGGATATCCCTCTCCCAGTTGAGCCACAGAGCCACGTCAGACATTTTCTAGTGATGTGGTCCTAAGAAATCAAGGCCAGGGTTTCATATATGCAAAGCACTCTACCCCTAAGGCACATTCCGAGCCCTCTACTTCAGTTTTGTTAGTTTATTTCTGTCTTTTTTATTGTTGTTGTTGTTGTCAGTTGTAAGAGTTGAAGTCTGGGCCTGGGTGTTGTCTCTGAGCTTTTCAGCTCAAGTCTTGTGCTCTACCACTTGAGCAACAGCGCCACTTCAGGTTTTCTGGTGGTCCATTGGAGCTAAGTGTCTCAAGGACTTTCCTGCCCACGCTAGCTTTGAACGATGATCGTCAGATCTCATCCTCCTGAGTAGCTAGGATGACAGGCATGAGCAACAAGCACGCAGCTTCCACTTCAGGTGATTAGTGGTGAATGGGAGATAATAGTCTCATGGGACCTTTCGTGTCTGGGATAGTTTAGAACCCAGATCCTCAGATCTCAGCTTCCTGAGAAGGCAGGATGATAGACTTCAGCTACCAACCCCTTGGCCACGACCTTTGCTGCAAGGGGGTCCATGGCTCCACGTTGTGGAATGCTAGCCATGAGCCCAATAGGTAAGGGTCATCGCCTAAACCCCACGTTCAAGGTTCATGATGGAGAAAAAACAGAACGAAACAATTGTCTGCAGGAGATAACTCATAGTCTTCAGTAATACATAATTTCGTCCCTGCCATGGGGACCTATCTGAGCCCTAATATTCTTGTCTGCATAATCATTGCAGTTGTGGAGCTCTTATAAGGACAAGATGTAAAAATGCACCCGGGGAAGGACACAACACATGGTACTCTTTGCACACAGCATCTTATGAAAGACTCAGCACCCAGCACCCAATGTCGGACTCAGCACACTGCATCCTCTGAAGGACTCATCACATAGCACCCTGTGCAGGACTCAGAACGGAGCACCTTATGAAGGACTCAGCACAGAGCTCTATTCCACAAGCTGTCATTAGAGTTAGAGTGCTTTCATCAGTATCACCATTTTTTGAGGAACATTTCACAAACCACACAATTTCATATCTAATGGTTTAGTGGGGTGTTTTTATTTGGGGATGGAGGTTACCCCTGGGGGTTGAGCTCAAAGCATGGGGATAATGTTCTAATAACATTTGCTCAAGGCTAGAGCTCTACCACTTGGACTCACATTTTGCAGTGTCTCGCAGACTTCCTGTCAGGACTGGGTTTTAAAGCCTCCAAGCAGCTAGGATGATAGGCATATGCCACGAAGACATGGGTAACCCGTGGAGCTGGGTTACAGAGGTTTACATGTGGATAAGTCATGTTAGGTGGCAGCTGTCAGCACCAGACTCCTAGCTTGCTCAGTTATGAGGTATTTTTAGTTCTCTCCTTCTATAATTGCAGTTAGAACATCCTACTGTTTTTTTTCATCAGTCCTGGGGCTTGAGTAAGAGCTTAGACACTCTCCCTAAGCGTTTGTGCTCAAAGCTAGCACTCAATTGATTCAAAGGCAATAGAACTCCTGGGTTTTCTGTTTATGTGGCACTGAGGAATCGAACCCAGGGCTTCATGCTTACTAAGTGAGCACTCAACCACTGAGCTCCAGGAGTGAACGAGGTATAAATAGAGATTGTTGTATATAAATAGTATATACACAAAAAGAGATTTCTGCATATTATTACATTATAGATATTACTACCAATTATTAAGTATTAAATTATATCTCCATTTAATGATGTGTCCCAGTTAACAAATAATAAAGCATTAATTAATAATTACTCAATATCCTATTATTTTATCATATATGTACATATATCCATACATATTTCATATTTCATAGACTAAGGCTGATATATTATTAAATTCTGCACCATGTGCTGCTACCAATTATTAGTTATTTAATTATGTCTCCATGTAATATTTGTTTTGTTAATGCTTAATAAAATATTAATTAAACTTAATGCACATCCTATACCTACTGTGTCTAATTTTTATTCTAGAATAATTCACTACTAATTCAATCTCTTTATCATTTATTGTATTGACAATTCTTCCACCTATGATATTTTTTACCGTCATTACATCCTATTACATAGTATATAGATTTGCACCCAAATTATACATCCTACCTGACACTGAGCACTTTCACAGAAAGGAAAACTTATGAGTCATGCTCGAGTTCTCCCTCCACGATTATATTTTTGGCAGTGCTGGGATCTAAACTCAGGGCCTAGAAGGCTCAGTTTATGAATGAGTGAATGCCATCGCAGCAGCCTCTAGCCAATTCAGCTGCCAGGCAGTGCCCAAGCCCTGAGATGGAGCCCCATATGTTGACTGCAAATTGCGCTTAGTGTAGTTACTCATTTTATTTTTTGTTTTATTCATTAACCATTTATTTTATTGACTGCTATAATACATGGAATTTTTACTATATTTATTACATAGATTATACATTTGTCTATGTATGAAACTTCACACCTGACACCCAGGACTTTCACAGAAAAGGAAACCATGTGTCACCATGGAATTCTTACTGCACGATTCAATTTTTGTAAGTGGTGGCATCGGAACTCACAGCCTACAAGGCCCAATTCATGAATGGGTGAGTGTCAGTATGCCAGCCTGGGGCATATGGAGCTGACAAGCAGTTCCCTGCACCTGAGATCCAGCCCAAAGGATAGACAAAATAACAGACTGACATGTAGATGATAGTACACAAATACATATAGATCATTATAGAGTGCCAGAGATTTCTATATATTATTCAGTTATATTGGCTACATTCCTACCAATTATTTTTTATTATGTGTCCATGTAATTAATATGGTTGTTTTCATCCTTAATGAATTATTAATTAAATCAACCATTGCCCCGAAACTATTGTGTCCCGGTAATTAATAGTATTCTTTCAATGTGTCAAAAATATTCATTAAATCCGTTGGCCTCCTAAAATCACTCTCTACTTTTATCATTAGTATCATTCAAGAACAACTAAGTCAACCTTGACATTCATAACCTTCCATCGGTATTCCTATGAATATGAACTAGAATATTAGGATCTCCCTCTATTGGTAGGGGTCAGGACCCAGCTTCAAACACAGGGCCTATGTTGTTGTGTTGGCCTATGGCTTCCCTGGAAGCCCACCAGCCTTCAGCAATATCAGGTTACCAACATTTTTCAGCCGTGTCATTCAGACCCAGGATGGTCACCTTGAAAAGAAAACAAATGTAAAACCAGAAGCCATCAGCAAGTTGCCGGGTTTTTTTTCTGTGTCATTTTATTTATTTTTTCCTGTCACCCTTTGAGGTCCAGAAACCCAGGTACTGCTGTGGGTCCAGTAGTTGCAACCCAGCCTACAGTGATCAAAGCTGAGGCAGATTGCCACGCCCTGACTTCAAGCCCTGTGCTTGACAAAGTAAAAATACCTCCCTACTTACCTACATATACATATATATATATATATATGTATATACATACATACATACACACATACATACATACATACATTAAAAATATTTAAAAAATTATGAGGCTCCTTGGCTTGGAATTCATGCCTTTTTTCTGCCAGGCCTGGGATTTGAACTCAGGGTTGGGATAAATCTGCAGCACTGTGGGGGAAGGGAAAGCTCACAGTGCTGGAAAACAAAAAAGACAGGCCAGTTCCCAGGAGCTGAATTCAAGCCCTAGCACTCGACAAAATAATATTCGTATACATTTTAAATACATGATTTCTATTTATATGCACATGTTTAATGCATACATTTTATTTTGTGTTTTATTTAATTATCATATATTTTAGAGAGTATGATTACATGTATAAATTTTTTTTATATCCTATCACATAGGACATAGATTTGCCTATGTATTATACATCATTCCTGAAACCCAGGACTTTCACTTACAAGGAAAACAAGCGGGACAATTGGCTTCTTCCACCAGGATTAAGTTTTTGGCAGTTTTGTGATTTGAACTCTGGGCCTAGAAGGCCCACTTCATGAATGGGTTAATGTTAGTACACCAGTCTGATGCCAGTTGAGTTGTCGGGAAAATTTGAGGACCTGAGATCAAGCCCTAGGATTGGCCAATATATAAACAGATAGATGTGTAGATTGCAGTGCGTGTATATGTGTATTTACATATGTATATGCATCTATAAATAAATTTATATATTGTTCCTATAGATAGGAATGAGTAGGTGGCAGTCCCAGGTTCGAACTCAGGGCCTAGGTTTCTGGGTTGGGCTCAAGCTTCACTGACAGCCCACCATCCTTCTGCTCTGCAAGGTCACATACAATTTTCAAGCCGAGTCATTGAGGCCCAGGATGGTAACAGTACAAAGGTAACAAAGGTAAAACTGTTGTGTAAAACTTCCTGGTTTAGTTTTTCCTCCTCTGTCTTGGTTGTTTTTTTTGTTTGTTTGTTTGTTTTTTGGCCAGAGCTGGGAGTTGAACTCAGGGCCTAGGAACCCCGGATCATCTGTGGGTGTAAAACCTGCGCCCCAGACTAGGGTAATCAAGGCTGAGGCAGAGTTATGACGACCTGAGTTCAAGCCCTGTGCCTGCCCCCCAAAAATGTGAAAGTCCTGGTTAGGAATTTGGGCCATTTTATCAGCCATACCTGGGATTTGAACTCAGGGACTGAATAACTCCATTGTGCTCTGGTTGAAGTGGAAGCTAACCTCCTGGAAGAAAAAAAAATTCAGGATCAATTCCCAGGGCGTGAATTCCAGCCCCAGAAATGGAAAAAATAATATTCATATACATGTATAATATATATCATATATATGTATTTGTATATATATTACACTTTTTACCTAGGACACAATATTTCCACAGAAAGGAAAACAGGTCAACATTGGCTTCTTACTCTACCTATTGCCTTCAGCATTGCTGAGATTTGAACTCAGGGACTGGAATGCCCAATTCATCAAGGGGTCAGTGTAAGCATAGCAGCCTCAAACAAATTCACCGCCAGGCAGTTCCCAGGACCTTAATTCTAGCCCCAGGAGTGGCCAATATATAAATAGATAGGTGTGTAAATTGCTACAAATGCATATACATCTCTCTATATATGTATATTCCACTGAATAAATAAATATTTACTTGCACTCTAAATGTTCTTAGAGTTCCTGAGCTATAGAAGAAGGAAAGAAACATCATTAACCCATCCTGGGTTCAAATGAAGTTCTCAGAATCCAAGCCCTAGCCCTGTTAGCAGGATGAACTCCAGTGTAACACTGAATTTGAAGGACAGAAAACAGTTGCAAAAGCCAGGCTAGATAAGGAGACCAAGGCCTGCAGGATTAGGAGGCAGAATGTACACACTCAACAAGGACGTGAGTTGCAAAACCACTTCATTCATTCCAGGCACAGCCAGCAATGAAGGGAAACCTGAATTATTTGTTAGAGTTACACCAGGGTCATGCTTTTCTCAGCCTCTTCAAACAATGACTAATAAAGCTTCCTTCCTCAGGTGAAGGGAGCCTCAGGCTATCATTAGGTTACCAATAGAGAGCCAATTTAGTGGGGGAGAGGCGAAGATCAGAGTAGAAAATCCCTGATCTCTGATATAAGGGAGTAGTTTTTTGACTCCATCTGGCAGATATGAAGGCCCTTCTTTTACCTTTGCCAGTCCATTCTCCTTCCTTCATTCTCCACATCATTAATGCAAATCCCCAGTTCAAGGAGAGGCATGGTTATTTCTCTTCTGTCTCCAAGCAGCTGAATTAGAGCCTGGCTCTGCCCTCTTGTCTCTGGGGCCTTTGGTTACCTGAAAAGTGGGGAAAAGACAGTTTTCCTCCTCTGTGGTTGTGTGAAGGCGATGCTGGTGGCCTGACACATTGCAGAAGGCCTCATTACTGGGAATTGTTCCCTTCTTTCCTGCTGATGTCCAAGACCAGATACATGTACCATTTTTCTGTCTGTCTATCTATCTATCTATCTATCTATCTATCTATCTATCTATCTATCTATCTATCTATCTATCTATCTATCTATCTATCTATCTATCTATCTATCTATCTATCTATCTATCTATCTATCTATCTATCTATCTATCTATCTATCTAATCTACCTACCTACCTATCTATCTATCTATCTATCTATCTATCTATCTATCTATCTATCTATCTCTCTCTATCTATCTATCTATCTAATCTATCTATGTATCTATGTAACTATGTATCTATCTACCTACCTATCTATCTATCTATCTATCTATCTATCTATCTATCTATCTATCTATCTATCTATCTATCTATCTGCGTATCTATCTATCTATCTGCCTACCTACCTACCTACCTACCCACCTACCTACCAACCTACCTACCTACCACCTTAGCTATCTCTTTGATAATTCTTGGGCTGAAGTCAAGGCCTGAGCACTGTCTCTAACACTCTACTACTTGAGCCACAGGACCAATTCTGGCTTTTATCTGTGTATGTGCTACTGAGGAATCGAACCCAGGACTTTTTGCATGCTAGGCAAACACTCTCTCACTAATCCACATTCCCTGCCCCCTCATCTTTTTTCTTAAAGTTAGTTTTACATAAGTATGCTAGCATTTTACATCGCCAGGTGTATTTTTGGAACACAGGTTATTCCTATGAACCCCGATCTATTCTTCCCCTGCCTGATTTGCGACAGTTCCTGCATTGGCCTCATAATAAAATGTAAATAAAGGCTGCTGAGAGCTTTAGTGTGCATCATATAAGGACACAGGCCTGGAATCTGAGAAGAGAAAAACGATGGGGCTGAAATGAACAGAATGATGCATTATGCGCAATGAGCATATCTGAAAAATAAATCAGTAAATAAAAGCAGAAGCATTGCATACAGCCTGTTTGCACTCAGGGAGGTAATATACACTTGTTAGTAGGGCATTAATACATAAACTTGGACTTTCCTTTTTGAAATTTTTTTGGTAGCCATCCCATGGCTTAAACTCAGTGTGTGATACCTTCCTCAGCTGTTTTGCTCAAGGCTGAGGCTCTACCACTGCCACAACTCCACTGCCAGCCATCAGGTCGTTCACTGAACATAAGCGCCTCCCAGGCTTTCCTGCCTGGTCTGGCCTGTATCTCTTATTTGGCCTTCTCTTTCAAAGCTGAAGCTCTACCCTCTAGGCCACTGCTCCACTTCTGGTTTTCTGGTGGTTTATTGGAGACAAGAGTCCCACAGACTTTCCTGCTAGGGCTGGCTTTCAATCATGATCTCCTGAGGAGGCTTCAAGTGGTTTTCCTCAGGGATTCACCTAGGAGCCACTCCACACAAATCTTTCATCTAAATCTCGAGAGGTATTAGAGAAAAATGGAAACAGGAAGATGCTTCTAGTGTGTTCTAGATACTTAAGGTTGGAGACACAAAACACATAATTATTAGATCACTTTCTAGGCAAAAGGAGCAATGCAGACAGTATGAGCATCGTTCTAGCTTTCGGTCCTCATACCCTGAGACAGTAAATTAACTGCATCTCAATGCTAAGTGACAGAACTGGCATGTCTTGTGGACATGCTCATAAATCTTGTGACACTCAATTCTCACTTTTGGTTTCAAACCTATGACCAGAGGGGATGATGAGTAAAGAAAATCCTTCTCAGAGAATGTAGCTATAAAGAACAATGGGTAGTTGACTTATAAGTCTAAACCATTGGAATGACCCTATTAAGAAGTCAGATTGTCCAGATTACAAAACGAAGGAGAAAAGAAAGAAGGTGCCAGTGTCTGCTGACTGTAATCCGTGCTCCTCAGGAGGCTAAGATGTAGAGAATCTGAGTTTGAATCCAGCCAGCATGGGAAAGTCCATGGCACTATTATTTCATAGAGATCACAGAAAAACTTAGAAGTGGGGTTGTGCCTCCAACTTAATGCACTACCCTTGAGCAAAAGGAGCTCAGGTACAAGGCCTAGGCTCATAGTTCAAACCTTGGCCTTGGACCTGCCCCCTCAAAAAGAACCTGCACCTCCATGTCTTTGTGTATGTATAGATACATTCCTATAAGTGAAGCTCCCGTGTAGCTATGATAAATGGCACCAAGATAGGAAATTTGTATTCAATACAATGAGTTCATAACACAGAGATTGCTTTTATGACATTACATATTCCAGGGCTCCCCTCACTGCTCCTATTGTAGCCTGAGGGTTTCTCTGCATCCCAGGCCAGCTGGAAGAAGTCTTTTTCATTGTCTGGACAGGCACACAGAAGGCCTCACTCCTGTAGAGCTGTGTATCAAACAACTCCATCTGGGCCAATTAGTGAGGAGGAGTGTGGGCGAGCTCTGAAGGTCAGGAGAAAAAGTCCTCTTTGTACAACAAGCTATCTCTCTTCCCAGTGCTCTTTTTTGACAGGAAGCCTTCATTTGTACCAACTCCCATGGCAGGCAAAATTCTGTGCACTCATCTTGCCTTTGTGAGACTATATTCCAGGGCTCAGATACAGTGCTCAATATAATTCAGGAGTCCTTCTGGCAGACAACTAGGGCACTGAACCTAATGAAATATTCCATTGAGGGCAATGATGGGCCGATGATGCCTTTTCTAGTTTTCTGGAAGCTTTGGAAATCCAAGCACATGTTGGATATCACAAAGCTTCCAGTCATCTAGGGCTGGTAAAGCTCATCAGATTTTGAAACCTTTGACCTCTCCTAGTTTGGCCCTGGGTGACTAGGTTTTAGGGTTGAACACAGGGCCTGGGTGCTGGCAATGAGCTCAGAACAGAAGTCTAGTGCTTTACCATTTTGTGTCACAGCTTCACTTCTGCTTTCTCTCTCTCTCTCTCTCTCTCTCTCTCTCTCTCTCTCTCTCTCTCTCTCTCTCTCTCTCTCTCTCTCTCTCTCTCTCTCTCTCTCTCTCTCTCTCTCTCTCTCTCTCTCTCTCTCTCTCTCTCTCTCTGTGTATGCATATTATAGTCCTGGAGCTTGAACTCAGGACATGAGCACTGTACCTAGTTTCTCTTCTACAAGGATTGCCCTTTCCTACTTGAACCACAGAGGCACTTCAGGCTTTTCCCTAGTGATGTGGTCCTGAGAAATCAAGGCCAGGGTTTCATATATGCAAAGCACTATACCCCTAAGGCACATTCCCAGCCCTCTACTTCAGTTTGTTAGTGTGTATCTATTTTTTTTTTATTATTGCCGGTTGTAGGAGTAGAAAACTGGGCCTCGGGCTGTCTCTGAGCTCTTCAGCTCAAATCTTGTTGTTCTACCACTTGAGCCACAGAGCCACTTCTGGTTTTCTTGCGGTTCATTGGAGCTAAGTGTCTCAAGGACTTTCTTTCCCAGGCTAGCTTTGAGCCATGATCCTCAGATCTCATCCTCCTGAGTAGCTAGGATGATCAGCATGAGCCACAAGCACCCAGCTATCACTTCATGTTTCTTAGTGGTGAATTGGAGATAATAGTCTCATGGGACACTTTGTGTCTGAGATAGTTTGGAACCCAGATCCTCAGATCTCAGCTTCCTGAGAAGGCAGGATGACAGACCTCTGCTATAGAACACTAGACCATGACACTCTGTTGCAAGAGGTTCCTTGGCTCCACGTGGTGAAGTGCTATCCATGAGCCCAAGAGTTAAGGGTCAGTGCTTAGGCCCTGAATTCAAGGTTCATGACTGAGAAAAACAAAACAAAACAAAACAATTTTCTGCAGGAGACACCTCACTAGTCTTCAGTAATACATAATTTTGTCCCTCCCATGGGGACATATCTGAGTGTCAATATTCTTATCTGCATAATCATCTCAGTTGTGGAGTTCTTACAAGGACAAGGTGAAAGAATGCACCCTTTGATGGACAAAACATATAACACTCTTTGTTTTTATTCTGTCGTGAGGCTTGAATTCTTGGCCTGAGCTCTGTCACTCAGCTCTTAAGCTCAAGGCTAGTGTTCTACAATTTTAGCTACTGCACCACTTCTGGTTTTCTTGGGGTTTATTGGAGATAAGGTTTTCACCGACTTTCTTGCCCGGGCTGGCTTTGAACTGCGATCCTCAGATCTCAGCCTCCTGAGTAGCTAGGATGACATGCATGAGCCACCGGTGCCTGGCTCCACATAACCCTCTTTACAGGGTTCAGCACACAGCATCTTGTGAAAGACTCAGCACCCAGCACCCAATGCAGGACTCAACACACTGAAGCCGGTGAAGGACTCAGCACATTACATCCTGTGCAGGATTCAGCACACAGCACCCCGTGAGGGACTCAGAACCCCAGGAAGGACTCATCACATAGCTGTATCCCACAAGCTGTCATTAGTATTAGGGTGCTTTCATCAGTATCACGATTCTTTCAGAAACACATCACAAACTGCACAAAGTTCACATCTAATAATTTAGAGGGGTGTTTTTTGGGGGGGGAGTCACCCAAAGGATTGCACTAAAATGTTGGGGGTACTATCCTAAGATCTTTTGCTCAAGGCTAGAGCTCTACCATTTTGAGCCACAGCTCAGAGTTTCACAGACATCCTGCCAGGGCTGGGTTTTAAACCCACCAGTGTCAGGTCTCAGCCCTCAAGTATCTTGGATGACAGGGGTGAGCAAGCCAGCAGCATCTGGTTCCATGGCGCTTGGTTGCAGTGGTATACATCTGGGTATTCAGATTAGATTGCATCTGTCAGCACCAGACACCCACCTTGTTCTGTGATGAGGTATTTGAAGTCCTATTCTTATATAGTTGCAGTCACAACATTCAATCTTTTTTGGTGCCCGTCCTGGGTCTTGAGTAAGGCTCTACACACAGTCCCTAAGATTTTATGCTCAAAGCTAGTGCTCTACTGCTTGAGCAACAGCACAACTTCCGGATTTTTATGTGCATGTGGTAGTGAGGAATCAAATCCAGGGCTTTGTATGTGCTAGCCATCACTATATAGCACTGAGCCACAGGAGTGACATTTATAAACAGATAAATATGTAGATTGGCATATATATGTGTCTACATATATATGTAGATGTATAAATATATGTATATGTATAAAACAAAAGAAAGATGACTGTATATTATGAAATTACATAAATTATATTACTGCCAATTATTGAAAAATTATTCCTTCGACTTTTAAGTATCATGGTTGAATACATAATAAAGTATTAATTGAAAATTAGTCAATGTAGTATATGTATATAGTCAATGTGTATAATTTTATACTATATTCATACACTAACTACTAACTTAATTGTTACTTTTATAACCTTTATATGTATATTCATACACTAACTACTAACTTAATTGTTACTTTTATAACATTTATATGGATGTATATTGGAATGCGTTTCTTAGAATCTCCCACCAATCATTAGTGGCAGTCCCAGGATTTGACCTCAAGGCTTAAGTTGAGGTTTCAGCTATGGCTATCATAATAGCCAGCCAAACATCAGCATGTAAGGTCATGTACACTTTCTGGGCCTTGTCAATTAGACCCAGGATGGTCACAATGCAAAGCGAAAAAATGTAAAACCACCTTCTGGAACTTCTCCTTTTTATCTTTCTCCTTTTTATTTTTATTTTTTGCTAACCCGGAGATTTGAACTTGGGTCCTAGGATCCCAAGCTCAGCTCTGGCAGAGATGCCAAGACCTGAGTTCAAGCCCCATGTTTGGCCAAAAAACATAATAAAATAAAGCCCTGGCTTGGATTTTTTTTGGAATTTTTTGGAATTTTTCTGGCTGGCATGGGATTTGAACTCAGGGTCTGGGTAACTCTGTGGCATTGTGGGTGAAGGGGAAGCTCTCGGTCCTTGAAGACAAGAAATTCAGACCAGTTCCCAGGGCCTGAATTGAAGCCCAGCACTGGAAAAAATGATATTCATATATGATCACTGTTTACATGCATGGGTTTAGTAAGTATGACATTTATTACCCTTATTTATTTATTATTATTACACATATAACATTTCATTTATTACATCTTATCACACAGGATATATTTGCATATGGATTATACATCACACTGAGACCCAGGAATTTTTTTCAAGAAAAAAAATGTGTCGAAAGTGGTTTCTTATTCCATGAATAAAATTTGGCGATGCTGGGATTTCAGCTCACAGCCTACAATGGCCAATCCATAAATGAGGTCAAAGTCTTAGCACACCAACCTCTGGCAAACTGAGCTGCCAGGAAGTTCTAAGGACCTGTGATCAAGCCACAGTAGTGCCCTATATATATATATTGATAGATGTGTAGAAAGCTATATATATATATATATATATATATATATATATATACATATATATATATATACATATATATATATCCACACACACACACACACATATATATATATATATATATATATATACAGAGAGAGAGAATGTGAGGGTATCATTAAATTATATAAATACACTTACCAATTATTAGTTATTAAATTATGTCTCCATTTAATGAAGTATCATGACTGAATTCTTATAAAAATTTTAATAAAAATTAGTCAATATCCTTCCATTAGGGGAATCATACGATGGTGCTAGAATGGAAGCTATAAATCCAATAATTTTTGTGTGGCATTCTAAAATAGAATCATGAATTAACTGCAAAATTAATTATTATTTTGATAGCATTCCATTAGCATTCACACAAATAGGAACTAGTCTGTCAGGATCTCTCTCCATTTGTGGGTGGTAGTCCTGGCATTCGAACTCCAACGCTAGGTTGTTTACCTCCAATGAAAACCATTGGAATAATACTGTGAAGATTTCAGATTGTCACGTTGAAAAAAAGAACAACAAGAAGAAAAGAAAGCCAGGTGTCAGTGGTTCCTGCCTGTAATACTAGCTCCTCAGGAGGCTGAGATGTATAGAATGCCAATTTAAATTCAGCTTATTTCTAAGAGATCCCAGGAAAATATCCCCATGTGTTGGAGCTGTGGCTCAAGGGCAGAGGACTACCCTTGAGCAAGTGGAGATCAGGGATAGGGCCTAGGCTCATATTTCAACCTCAGACCTGCCAAAGAAAAAAAAGAAGGCAATAACTCCATGTCTCTGAGTATGGATGGATGATCTATGGATGTCACAAAGGATTTACAATATAATCAATGTGACATTACATTGTCATTATGACATCAGCTCATTGTGACATCACAAATATGTAATGACATCATACCAGAATGATATCACATTGTCATTGTGACATCATATATACATTATGAATGCCTATTATTTGATTTCATTATATTTTAAATGTGGCATGTGGGATCATATCAAAAACATTTTGACTTCATAATCATTGTGACATCATAATTTCTTTGTGATGTAACATTGCCATTGTGATATCTCTAAACATCTGTAACAACTCAAACATGACCTCTCCTCATGTTTTGTGACATGTTGCCACTGTGTTATGTTAGGCTCATTGAGAGCTCAATCTCTTTTTGACATATTATTTCAGGTGTGATATGAAATATTAGCACTATGCTGTGACATCATGAAAATTGTGACATCACACTACTAGATTTAATTACCATTGTGTCACATTGTCACATCACAAATCTGCTCTGACTTCATCACATTTGTGCCAACAAATGCTTTGGAATCGTCACAAGTCCATTCTAAATTTATATACTCATTGTGAGTTAATGAAAATTGAGGTCTGGACTGCCATTGTCACATCACCAATCTACTGCGACATCACAAAACTATTTTGAACTCATCTCTATTATGGCATCACCAACTAATTGTGATATAACAACACTATTATGACATTATAATTTGACATCATATTGCAATTGTGATATTACATACTTTCACAAACCTATTATGATCTCATTACATCTTAGAAAATTCATGGCCTTTGGGATATCAAGCCCCTTCTGTGAATTGTATCATAGTGAATTTCTAGCAATTGAAATATGAAATAAGATGTCACATTACAAACTAGTTTGGACATCATTAACTCATTTTTATATCAATAATTATATCATTTTTATATCATTAACACTTTGACAACCGAAACCTGTTAGCAACTTTAGCACTTTTAATAAAAAACATGGCCTTTGCATCATTATACTTCATTTGTGTATGTTGAGACTTCACTCTCATATCATCATCATAAATTAATGGCAATTAAATTCTGACATGCCATTGTGACATCATAAACCCTTCGTGACATCATTACCAGTGTGAAATCCGACTGTTGTTATGACACCATCATCTCATTGTGACATCACCAAGCTACAGTAACATCATAGCATTATGACATCACATTGCCATTTTGCTGTCATAGACACATTGTAAATGTATATCCTGTGATTTCATTCTTTTTCAAATGTGGCATTATCAGTTGATATCAGAAACGCATTGTTACCTCATAACCATTGTAACATTACAAACTCTGTGTCACGTCATAACCAGTGTGACATCACAATGTTGTTATAACACCTTTAGCTTATGACATTATAGCACTTGCCATTATGTCATTGTGACATCATAGTCACATTACGAATGCTTAATCATTGTATTTGAAATGTGGCATGTGGGTTGATGTCAGAAACTCATTGTGATGTCATAAACATTGTCACATCAAAATCCCTTTGTGACATCAATTTGGCAATGTGACATCACAATGGCAATGTAATGCTACTAAGACATCGTGATATCACAATGGTCATGAACTCACAATGGGTTTCTGATATCAACCGACATGCCACATTAAAAATAGAATGAAAAACTTAATAGGCAAGCACAACGTGTGTATGACATCAGAATGACAATGTGATGTTACAATGCTATGATGTCATTGTAGTTTTACATGTCAAAAGGAGCTGATGGTGTCATAATGGCAACATGATGTCACAATTATGATGAAGTCAGAAAGGATTTGTTATGTTTCAATGGTATGTCTGTCAGTTGTCATTAGTTCCCCATAAGGATATGGATACAAAAAAGGTTCTGTGAGGTCACAGAGGCCATATATGTTTTAAAGGTGGTAAGAGGTCTTAATTGGAATGGCACAATGTGATTCATAATGTCAAAATGGAAATGACATGTGCCATTGTGTTTTTGATGTCACCGTGGTGGTGATGAGATCACTACAGTTTTGTGATGTCACAGTTTGTTTGTAATATCAGAATGATATATCCAATTTCAATTACTTAGAATTCAATATGAGGATACCAGGAGATAGAAGAAGCTTCATAGTATGAGGTCATATTATGAGAAAACCCAATGGGACAGTGATTTCACAAACAAAATGTGATGTCTCAACATCTTATTATAAGAATGTTTTGATGTCACAATTGGTGACGCCATACTGATGAGGTGGTCGTAATAGATTGGAGATGTCCCAAGGGGTTCATGATGTCACAATGGCATATGGGATCTCAGTTGTCATTAACTCACCATGAGTATATGAGTTTGGGAAGGGATTCTGATGTCACTAATGTATATGTAGTCAAAAAGGTGAAGAACTAAAAGATCTGAGATGTCACAAAGTGACACAAAGGTTATGATGTCCAGCAGTGTGATATCAATATGTTACACTGGATTTTAGATATCTCATGTCATATCTGAAATATGAGGTCAAACACAGATTTTTCTACTCACAAAAAAAGGGCCTAAGATATCACAATAGCATGTCACAAAAGTTATGAGGACAGGAGAGGTATTTGATGGCACAGTGAGTTAGTGATATAACAAAGGCAATGTGCTGTGACAGAGATTTTGATGTCACAAAGGTTATGTGTTCACAGTGATTTCTTGATATCAACCCACATGGCACATTTGAAATAGAACAAAATCAAAGAATAGGCATTCACAATGGGTCTATGACATCAAAATGACAAAGTGATGTCAAGACAGCAATGTTTGATAGGATATGAACTCATTACCTTGCTCATATAACTGTAATCCCTCTGTACACTATACTTATAATAAAAGACACAGAATTTTAAAAAGGAGAAAAATGGTATGGTGTCATTTGGGTTTGGTGATGTCACAATGAGATGATGCTGTTATGATGACAATGTGATTTCACAGTCATAATTATTGCAGAAAGTATTTGTGATGATACAATACTATGTGTGATCACAATTTTCATTAGTTCACTATGAGGATATGGCTACACAAAGGTCTGTGATGCCACAGAGGTTATGTGTTTCTTTAAAGGTGATAAGAGCTCACATAGCTTTGTGATGTCACAATGTGATTGTTAAAGCACAACAGCAATGTGATGTCACAATGAGGTTGTGATGTCACAGTGGTGATGAGGTCAAAATGAGTTTGTGTTGTCAATATGAGTTTGTAATATCACCATGACATGTCCAATTTTAATTTCTACTAGTTCACAATGAGGTTACAATTTCTTTTTTTTTTTTTAATTTTATTTTATTTTATTTGAGAACATACTGTACAGAGGGGTTAAAATTACATGGGCAGGATAATGCATACATTTCTTACCAAGCATTGCAGCCTCCTCCTTTGTTTACCCTTCACCTCCCTTCCCAGCCACCCTCCTCCCCCCAACCCAATCATACCCCCCTCCCCCCCCACCGACATTGTAAAGCTGGTTTTGACATGACATTTTGTACTTCTCATTGTTGCAACAGGTCCACCTGAATCCTTAAACGACTTGTTTGTCCCCGTCTCCTCCACGTGTTATACTGACATCAAATATAGTGAAAGCGGGGGTTACACTGTGGGGGAGGGACATACAAAGCAACAAAGAAATAATCTTATAAATGCATTACAAACACATGCATGAAAGAAACAAAAACATTAAAATACATATTTGAGGGTTCGTTTTCCTAACATCACATTCTCTGACTTTTTCCGCTTGACTCATACCTATACTAGATATTGCAAATAAGGGAAACCATGGGACCTATGTTTCTTTGGGCCTGGCTTACTTCACTTAATATAATTTTTTCCAAGCCTTTCCATTTCCTAACAAATGGGGAAATGTCATTCTTTCTGATGGAGGCATAGAATTCCATTGTGCATATATACCACATCTTCTTGATCCATTCACCTACTGAGGGGCATCTGGGTTGGTTCCATATCTTAGCTATGGTAAATAATGCTGCAATAAACATAGTTGTGCTGGTAGCTTTAGTGTGGCCTTGTTTGTGATCATTTGGGTAAATGCCCAAAAGTGGGATTGCTGGGTCATTGGGGAGCTCTATGTGGAGTCTTTTGAGGAACCTCCATACTGCTTTCCAAAGTGGTTGAACAAGTTTACATTCAAACTAACAATGAAGTAAGGTTCCTTTCTGTCCACATCCCCTCCAGCATCTGTTGTTGTTAGAGTTCTTGATTTTTGCCATTCTAACTGGAGTGAGGTGATATCTCAATGTTGTTTTGATTTGCATTTCTTTTATGGCTAGGGATGTTGAACATTTCTTCATGTGTCTATTGGCCATCCTTCTTTCTTTTTCAGAGAAGCTTCTCTTTAAGTCTTTCGCCCACTTACTTATTGGGCAGTTGTTTCTTTGAGGATTTGTTGTTGGGTGGTTTAATGTTTTGAGTTCCAAGTATATTTTAGATATGAGAACCTTGTCTGTTGTATGGCTAGTAAAGCTCTTCTCCCAGTCCGTGAGCTTTCTATTGATCTTGCTAGCTATGTCATTTGCCCTGCAGAAGCTCTGCAACCTTATACAATCCCATTTGTCCAACCTTTCTTTGATTTGTTGTGTTTCCTGGTCTCTATTCAGAAAATTTCGGCCTGAGCCAAGGAGACCCAGGGTTTCTCCTATTCCATCCTGTAATGTTTTCAGAGTGTCTGCTTTGAGTTCAAGGTCTTTGATCCATTTGGAGTTGATTCTGGTGCAGGTGATATATAAGGATCTAGCTTTAGTTTTCTACATGTAGTTAACCAGTTTTGCCAGCACCATTTACTGAAGAGGCTGTCTGTATTCCATTCTATTGTTTTAGCTCCCTTATCGAAGATTAGATGGCTATAGGTCTGTAGGTTCATTTCTGGGTTTTCAATTCTATTCCATTGGTCCTGAGGTCTGTTCTTATGCCAATACCAAGCTGTTTGGATTACTATGGCTTTATAGTAGAGTTTGAAATTTGGTATTGATATTCCTCCAGCAGTGTTCTTTCCGTTGAGGAGCGTTTTTGCTATTCGGGGTCTTTTATTGTTCCATATGAATTTTTGGATTGCCTCTTCTATTTCCTTGAAGAATGAGGGTGGAATTTTGATAGGTATTGCGTTGAATTTGTAGATAGCCTTGGGAAGTATTGCCATTTTCACGATGTTAATCTTTCCAATCCAGAAGCATGGGAGGTTTTGCCGTTTTTGAAGTTCTCTGTTGATTTCCTTTTTCAAGATTTTAAAGTTTTCATCATAGAGGTCCTTCACTTCTTTAGTTAAGTTAATTCCTAGGTATTTTATTTTTTGTGGGGCTATTACAAATGGAGTTGCTTTCCTAATTTCAGCCACACTTTTCTCATTGTTGGCATACAGAAAAGCCATTGATTTTGGGGGATTAATTTTATAACCTGCTACTTTGCCAAAGTTTTGAATCAGCTTGAGTAATTTGGGAGTGGAGTCTATGGGATTCTTTAAATACAAGATCATGTCATCTGCAAAGAGGGAGAGTTTTATTTCTTCTTTCCCTATTTGGATCCCCTTTATGTCGGCATCTTGTCTTATTGCTGTAGCTAGGCATTCTAATACTAGGTTGAAGAGAAGTGGAGAGAGTGGGCATCCTTGTCTTGTTCCTGAATTAAGAGGAAATGGCTTTAGTTTTTTACCATTGAGTGTAATGCTGGCTGTAGGTTTGTCATATACAGCCTTTATTGTATTGAGGAATGTTCCATGGATTCCTAATTTTTCCAAAACCTTCATCAGGAAGGGGTGTTGGATCTTGTCAAATGCTTTTTCTGCGTCTATTTAGATAACCATGTGGTTCTTATTCTTGCTCCTGTTGATTTGATGAATAATAGTAATTGATTTGCGTATATTGAACCAGCTTTGCATCCCTGAATTGAATCCTGTTTGATCGTGGTGTATGATTTTTTGGATGAATTGTTGAAGTCATTTGGCCAAAATTTTGTTGAGAAGTTTTGCATCAATGTTCATCAAAGAAATGGGTCTATAGTTCTCTTTCTTTGATGAGTCCCTGCCTGGTTTTGGGATGAAGGTTATGATGGCTTCATAGAATGTGCTCGGTAGTGAGCTTTCTCTTTCAATTTCATTGAAGAGTTGGAGGAGTACTGGTGTGACCTCTGCTTTGAAGGCCTTGTAAAATTCCACTGTAAAACCATCTGGTCCGGGACTTTTCTTAGCTGGGAGGTCTCTTATTGCTGTTTCTATTTCAATGCTTGATATGGGCCTGTTAAGATAGTTTGCCTCATCTTGGTTTAGTTTTGGCATGTCAATATTTGCTAGGAAGAGGTCCATTTCTGTCAAGTTCTCAAACTTATTAGCATAAAGTTTTGAGAAGTATTCCCTTATAATGTTCTGAATCTTGCTTGTTTCCGTGGTGATGTTTCCATTCTCATCTCTGAGTTTATTAATTTGGGTGTGTTCTCTTCTTTTTCTGATAAGATTTGCTAAGGGTCTGTCAATTTTGTTAAGTTTTTGAAGAACCAGCTCTTTGTTTTGTTGATTCTTTCTATAGTTTTTTTGGATTCTAATTCATTTAATTCTGATTTAATTTTGATTATTTCTTTCCGTCTACTGGATTGGGGTTTATCTTGCTGCTCTTTTTCAAGGAGGTTTAGATGTGTCATTAAATTGTTAGTTTTAGATCTCTCCAATTTGTTGATGTAGGAGCTCAGAGCTATAAACTTGCCTCTGAGTACTGCCTTTGCTGTGTCCCAGAGGAGCTGGTATTTTGTGTGTTCATTTTTGTTGAATAGCATGAACATGTGAATTTCCTTTCTAATCTCTTCCATGACCCACTCATGATTCATTCAGCAGTGTGTTGTTCAGCCTCCATGTGATACCGGACTTTCTTTGGTGGCTTTTGGTGTTGAGTTCTAATTTTATTCCCTTGTGGTCAGAGAGAATGCAAGGTATAAATTCAATGTTTCTGAATTTAGACAAGTTTGCTTTGTGGCCTAAAATGTGGTCTATTTTAGAAAACGTTCCATGTGGTGCTGAGAAAAATGTGTATTCCGATGCTGCTGGGTGAAATGTTCGGTAAATGTCTGTTAAGTCTAGTTGATCTATGCAGCTGTTTAGATCTGCGGTTTCTCTGTTGAGTTTTTGCCGAGTTGATCTATCTAGTGGGGTGAGTGGTGTGTTAAAATCCCCAACAATTAATGTCTTTGGATCTATATGGGATTTGAGGGAAAGTATTGTTTCTTTGATAAATTTGGGTGCTCCATTGTTTGGCGAATAGAGATTTAGAATTGTAAAATCCTCCTGAAGGAGAGATCCTTTAATTAGTATGTAGCGACCTTCTTTATCTCTTTTCACGAATTTTAATTTGAAGTCTATTTTATCTGATATTAGGATTGCAACTCCTGCCTGTTTATGTGGTCCGTTTACTTGGTAGATTTTGTTCCAGCCTTTAACATTGAAAATGTGTTTGTTTTTACAGGCAAGATGGGACTCCTGCAGGCAGCAGATAGAAGGGTCTTGTTTTTTAATCCAACTAGACAGTCTATGTCGCTTAATTGGAGAGTTCAGTCCGTTAACATTAAGAGATAGGACTGAGAGGTATTTGGGAGTTCCTGCCATGTTATCTACCTTCTTGGGGGCTGCGAAAACTGGGTTCTTCCTATGGTTCTTGGATTCTCAGTTTGGGTGCAGTTTTTTGGCCTTTATTGCGGTCTTGTTGGTTTTCTATGTGTAGGACATCTTTAAGAATCTTTTGTAAGGCTGGTTTGGTGGAGATGTATTGTTTCAATTTTTCTTTGCTATGGAAGTTTTTTATTTGGCCTTCAGTTATGAAGGAGAGTTTAGCTGGGTACAGTTTTCTTGGTTGATAGTTGTTTGTTTTGAGGGCATGGCATACATCATTCCAGGCTCTTCTTGCTTTGATTGTCTCTGCTGAGAAATCTGAGGTGATTCTAATTGGTTTCCCTTTATAAGTGATTACCCTTTTCTCTCTGACAGCTTTAAGGATCTTTTCCTTGTTCTGAGTTGATCCTGTGTGGATTATAATGTGGCGGAGGGATCTCCTATTCTGGTCTGGTCTATTTGGGGTTCTAAAGGCTTCTTGTATATGGACAGGCCTATCTTTTTGCATGTTTGGGAAGTTCTCTGCTAAGATCCTGTTAAACAAATTTCCTAGACCATTAACTTCTGTTTCTAGGTGCTCCTCTACACCCATTATCCTTAGATTAGGCCTTCTGATGGTGTCTTCCAGGTGTTGGATAGATCTATCATATTTCTTGGACTTGTCTTGGATGGTTGTATGTTCCTTCTCTATAATATCTAGGCTGTCTTCAATCCCTGAGATTCGATCTTCTGCATGGTCTAACCTGCTGTCAAGACTCTCTACTTTGTTTTTTATCTCTTTTCCTTCTAGTTGCTCGGCTTTGATGGCTTCAAGTTCTTTGTTGAAGCTCTATTTTAGGTCTTGTATGAATTTCTTTACTTCCTTAATTTGGTGTTCAGTGTTTGTCCTCAAATCACTTAGTTGATTGGTTATGGTTTCTTTGGGCTCCCATTCCTTCTGTTGGGTTCCATTCAGCATTCCCTTTGTGGTCTCCCTGACTTCCTTCAGCTCTTTGTTAATGGATTCCATGAATGCCTTTAGTGATCTTTGTGTGTTCTCTACCTGGTCTCTCAATTCCTGTATTACTCTTTGATTAGCTTCCTCCCGTTCGTGGGATTCCTGCAGATCTCTTTGAGTGTTCTCAGCCTGCTCACGCCATTCCTCCCTTTCTCTTTGAGTATTCTCAAGTTGTTCACGCAAATCCTGTATCAGTTTTTGAGTAGCTTCCTCACGCTTATGATATTCCTGTATAAACTTCTGGGATGCCTCCTCTCTCTCCCTATCACGCTCATACAGAGTCCTTTGTACGTTGTCAAACTTTTCATTTATCATGTTTGCCAGCAGTGTTTGTAGAGCTGTTTGGGAAATCTCCTCTGGATTATTCATTATCTGTTCTAACCCCTGATTATCAAGATTGGGAATTGAGATACCCGAATTTGCCATTTTTCTTGTGTTTTTCTGGCTTACTCTGCCCATTTGAGATGAAGATAGCACCAATTTTGTGCTAGAACACTATCTTAAGGCAACCATCAACCAAAGTTTGCATTTGTACAGTCAATAGTCTACAGATACAATGTAGTTCAACAGATACATCTATTCGACATCAAACAACTATATTTTAAAGGACTTCGAACCGCAGAGAAGAATTTGGAAAACCAGAAATTATTAGGGTTCGGGAGAGATGTGGGTAAAAAATAGGAATAGATTGGTGTGGGGAGGCACAGGGAGAGTTAACTATGTCCTAATCACAATGCAGGAAGTAGGTTGGGTAGGATGCAAGTAGAGAGAGAGAGAAAAAGAAGAAAGGGAAAGGGGAATGAAAAGAGACCAGAAAAAATAATAGAAACGTAAAAATTAATGTTATTTTAGAGATTAAAAGACCATCTATTTATAGAGGAATATGAATAGGTTGAGAGAAAGGGAGGGACATAGAGGTGATGTGAAAAACATTAAAAAAATGCTTAAAATATTATATAGGTATAAAGAGGTAGTACTGCTATTACTGAATTTAAGTCTCAGAGGTTTTGAATTGAGTAATAAGTTTCTGGATTAAGTGTGTACACAATGGGGGATAGGGTCTACTGGTTAACTACGGGTTTATTTGAGGATGTGCAGGACAAGAGTTAAGTCACATAAAGAAGAACAAAGAGGAAAAGATGGAAAGGATAGGGAAGTGAGAAGAAAAGATCAGAAGTTCAGTAGAGCTAGACAAAAAACAAAAAGATAATTAAGAATGAAAGAAAAAGAGAAAGAAGACAAGAAAAAAAAGGAAAACACACATTCATGTATTCCTAAAATAAAAATTATAAGAGGAGAAAAAAAAAAGTTAATGGAAAACAATTATTTTTTCAGAAGAGGCAAAAATTAAAGATTAATAAAAGTTTTAGAAAAGCAAAAAAATTTTTATGTATATATAAGGTAACAAAAAACGAAAAAAAAAACAAAACAAAAAAAGATAAAAAGAAAAGAAGAAGAAGAAAAAAAAAAGTTCTTTGATTTTTTTTTGGGGGGGAGGGGTGGGAAGAGTCCTGTATCTCCCTTTTGTCTGTAACCAGAGTCTGGTTGGAGTCTCTGGTCAGCTTGAGGTCCTGTGGCTTGATTGGTTTCTTAAGTCAGTTTGTTGGAACAGGCAGAAAAATGCTCTGCTTTACCCAAGATTTTGAGATCCCCCTCCCAGGTTAGTTTACTGGGAGGGTGATCTGCTTTGAGAATCACAAAAGAGGGGGATGCAGTGATGAGGCTAGGTTCTGGGTAGAGTTGAGGCCTTTCAACAAACAGTAGCTTTTCCCTGGGGCTATTTTGTGAAAAAAAAACTCACAGCACCCAGCCTGGAGCCATTCTCAGGGTTTCTGTTTTTCAATTGATTGTGGTGGCTGCTAGAGGGAGGGGCAGCCTCTGGCTCTGGTTACCCGGTGAGGAGAGCCACTCCAATGGCTGGCGCCTGAGCTGGGTGACTTTTCCCTAGATGGAACTGAGTCTGTGAGGTCACTTCGCCGTTAAGTTTTTGTGACCTGCTAAATGACTAGTTTTATTCCAGGGCCTGAGCTTGAGCTTTGTCGGTATCCAAGATGGAGATCACCGGTGCTGGGGGGGGGGAGGGGTGGCCTTCCCTCCACTGCTCCCTGAGAAGGAGTGAGGAAGTCGGGCTTCTACTCACACCGAGTCTTGGATCCCGGGTAGTCTCTGGTCTGCAAACTGCAGGATGAAGTTGTCAGCTCCTTGTCGGTTCTTGCTGGTGTTGAGTAGAATCTGCTCGTCCGCTGCGTCTGGCTCCTTCGTCCCGGACTGTGTCTCAGGTGTGCCCCCGTGGCGGTGGTCGCTGCCGCGACCCTGCCGCCGCCGCAGCAGCTGCTGGCAGGCGCTCAGATGTGTCTGCTTGGCTTCCCCTCTCTTGACTAACTCTCTGTCCTGTGATGGCACACTTGGTGTGATTCTCTGGCTTGGGACTGTTCACTGGAACTCTGAAACTGTTTTCTATGCAAGAGCTTGTTCGGATTCCAGCTTCTCCTCCGCCATCTTCCCGGAACTCCGAGGTTACAATTTCAAAGAAAGAATCTTAAGCTTCAAAGACCGTGAGTTTTTAGTCATAACTTTTATGATATGCAAACATTAGGATATTTTAGTCCTTCAGTACGCTTAGAATCTGTTTTCAAACTCATAATAATTCAGGTATGACATATGATATCTATCATAAATTGACTTACATAATGACCATTGTGACATCATATTGATAGACATCAAGACCAAGACCATGGTGTCACATTGTGAACTCACAAATCTGTTAGGACTTCATCACATTTGTGCCAACACATGACATTGGAGACAACACAGTCCCTTTGTGAACTCATATCTTCATTGTGAATTAATGACATTTGAGATCCAGCATACCATTGTGATATTTCCAACCAGTTGTGACACAGACAAGACCACACTAAAGCTACCAGCACGACTATGCTTATTGCATCATTATTTACCATATCTAAGATACGGAACCAACCCAGATGCCCCTCAGTAGATGAATTGATCAGGAAAATGTGGAATTCTATGCCTTCATCAGAAAGAATGACATTGACATTGTCCCATTTGTTAGGACATAGAAAGGCTTGGAAAAAGTTATATTAAGTGAAGTAAGCCTGGCCCAAAGAAACATAGGTCCCATGGTTTCCCTTATTTGCAATAATGAGTATATGTCTGAGTCAAGCAGAAAAGGTCATATAAGTTGATGTTACTGGAATGAACCCTAAGATAAGTATTCAAATTTTTTTTCCTTTCATGAAATTTTTTCTATCATACTTATAAGATGATTTCTATGTTGCTTTGTATGTCCCTCCCCCACAGTATAACCCATACTTTCACTGTATTTGATGTGGGTATAGTTTGTGGAGGGGAAGGGAAAAAAATAACAAATCCTTTAACTAGGGATAAAGGAGGACCCATTGCAACAATGAGATGTACAATTCATTTTGTGGAAAAAGAAACTTAAAAACTTTGGTGGGGGGTTGGAGGAGGATTGGGTGGGGAGAGGGGAGGAGAATGGGAAGAGTTCAGAAGGGGAAACAACCAGGAGGCAATAATGCTTGATAAGAAATGTACTCGTTATCTTGCCCATGTAATTGTAACTTCTCTGTATGGTATTCTCACAATAAAAAAAAAAAAAAAAAAACAAGACATTACAAACCCCCTCCCAAAAAAATTGTGACAGCACAAACTTATTATAGTAGAAACACATTGTGATCTAATAGCCATTGTGCTAGCACAATCCCTTTGTGACCCTACATTTCCATAGTGATATCACTAACCCACTGTGAAATTCCAATCCTCTCATACCCAATCCAGGTATGAAATGTGATACCCAAATCCAGTGTGACATTTAGATCATAGTGACATCACACTGAAAGATGTAAAAAGCATTTTGTCACATTCTGACATCACACACCTGTTAGGACTTCATCACTTTTGTGACAACGCATGCCTTTGAAGATACCAGAGTCCCTTTATGAGCTCATATACATATTGTGAGTTAATGACAATTGAGATCACATGTGTCATTTTGATATCACCAACCCATTTTGACATCACACACCTCTTGTAAACATCACTTGTGTGGCATCACCAATTGTGATATCAAAACCTTATTAAGTTATCATATTGCAACATCACATTGCCATTATTATATCCCTGTTCCATTGTGTTTTCTAAAACCTAGTATGTCTTCATAGCATTTTAGTAAATTCATGGCCTTTTATACTTCAGTCTTCTTCTGTGAACTCATATCCTCATTGTATAATAGTAGAAACTGAAATTGGACATGGGATTATAAGATGTGTCTTCACAAAACTATTTGATTTCATTACCAATTTGACATCCAAACCCATTGAGAACTTTCATTGCCATTTGACATCACTATCACATTTTGACATCCCAAACCTATTAGGACCTCTTAGCACCTTTGAAGAAAACATGGCCTTTGTGACATCACAGTCCCCTTGTGTAACTATACCCTCATTATGAACTTCCAATTGGTATCAGACATGCCATTGTAATATCACGAACCCTTTGTGGCATCACCAGTGTGACATAACATTTTCATTATGACAGTGTCAACTACTTTTGACATCACAAAAGTACAATGACAAGATAGCATTATGAGATCACATTGTCATTGTGATGTTACAGATAGATGTGAATGCCTTTTTTTAATTGTTTTTTTTTTCCGGTTGTGGGGTTTGAACTCTGTGCTTGGTTGCTGTCATTGCTCTTCTGCTCTAGGTGAGCACTCTATCGCTTGAGCCACAGCACCACTTCTGGTTTTCTAGTCGTTTTTATTGGAGATGAGTCTCATGAACTTTCCTGCCTGAGCTGGCTTTGAACTATGATCCTCAGATCTCAGCCTCCTGAGTAGCTAGGATTACAGGTGTGAGCCACCAGTGCAAGGCTATTTCATTCTATTTCAAATTTGACATGTATGTTGATATCAGAAACATAATGTGATCTCATAACCATTGTAACATAATAAATCAGCATTGACATCAAATTGTCATTATGACACCATGAGCTCATGGTGACATCACCAAACGACAATGGCATCATAGCAGTATAAATCACAGTGACATTGTTACATCAGAGACATAACAGCATAAAGGACTATTGTATGAATTCATTCTATTTCAGAAACCCATTTTGATAATATAACCATTGTGATATCACAATACATTGTGACATCATATTGCCATTGTGATGTCATTATCCTGCTGTGCCATAACAAACCAGTCCTGTCCTTATAAGTTTTGTGCCATGCTGCCCTCATTATATATTAGGCCCTTTGTGAGCTCATAATCTGCTTTCAATCTCATATTTCTGGTATGACATATGATATCAGAAATCCCCTGTGACATCATATTGCCAGATTTCATGAATATTGTGTCACATTGTGACATCACAAAACAGTTAGAACAGCATCACATTTGTGATAACACATGCCTTTGGAGACATTACAGTCCCTTTTTGAACTCATATTCATTGCCAATTAATGACAATTGAGATCTGCCATGCCACTCTGACATCATAAACCCATTGTGACATCACAAATTTATTGTGCTCATCATGAGAATGGCATCAACAACTAATTGTGGTATCAAATCATTATTTTGACATTATATTGTGGTATTGCCGTTGTGACATCATTGTTCCATTGTGTTTTTACAAACCTATTATGGCGACATCACATCTTAGAAAATCCATGGCCTTTGAGATTTCAAGCTTTTTCTGTGAACTCATGTAGTTATGACCCCTAAGGCAATGAGACAAGCCATCGAGTCACAATTATTATAATAAAACAATTTACAATAGAAAGGTGACTGTAATTACCTTATCCTGGACTGGATACCCAGGTCCAAGAGCATCCTTTACCAACAAACCTCAGAACTTCAATGGGCAGCCCCACCCTTTTTAATTGGTCTGCAAACCACCAACCAAAAAATTATGATCTCCAAAGCTCCAAACCTCAATGGGCAAGGCTTTTTACTTTTCCATTCCTCCCTCCTTCACTACAGAGCTGTCCTTCCTTCCTGGTCTTTCCCTTTATCCCTTCCACCACTTCCTTCTTCTCTTCAGGCCTCTCCACTCTCCACAGGCCTGCCCTACTCTGCCCCAGTGACCACTTGCCAGCCTTCTGCTCTCCATCAACTTCTTCTCTTCTCAGGTTTTTCCCTTTATTCCAGCCAGGTAGCACCTATTTTTATTTCCCCTTCCAATGCTCTGAAAATGCAAGCTATATATAGGTTTACCTCTCTTCACTCCAACGGGTCTTCTGCGCAACAGTTTCCAACCATCACTTCCCAAACTGCCCAATGCACAATCACTTCTTGACAGCTCACCATGTGAGGCTTGACACTTCGCCTTTGGCGGCATTACCCACACTCTCCCGTGGGCCAGGCCAAGAACTAACAATGATTATCAGCTCTCACAGATAATTCTGGCCCCACTGGTAATTACAGTATCCTCATAGTGAATTAGAAGAAATTGAAATTGTGTATGTCATTGTTATATTACGAACTTGATAAGACATCACTAACCCATTGTGACCCTATCACCGTGGTGACATCACAAACTCATTGGGATATCATATTGCCATTGTGCCACCATGATCACATTGTGACATCCCAAACCTATTATGACCTCAGAAACTTTGAAAGAAACCATGGCCTTTGCGAAATCACAGGCCTTTTGGTATCCATACCCTTATTTTGAGCTAATGACAATTGAGATGAGACATGCCATTTTAACATCTCAAAACTTTATGACATCATCACCAGTGTAATATCACATTGTCATTATGACATCAGCCCATCATGACATCATAAAACAATGACATCATAGCATTATGATATCACATGGTCATTGTGATGCCACAGACACATTGGAATGCCTATTCTGTAATTTCATTCTATTTCAAATGTGGCAGGTGGGTTGATATCAGAAATACATTGTGACCACATAACCATTATGACATCACAATACCTTGATGACACCATATTGCAATTATGATATCACTAACCCACTGTGACATCACAAACTGTCCTATTATCATACATTTTTGACATGCTTCCAGTGTGATCTCTTTGGCCTCTCTGAGTTCATAAACTGTTCAACTCATAATACTTCAGGTATGACATGTGATATCAGAGATCTACTGTGACATCATGACCATTGTGACATCACACTGCAAGATATCATGACCACTGAGTCACATTTTGACATCACAAAGCTGTTAAGACTTATGACATTTGTGCCAACATATGCCTTTGGATACATCATTAACCCTTCTGAACTTATATATTCATTGTCAATTAGAGATCTGGCATGAGATTTTCACATCACCATCTCATTGGGAAATCACAAACCTATGTGACCTCATCACCTGTATGGCATCACCAACTATTTGTGATTTCAAAACAATACTATCCCATGTAATGGTAACATCACATTACCAATTGGATTTTCACCATTGCATTTTCACCAACCAATTATTTCCTCATAATATTTTACAAAAGTCATGGCCTTTCTGACTTCTAGCTCCTTATGTGAACTAGTATCTTCATTGTGATCTAGTAGAATGAAATTGGACAAGTAATGGTGATATTACAAATTCATTGTGACACCATTATCCAAGTGTGACCTTATCACCACTGTGACATCAAAAACCCATTGTGACATCACATTGCCACAGTGATATCTCGGTCACCTTGTGACATCCCAAATCTGTTTGACCACTTAGCACTTTTGAAAAATCACATGGTACCTGTGACATCACAGTCCCTTTGGGTAACCATATCCTCATTTTGAACAAAGGACAACTGACATCAGACATGCCATTGTAACATTACAAACACTTTGTCACATCATCTCCAGAGTGAGATCACATTGTTGTTATGATACCAGCAAATCATTGTGACATCCCAAAATGACAATGACGTCATAGCACTATGACATCACATTTTCATTGTTAGGTCATAGAGACAATGTGATTGCCTATTCTGTGGTTTCATTATATCTCTAATGTGACATATAGGTTGATTTCAGAAACCCATTGTGACCACATCACCATTGTGACATTACAATCCCTTTGTGACCTCATATTGACATTGTGATATTAATACAATGTAACATCACAAACCTCTCTTGTCCTCATAAATTTTGTAACAAGTGTCTACCTTGACCTGGGCTGGATGCCCACAGCTAAATGCAGCTTCAACCATGAACCCTCAGACCTCCAAAGAGCAGCCCAGTCATTTGTTATCTGGTCTGCAAACAAGCAACCCCAAAAATAATGATCTCCAAGGCTCCACACTTCAAAGGACAAGGTTTTTTTCTTTCTCTTCATCCTCCTTCTCTACAGACCTGTCCTACCTTTCAGGTCTTGTCATTTTTTTCTTCCACCATTCCCTTCTTTCCTTCAGGCTGCTCTACTCTTGACAGGCCTGCCCTGCCCTGTCCCGGTGGCCAGTTGCCGTCCTTCACATCTTGGTCTCCCTCAATTTCCTCTCTTCCCAGGTTTTTACTCTCCTGCAGTCACTTCACTTCTTTCCTTCCAGGCCTTTCCCCCTTTTCTTTCCCCTTCTGTTTCTCTGAACATGCAACCTATGTATAGGCTGTACCCTTCCCCACTGCAGTATGTTTCTTGCATAACAGTTTTCAATCGTCTCTTCCCAAATGTCCATGCCCAATCACTTCATGGCAGCTCACCATGTGGGGCTTGACAACCTATCTCCTTCAGCAGCATGTGCTGCCCCCTTCAGCTGCATTCATCCTCCTGTCCGGTGGTCCAGACCAGGAGGCCATGATGACTATCTGTTCCCATGGATGAGAGGGACACTGCTGGTTATTAAGTGTATCATGGTGAACAAGGAGAAATTGAAATTGGACAAATTTGTGATATTACAAACTCATGATATAACTAACCCATTGTGACCTCACCAACACTGTGACATCACAAACCCATTGTGACATCACATTGCTGTTTTTGACACCAGGATCACATTGTGACATCCCAAAACTATTACGACCTCTTATAACCTTTGAAAAAAATACATAGTCTTGTGACATCACAGTTCCTTTGTGTACCCAAATCCCCACCGTGAAATATTGACAATTGAAAATCAAACATGACATTTTAACATCAAAAAGTTTGTGAGATCATCACAATTGTGATATCACATTGTAGTTTTGAAACCATTTGCTCATTCTGAAATCACAAAACTAAAATAATATGATAGATTTATAACTTCACATTGTCATTGTGACATCATAGACACATTATGAATGCCTTTTCTGTGATTTCATTGTATTTCAAATGTGGCCTGTAGGTTGATATCATAAACAAATCATGAACTCATAACCATTGTGACATCACAATCCCTTTGTACATCACATTGTCATTGTGATATCACTAACCCACCATGACATCAGAAACCTATCCTGTCATCATAAATTTTGTGACATGCTGTAATTCTTTTAAGCCTTTTTGTCCTCATGACCTGTTGTCGACCTCATTAGATTTCACATATGACATTTGCTATCATTCTCAGTGACATCATAAACATGGTGACATCACACTGCCAGATGTCATATCCATTGTGCCAAATTCTGACATCACAAACCTTTTAAAATTTCAATATATTTGTGACAACACATACTTTTGGAAAAACTACAGTCCTTTTTGAACCCAGATACTCATTGTAAGTTAAAGACAGTTGAGAAACACTATGCCATTGTGACATGCCCCACACATTGTGACATCACCATTCTTTTGTGACCTCATCACCAATGTGGCATCATCAACTAATTGTGACACCAAAATAATATTTTGACATGATGCAGTGAGTTGACATTGCCATGGTGACATCAATGTCCCATTGTGTATTCACAAACCAAATATGGCCTCTTAACATTTTTAAAAATTCATGTCCATTAAGACTTCAAGCTCCTTCTGTGAACTTGTATGCACATTGTGAAATAGCAATTGAAATTGGACATGTGTTTAAGATATTACAAAATCATCTTGACATCTAAAACCTATTGTGAACTCATCACAACTGTGTATCATGAAGCTATCATGGCCCCTAAGTACCTTTGAATACACACATGACATTTGTGACATTACAGTCCCTTTGTGTACCCATATCCTCATTGTGAACACATGACAATTGTATTAATATATGCCATTGTAACATCACAAACCTTTGTTACCCCATCATCAGAGTGACAAGATATATTCATTTTGACACCACTATCTCCTTGCAACATCACCAATTTACAATGACCTCATAGCATTATGACATTATATTGTCATTGTGATGTCATGATACATTGTAAATGTCTATTCTATTTCATTCTATTTCAAATGATGTGGCCTCTGGGTTGATATCAGAAAACCATTGTGATCTCATAAATATATGGCATCACAATCACTTTGGGATATCACAGTTCCATGGTGGTATCACTAACACACTGACATCACAAACTTGCCCTGTCCTCATGTCTTGTGATGTGCTGCAATTTTAATGTCTTAGGCCCTTTATGAGTTCATAATCTATTTTCAAACGTAATATTTCAGTTATGATATGTGATATCAGAAATCCACTGTGACATCATGATCATTGTGACATCATACTGACAGACATCATAAATACTGTGTCACACTGTGACATCACAATCCTCCTAGGATTTCATCACATTTGTGACAACACATGCGTTTGGAGATAGCACAGTCCGTTTTGGAACTCATATTCTCTGTGATTTCATGGTAAATGAGATCCTTTATGCCATTTGGATATCAACAAACAACTGTGACATTATAGACCTACTATGACACCTTACCTGTAGGTCATCATCAATTAATTGTGACATCAAAACCTTTTGTGATGCCACAATGTGACAAGATGATCATTACATCTGTCAGTGTGAAGTCACAATGGTCATGATGTCACAGTGGATTTCTGGTATTTAATATCATACATGAAATATGAGGTTGAAATCAAATTATGAGGGCAAAAAGTGACCCATCCAGCAGGTCCAGTTATTTTGTTAGGCTCAAGGCGGCACCTCCTAAAAACCAATGGGGGTGAGAGAGAAACGAGACCACGCGCATAAAGAAATACAAAGTCAGTCTGAGTCGCGTCAAGGTCTGCTTTATTGAGCTTGGGGTAGGGTTTTTATACCCATAGGGACAGGGAAGGGAAAGAATGAAAAAATTTTGCAGAAGCAAGGGTGAGAAGTCCCGGGGTCAGGGATGATTCATGCTTTTCCTTTGGCCATTGTGCTAGTCTTTCTAAGAAATATTTATGGTTAGCCAGGCGCCGTTTGCTTAGGGCTGGAGATAAGAGAAATATTTATGGTTAGCCAAATGTTGTTTGCTTAGGGCTAGAGGAATCTTATCTTTCCATACACTTTTTTGGCTCCCAACAAAAAAAGTCTGATATCACAATGTCAGCATGTCACAAATGTTATGAGGAGAGGAGAAATTTGTGATGTCACATTGTGCTAGTGATAACACAATGGCACTGTGATGGCACAAAGTGGTTATGATGTCAAAATGGTTATTTAGGCACAAAAATGCGTTTCTGATAGCAACTCTCATGCCACATATGAAATACAATGAAATCACAGAATAGGCATTCACAATGTGTCTATGATGTCAAAATGAGAATTGTTGTCATAATACGATTATGTCATTGAGTTTGGTTATGTCACAATGAGATGATGTGCTTATAATGAAAATGTGATGTCACGCTTTTGAGGATGTCACAAACACTTTTTGATGTTATAATGGCATGTCTGCTTTCAATTGTCATTAGTTAACAACAAGGATATGGGTACACAAAGGGACTGATGTTGAAAAGGGCATGTGATTTTTCAAAGGAGCTAAGAGTTCATAACATATTTGAGATGTCACAATGACAATGTTGTCACCATGGGTTTGTGATGTCGTGGTGGTATGATGTCAAAATGTGTTTGTAATGTCACAACGAGTTTGTAATATCACAATCAAATTTCCAATTTCAATTGCTACTAGTTCACAAGGAGGATACTGTAAGAATCAGCAGGGCTCCGATAATCTACAGGCTTGGATAATTAGTGTGGCCCTAACTCCTGGCCAGCTGGAGAGGATAAAGTATGCCACCAAAGAAGTGGGGCATTCTGTGGGAGGGGCTGGGGCATTAATCATCACATGCTGAGCTGTGAAGAAGTGATTTGGCTGTGGGCAGTTTGGGATTTGAGAGTTGAAAACTGTTAGGCAGTTGGAGTGGAGAAGGGGTACAGACTTTATATAGGCTGCTGGTTCAGAGCAATAGAAGGAGATAGAAAAAGGGAAAAGTCCTGTAAGGAAGGAAGTGGTGTGATAACAGAAGGAGAAAGACCTAGGAGGAGAAGAAGTTGAGGGAGGGCAGGAGGTAAAGGATGGCAACTGATGACCCAGTCAAAGCAGTTCATGCCTGTGGAGAGTGAAGAGACCTGAAGAGAAGAAGGAACTGGTAGAAGGCAAAAAAGAAAGACCTCGAAGGAAGTATAGTTCTCTAGTGGAGAGACAAAAGGAAGGGTAAAAAAGGCTTGCCTTTTGATGTTTGGAGTTTTGGATTTCATAATTTTGGGGGTTGGTGGTTAGGAGAACATTTATGATATTAAATGTATCTGTATGGATTCTCTTGAACTATAGAGGTCTTAATTTTTGGAGACCCCCTATGGAGATAATCCATTTGGATGGCATCAGGCCTTGGACTCAGGGAAAAATCCCCATAGGTGAGAGTGTCAGACCTCAATGTTGAGAGTCTACCTCTAGTGTTTGTCTCCGGAGGAGAATCATGGACAAAAGTCATTTAGGGACAAGCTTGCCAGCCTGTTTTGGGGATGCCCTCTGGAGGTCATCTGTTGCTTCCTTGGGAATCCATCTGGAGCGTCTTTGAGCGGTCATGTAGGCCTTCCTTGGGAAGCCATCTGGATCCTCATCAAGAGTACATCTGCAACTTCCTTGAGAAGCCATCTGAGACCTACCCTGGAGGTCATCTGGAGCCTTCTACCGGGGCCATCTTGGACTTTCTTCAGAGGTCATTTGGGGCTTCCTCAGGAGGTCATCTGAGACCTCTATAAAAGTAGTGATTGGGAAACCACGGACCTAAGTTTCTTTGGACTTGGCTTACTTCACTTAATATGATTTTTTCCAAGTCTTTCTATTTCCTAACAAATGGGGCAAAGTCATTCTTTTTGATGGAGACATAGAATTCCATTGTGTATATATACCACATTTTCTTGATCCATTCATCTACTGAAGGGCATCTGGTTTGGGGCTTCCTTAAGAGGCAATCTAGGACCAGCTCCTGAGGTCATCTGGAGCTTCTTTTGGAGGTCATCTCAGGTTACCTTGATAAGAAATCTATGACTGTCTTCGGACATCATCTGGGACTTCCTTGAGAAGCCATATAGGACCTTCTCTGGAGGACATCTGTGGCTTTCTCAAGAGGGTTATCTAGAACCTCCTCTGGAGTTCATATATGGCCTCCTTGAGTGACCATCTGGGAGCTACTCATGAGGTTATCTCAGCCTCATTGAGAGGACCTCTGGGACCTCCTTTGGAGGTCATCTGACACTTCCTTGGGAACATCCATGAGAGGTCATATAGGGCTTCCTAAGGAGTACATATGTGACATCCTCCAGAGGTCATCTGCGACCTCTTCAAGAGGCAATCTAGAATGTCCTCTCTGTCATCTCGGACCTCCTATAGAGGTCAACATTGAGAGGTTTGGGGCATGTGGGTTAAGTGTCTGTGGCTATTGTACTGTGTGTGCATGCTGATAGTTCTATCTGTTTCCTGTATGCACCTCTGTTTACTCCTTTTCTCAGGATGGGAGAATAAGGTCTAAATTTGTCATATCCAAAAAATATTCTCGCCCAGGGTTACAGAACCCCTCAGAGGAAAATGCACTGATGTACACTTTCTCCTATTCTTTGCCATCAGCACCTCTATTGTTGCATCCTCCCATGCCAAAATTGGTTACTTGTACCATCCTGAGGTGGTACAGTGTGGTATGTTACCCTTATTACCCTTGTGACAGGAACATGGAGGAGATGGTGGGCGGGCCCCCTTTTTAATATATGGTCCCTTTACAACGAGTGACCTGTATTACTGGAAACAGCAAAATCCATCCTTTTCAGAAAACAAATAACCAGGGTCATTACCTCATTACAGACAGTAATTTTCACACACAAGTACAACTGGGATGAGTGTCAACAAATTTTACAGATGCTTTTCACTTGGTAGAAGAGGGAGTGAATCCTGATTGGTAACTTGAATGTGGTTCCTGGACCAGACAGTAGCTCCACTATTGAACCAGACCATTTGGATCAAGTCTTTCCCCAGGCTTATCCAAGCTGAGACTAACAGCAATCGAGGTATGAAAGTGCTTACCAATTATTGCCAGGTTTGTTTAGCAGGGATACCGCAGAGGCTAGAAAGCCAGAAATGTGTGTGAGATGGGAGAGTTCCCCAGTGAGTACCCTAATGCTTTTCTGAAACTTCTCCCAGACCCCTATAGGACTTATAGGTCTATAGATCTTGAAGCCCTGGAGAATCAAATAGCCCTAAATATGGCCTTTGTTAGTCAGCCCCATATCTTAGAAGAAAGCTTCAAAAGTTATAAGGTTTTGAGGGAAAGGTGTATTTTGAGTTGGAAGTGGTTGCCCAGTGGTTGTTTGATAATGGAGGTACCCTGAAAAAAAAGAGTAAGAAAGGGGTTTGAGTTTTGGTAGGAGCCCCAGAATAGGGATCAAGAAACCCTTGGCAAATATAGTACAATTCATTTGCAAATGGAAGTAGGGAATATCTAGGACTAGATCAGTGTGCTTATTGCAAGCAAAATGGACATTGGAAAAAGGAATGCCCAAGGGGGAGAAAGATTGAAAATAACAGGTTATGTAACCCCATTAACACCTGGAAAATGTGTTTGTATCTCTGGAGAAACATGCAAAGGAGCTTGAGGCTCTGAATTCCAACTGTGTTCAATTTAAAAACAGCCCTATAAACTTAAGAAGAAATGTGGCAAAGAAAAAATTCACACACTTCTATCTCAAAACACAAGTTATAAAATACTGAATCTCCAATATGTGCCAAACAAAACCCACTAAGAGCTTAAAAGCAAATAAAATAGTACACTGGAGAAACCATAGAATTATTGACGTGAAGAAAAGTTTTGAAGATATAAATTACAAACTTGTGAGAGTCAAAAATGAGAAGAAAATCCTCAAAAGGAAACTAGAAAACAGTCAGAATCAAATGAAATTCAAGTACATTAGCCTGGGTGAGCATGAGGCAAGTTAGTGGACCACAGGTCAGAGGCCAACAGAAGCACAAGACGGCAATGCTACCATCCTTGCTAACCACAAGTGTAGCCAAGAAGAGATCCTAATCCTTCATTAAGAAATAGTGGACATAATAAAAGAGCTGGAACTGATATAAGAATGTATTAGGCTGAAGTACATGTTGATTATAAGCTTTGAAGAGTGTCAGTAGATATTCAAAACAACAGAGAAAGAAGATAAGAGTAGTTATAGAGAAAGACGAGGAAGTGCTATGTCATAGAAGATGAGGTCAAGAAAAGTGAACAGGAAATATCAGGCTCAAGAAAGAGGTTGTTACTCTTCAGTAAGAGTTAAAGGACCACATGGTCTGATACAGAATTCCTGGGAGAGGAAAAGAGCATTAGGAAGAAAAACAGAAGATCTAAAGAAAAAGTTGAAAGATCTGTCTCAAAAATACACTGAAGTGGAAAACTAGAAAGAGAAACTACTAGAGTAAAAGGCCAAAAAGACTGCTGAGATCTTCACCATAAATGTAATGCAGAAACATCATGTCCCAATGGAACAGATGGAGGTGGGAAAAATAACCTCTCAATAGCACCTTTTTTGAACTTAAGTGAGGAGCTGAAGATCAAGCAAAGGGGTTGTGAGAAGGAACAGCAGTTGGCCAGTCAAAGGAACTCTCCTGTGACCCTGCCAAAACACTTGAAAGTTAAGGAGCACATTGAGAAGGTGAGTGGGATCATGAAAGCAAGTTTGAGAGAAAAGGAGGAGAATAAAATGGAAGAAGTCTCCAAGGTTCAGAGTACTATACAGGAGTTAAAGAAACTAGAGACCTTAAGATACTGAGAAAGATCTGAGCTGATTAGGTAGCTTGGGAGACCACTCTAAAACCAGCGGGGTCTCTAGAGCTACTAGTTGTTAACATTAAAGGAAGAAACAAAAACAGTGGTAATAAGTGTGCAAATTTTGAAACTAAACTTGAGAAAAATGCATACAGGCTTAAGCTTTCTGTCAGTTTACATGTAGATATTTGCAACCTGATAAATTGCCCGAGGCCACTGCCTAAGACTGTTCTGAAAACCAATGGGGCCTCAGCCTGACAATCCTTTGTAATGTGTGTAGGTAATTTCCAACAGGTAAAAGCTGGAACACATGGAAAGAATTCATATGAGAGGAACCTCAGATGGTGAATTGGGGCAAGTGGACTTCACAGAGGTAAAGCCTGGAAAGTATGGGTATTGGTATCTATTATAATAGTGGACACTTTCAGGCTGAGCTGAGGCATGTAATAATTTCTTGATTTTACTTACCCTTAACTGTGGGGTCCAAAGTTGGCCCTGCATTCATGGCCCAAGTTCTCAATTATTAACTAATGCCCTAGGAATAAATTGGAAGTTACAATCTATATATAGACCTCAGAGTTCAAGTCACTAGAAAGAATGAATATGACCTTAAAGGAAACTTTAACTAAATTAAATACAGAGACTGGCCATAGCTACGTAAGTCTCCTTCACTTTGTTCTTCTTCGAGCAAGATGTAGCCCTTATGTTAAAGAATTTAATCCCTTTGAAATACTTTAGGGTAGACCACCCCCTTTGTTCTCTAATCTTGTGAAGGCTATATTAACAGAAATGTCTAACTACAAACTGCTGGCTTTACAACATATTCTTTTATGTACCTATCCTTTGGTAAACAAGGCCCACTTGCCGCCTAAGAAAAATTCCACCTGAAAGGAGGGGCCAAGATGGCAATGGAACAGCAGGGAAACACCACAGCTCTCTCTAACCAAATAGTGTTTGGCTTTCAATGTTCTGTTCCACCAAGTGACACCCCCCCCCCAAAAAAGCAATTGCTCAGAGAGATATAGGAAGTGAAAAAAGAAAAGGGAAAAACCTACACAGACAGCAAAGTGGGAAGACCCTTCCCCCCCTTGTTGGTGATGGGGCTCTGTGCTGAGCAGCTTAAGTTGTGGGGATTCGTGCCAGGCTGCTTAAGTATACCAGCTCTGGACCCTCTGAAGACCACACACTGGCAAGCATCCCAAGGCTCCCAGAAGACTCCCAAGGTACGATGCCAACCCAGAGAATACAAACAGAAATCTCAAATGCAGAGCCGGCATGAAGACTTCCCTCATTGGCCCTGGCACGGCGCCTCTGCCTGGTTGGTGCAAGCAGCCCAATCCAGACAGGAACTGCAGCAGCTGTCAGCAGTGGTGAATGACCCTAGACTCACACTGTGGTACCTCTGTCCTGCTGGTGTAAACAGCCTAGCCTAACCTGGAGCAGCAGCAGCAGCTGGCAGTGGCGGCAAACCACCAAGACTCCGGGCACAATGTCTCTTGGCACTAGCCCACCGGAACAGCCCAGACCAGCCCAGGGCGACAGCAGTGGCTGGGGCGGGGACAGCTGCAGTGAACAACTCCAGACCCATGGTGGTTTGTGCCTCTCCATACTGACCCGCATAAGCGACCCAGCCAAGCCAGAGGCAGCAGCAGGGTCTAACACCTGACTCGTGGTGGAGTGCCTGGCTTGCATATGTGGCCCAGCTGATCCTGGGGCAGTGGCAGCAGCTCAGGCAATGGCATCAGATGTGGCAACAACAGTGGCATCGACAGCGGCAGTGAACAACTACGGACGTGTAGAGGGGTGCGGTGTCTCTCCATACTGGCTTGCATAAGCAGCCCAGCCCAGCCCATGCTGGCAAAGGTGGTGAGCAGCCCCAGACATGAGGCAGGATGTGGTGCTGAACTACCCCAGAAAATCCTCATGAACATTCCTGCCTGGGATAGCTTTAAAACTGAATACAGAGATGTGAGCCTCCTGAGTAGTTAGAATTACAGGCATTCACACCAGCAGGGTCTTATTCTTGCAAACTCCCTTACTTTTTCTCAAATAGATCATTTGTTAGTTCATACAAGGAATTTAAGCAAATACAAGAGGGTCGACATAATACCCTGTATTCTATCTGACCATAATGGAATCAACTAGTTCTCAATAACAAGGCATAAAGAAGAAAAAACTTAAACATATGGAAATTAAACAACACTCTGTTGAACAATACATGGGTTACAGAAGAAATTAAAGAAAAAATTAAAAAGTTCCTACAATTAAATGAAAATGGAAATACACCACGAAGAAACCTATGGGACCCAGCAAAAGAAGTCCTGAGGGGCAAATTTATTGCTCTCAGAACGCATATCAAGATCAATAGAAAGCCTACGGATTGGGAGAAGATCTTCACTAGCCATACAACAGACAAGGGTCTCATATCTAAAATATACTTGGAACGCAAAAAATTAAATCCCCCAATAACAAATCCTCAAAGAAACAACTGCCCAATAAGTAAGTGGGCTAAAGACTTAAACAGAAACTTCCCTGAAGAGGAAAGATGGATGGTCAATAGACACATGAAGAAATGCTCAACTTCCCTAGCCATAAAAGAAATGCAAATCAAACAACATTGAGATGCCACCTCACCCCAGTTAGAATGGCTAAAATCAAGAACTCTAATAACAACAGATGCTGGAGGGGATGTGGAAAGAAGGGAACCTTACTTCATTGTTGGTGGGAATGTAAACTTGTTTAACCAGTTTGGAAAGTAGTATGGAGGTTCCTGAAAAGACTCCACATAGAGCTCCCCTATGACCCAGCAATCCCACTTCTGGGTGTTTACCCAAATGTTTACAAACAAGACCACACTAAAGCTACCAGCAAGACTATGTTTATTGCAGCAATATTTACTATAGCTAAGATATGGAACCAACCCAGTTGTCCCTCAGCAGATGAATGGATCAAGAAAATGTGGTAAATATACACAATGGAATTCTATGCTTCCATCAGAAAGAATGACATTGCTCCATTTGTTAGGAAATGGAAAGACTTGGAAAAAATTATATTAAGTGAAGTAAGCCAGTCCCAAAGAAACATAGGTCCCATGGTTTCCCTTTTTTGCAATATCTAGTATATATCTGAGTCAAGAAGAAAAGGTCAGATAAGGTGATGTTAGGGAAATGAACCCTAAAATATGTATTCAAATGTTTTTTTCTTTCATGCGATAGTTTCTAACACATTTATAAGAATATTTCTTTGTTGCTTTGTATGTCCCTCCCCCACAGTATAACCCCTGCTTTCACTGTATTTGATGTCGGTATAATTTGTGGAGGGGAAGAGGAAAAACAAATAATTTAAATGGAGATACAGGTGGGCCCAGTGCAACAATGAGATGTACAAGCCATTATGTCGAAAACTAACTTTACACGTTTGGTGTGGGGGAGGGGGACCGGGGAGGATTGGGTGAGGGGGCAGGGGGAGGATGGTAAGGGATGTGAAGGGGAAACAAAGGAGGAGGCTACAATTCTTGATAAGAAATGTACTCATCATCTTGCCCATGTAATTGTAACCCCTCTGTACAGTATTTTCACAATAAAAATAAATTAAAAAATTAAAAAAAAGAAAGCATAGACCAAGTAAACAATGTTATGATGCAATTAAACTGCTAGAGAAACAAGAAAAAATTGAACCTAAAGTTGCTAGACAGAAAAAGATAACTGAAATAAGAGCTGAAATTAATGAGATACAAAGAAAATTATAAATGAAATTAATAAAACAAAAAGCTGTTTTAAAAAAAATATCTCAATAAAGCTGACAGACCGCTGGCAAGAGTAATGAACAAAAGAGAGGAGACCCAAATCAATAATATCAGAGATACCACAGGAAAAGTTACAACAAACGTCCAAGTCATCTAATCATAAAGAAATAATTATAGACTGTACTCACAAAGGAAGGAAAGCCTAGCAGAGATGGATGAATTTCTACCGAAATACAAATTGCTATCTCCTCTCTTTCCATTTCGGACACGCTTTTCCACCATGTATGGTTGGGGCAGCAGTCCGGTAAATAAATTTCTTTTCCTGCCTGAATAGCTTGTGGTGTTCTCTTCATCCACTACCTAATGAATTCTACCTATTTAATATACCTTACATATGATGCCGTGACTCAGATGGGGTTTTTGAGTTGGAAATGTTAGAATTTCCCAACCACCCTCTTCTGCCAACCAAACTGCTTTGAACACCATGTGAGACTTTTCACCAATACCATTGCTGGCCTTCATATCCACGTCCACACCAGTTCTCTACTCTGCTGAGTGCAACTACTTTCTATGGCTCTCTGCTGCTCAATCTCTGTTCAGATGTGGTGTCATGCCAGAGAGCTCCTATGGCCTTTAGCCAAATGGCTGGTAACCTCCGATGCTGAGGATGCTTGGTTTGGGTGCTTGGCCATGTCTCTCTATAGGGCTCTGGGGGAAGTAGGAATGCTGCTTCTGCCTGGTCAGCTTTCCTTCACTCTCCAGACTGACTCTCCTACACATTCAATGGGGTGCTGCGAGTCATGCTCGAGCTGTGAAACCCCTCTGAAATGCCTCCTGCGCTCCCTGGATAGACAGAGCACCTACTATTTTTATGCTGTTCTCAGATTCTGACAATTTTTGCCTCTGCAATGGTACATGGTCAGAAGTCTGTTTACTTTCAGGCTCTCTCTGCTCTCTGCTATTCATGTTCAACTTTCTATATCTCTCCCTTTCTTTTCTAAAACATTTTGGATTGTGCCCTGAAGAATGTGACATGGCCTGGGTTCCGGGTAGCCCCTCTAAGTTCCCTCTCAAAGGCTTGTTGTCAAACATTTTAGGTTTTGAGTTTTGCCTTTTTTGTTTTGTGTTGTGTAGTTTAGTACTAAGTACGTGATTCTAAAATATTAGGCATATCTGTGCTAAGATTCTCATATTTAATGAGTTTTGTCATTGCAGAATATTTGCTCAATTCTTGATAAGGACCAGGTAAACTCTACTTATTCTATTGATCTCCTTGTTGCTTTAATTGGAAATAACAAAGGGCTTTTGTGGCAAAGATTACAGTTCAAAGCCAGCCTGAGCTGAAAAATCCCTCAGACTCCATCTCCCAACTAACCTGCAAAGAGCCAGGCTGGAAGCATGGCTTGAGCCTCTTATCTCTAACCAGAAAACACTGCAAGTGGTACTATAACTCAAAGTGGTAGAGTGCTAGCCTTGAACAGAAGTGCTCCGGGACAGTGGTCAGGCCTTGAGTTCAAACCTCCTTGAATACCAACTGGGACAAATCATCTCAGCAATGAGCACGTAGACTCAGCCAGTCTGGGGAACAAGGGAACATGGAGAAGAGTAAGGAGATACTATCACATTATCCACTTTGTGCTTGTCCTTTCAAAATTAACCAGAGCCAGAAGGTCAATAGAAGTAAGAAGACTGCCCATCAAATATCCATACCTGTCTACCTTTCTACTGGACAGGAATCTATATTCTTGCCTTTGTCACTTGACTAGGGACATTTCTACCAACATTTTCAGCCTGAAGTCCTTCCTCTTGCCATTAATTTGCTCTCTAGTATTTTTTCAGTTTATGAATGCCTCATGAGACTTCTGCAGACTTCATCCAAGAGACTTGCCTCCTCCAGATTGCATCTAAGGACTCAATGCCCAAGTGAGAGCTGTTGCCTGCTGCCTTCTCCAAGAGGGGACCACATCTCAGCTTTTTACCCCTACTGTCAATGGCCCTTGCATACACGAGGTAGCCTGAGAGAATCTTCAACCTTTTTCTTAATTATTAAAAGGCTGAAATGTAAAGTCTGAACAGGGGCACCTCCCTCCCTCTTGGCTAAGTTTCCGCCCAGTATCTGTTACATAGGTAACTGTCAGACCTGGAAGCCATCACCTTCCTTTCCTGCTAGGTAACATGCTCTGCCACCTCTGGTCATATGCTTCCCATCTGACCTTAGGAGGGTCATGGATCCTGAGGTCACATCCAAATCCAGTGTGGCCACACCGGGGGAATCAGCACCATTAAATTATAAGACCAAGGGATCTTTATGCCCTGGAACTGTCTACTCGCTCGGGCCTGGTTGGTGGCATAGGGAGCTTGGGAGGACCTGGGGGTGGGGCCGCAGGGGGTGGGTCCCCAAGGGGGCAGAGAGCATGGCCAGCACTTAGTAAGGGTACAAGCCCTGTTAGTATGGAGCATATTGGTATGGGTTAGAATCTGGGTCTTCTCATCATGACGTCTGATGGGCAAGGCCAACCCTATTTTAAATCTTGCCCTCTGATCTTCAGATCTCAGCCCCCTGAGTAGACTGGATTATAGGCTTGAGCCTCTGGCACTGAGCCTCTAATTCTTTTTGGTATATTAGGGTTTGAACTCAAAGCCTTAGGCTTGCCAATCAGGTCTTCTACCATCGGAGCCAACCCTTTCTCTCTTGGGCATTTCTGAGATAGAGACTCAATATAAGATCAGATGGATCGAGGTCCTCCTGTGACAGGCGTGCACCACCACCTGGTCCTCTGTAGCTGGGATCCTAGACCTGTAGCACCATGCTCAGTCATCAGTTTAGATGGATTTCCCAAAGTCTTAGTCCAAGGCAGCCGATTCTTGACCACAGTTAAAGCTCTTGGTTGGGCCTGGAACCATCGGACCTGAGCCTCTTCACAGGACAGTTGTGAGGAAACAAGGGATCAATGCAGGGAGATTTCTGGGCCAGGACCAGGCATAGAGGGAGTGGTCATCAGATAAAGTTCTTGGCAATTCTGTGAGCATATGACAGGAAGATACCTGGAAAGGGTTCAGATGGGGCCTGTTATTTATCGTGCCACAGGTATGGGATTATGAAACAAAACATGACTCTCTTTCATCCTTACCCTATCCCCATGAGGAGGGGATCCTTCACTGTTCAGTTTGCAGCTGGGGAAAATGAGGCACAGAGAAGGTGGGTGAACTACTCATGACCCCCAGCTGACAGGAAACTCAGCCTGTCTTCTCAGCCATACTCCCTAGGACAATGGGTGCTATTCAGTCCACTATATTGTGGTGGGAAATCAACTTATTTTCAGTCGTGGGGCTTGAAATCTGGGCCTTGGCACTGTCCCCGAGCTCCTCAGATCAAGGCTAGCACTCTACCACTTGATCCACAGCACCACTTCCAGTTTTCTGGTGGTTCTTTGGAGATAAGAGTCTCATAGACATTCCTGCCTGGGCTGGCTATGAAACATGATCCTCATATCTCAGCCTCCTGTGTAGTTACCATTATAGGCCTGTGCCACTGGTACCCAGGCTTTAGTGTAACTCTCACTTTCTCTCTCTCTCTCTCAGGAACTTGTTGAATATGTGCTGGAGGAGGTGGCCCAGTATCCCCATGTGTCTAGGACCCAAGGTGGCCCTCTTATTCCGGAGGTAGGCTGTGAGTCTGAAGCTTTCTTGCTCAGCCTGTTGAACTCGCTCCCTCAGGTAAGCCCCCCTGTGCCCAGGCTAGACCATGATGATTATTCATTGTCAGTCCGTCTGGTGAATACTTTCTCACTACCCTCTGCTAAGAAAGGAAAGTGAATGAGGAAGTGTTGCATTGTCCAACCGCACAGCCTGACCCCGGGCCTCTGGTCCTCACCCCTACCTATCTGACCAGACCCTGATTATAAGAAAATGAATTCGCTTTTCCACTTTGCTTTGTTGGGGTGTGTCGTTTCAGGGAGGGCAGGTGGTGTGCAGAGGAAAGACCCCAGACCTAACACCTCCTGGGGGACATTTGTTCTTGTGACAGAGCCAAGTCATTGCTGTGGACAAGGTGGAAGCTGCCATCAGACTGACCAAGAACAATGCTCAAAGTAGGGAGGCTGTTGAAGTATCAAAACCACCCATGTCTGCTTCCCACTCACAGCAAGGGGGCGTGCAGTGCGGGTGCCACGGCACCAGTTCTAGAGGACTGTAAATGGATGGTGGCAGTCAGGTGCCAGTAGCTCTAGCCCATCATCCTGGCTATTGGAGAGGTTGAGGTCTCATGGTTGTGACTCAGAGCCAGCCCAGGCAGGAGAGTCTGTGAGATTCTTATCTCCCATAAACCACTCCCCCAATCACAAAAAGTGCCAGATGTGTTCTGTGGCTAAAGTGGTAGAGCCTCAACCTTGAGGAAAAGAAGTTCAGGGTTGACACCGATGCCCTGAATCCAAGCCTTGGGACTCACAAAAGTAAAATAAATGAATAGTGGGCACCTGTTATCTTACTACCAAAAAGGATAGATTCATTCTTCTCTCTGGTACTTGTAGCCAAAGGTAAGGGGCTTCCCTTAATGTTTCCCTAAACCTCTCCTTCTCTCTATTACCTCTCTTGGCTTCAGTTGCAGGATAGAATTCTGATCATCCCAATTGATGTGACCTTACATACTCTACACTACACGCCTTCCTTGGGGTGATGATCCTGGATGTACTCACCACTGGGATAATGAAGCACTGGAGAGATGGGGATAGGTATCCCTGAAACTCATACTCTCACACACACACAATCCTGTAAACCAACTCAGACTAGCCTTTTCCAAAGACATTTTATCTCCTTGGATTAACTGACCTAGGAGAGGAACTTTATCTCCTGTAAGTGACAATTTTAGCTAGGGCTTGCTAGTTGACACAAGATAAACAGAAACTCAAAGGGAAGGCTCTGATGCCTGTCACTTCTGGTTCAGGCTCACTCGTGACATCCTGGGTACTCGGGAGGCAAAGTTCTGAGGATCAAAGATAGATTGAAGCCATCAATAAGCTGGAAAGCCAGTGAGATTTTATTCTCCATAGAACCATCAAAACATTAGAGGTGGAGCTGTGGCTCCACCAGCCTTGAGCATGAAAACCCAGAGAGACAGCTCCCATATCCTCAGTTCAAGCCCACACAAAGAAATGACCCAATTTGTTGCCCCCAAACTGCCTGGGCCTCGTGTGCCCTCTCATGGAGTGTGATATATCACCGGTCCCTAGGTCCTTCCAGACAATTCCAGATGCCCACAATACAGAGGCACACACTTTAGATTCCAGGGCCAGGGAACTGGGGGATGAGAGAATGGTATGGCCAGTACTTCAATGTTCTGGGGCATTAGCCTTGACCTGGCTATGTCCCCTTTGTGTAAGTTTACTTCTTTGTCCCTGGCCACACACCAGCCACTTGTGCTGTGAAAGTGGCTGGAGCAGAAGTGAGATCTAGGATGATCAAAATCTGTATTTATGGCCTGATTACTGTGGGGTTGTCTTTAAAAAAATCTTAGAGCTGGAATTAAGAGCTTCCACTGTCCCTGAGATTCCTTTGCTCAAATCTAACACTTGAACCATAGCTTATTTTTCATCTTTTTTAGTAGTTTAGTAGACAGAAGTGTCTCATATACTTTCCTGCCTGTGCTGGCTTCAAGTTGCCATCCTAAGATCTCAGCCTCTTGAGTAGCTAGGATTGCTGTATGAGCCACTGGCATCTGCTAAAGATGTGTGTGTGTGTGTGTGTGTGTGTGTGTGTGTGTGTGTGTGTGTGTATGTGTGTACTAGGGCTTGAACTCAGAGACTAGGTGGTATCCTTTAGCTTGTTTGCACATGGTTGGTGCTGTAACACTTGAAATACAGTAGCTCTGCTTCCCATCTTTTTGGTGATTCATTGAAGATAAGAGTCTGCCCAGGCTAGCTTTGAATCTTCATTGATCCTCAGGTCTCAACTTTGAGTAGCTAGGATTATAGGCATGAGCTACTGGCATCCAGCTGCAAGGATGTCTTTTCATTCTCTCATCTGTTCTAACAGCTGTCTACTTGCCCTTGCCTAGATCTATGACCTCCACATAAGCTCCGACCAGGCCCTGATTTTGTGGAGAACATAAAGCTCAAACGTGATCCCATTTCTTTATCCTCAGGAAAGGAGGTTATATTTCGTCTGAAGCCTGGGGTTGGAGGGGTCGATGGATGCTCGGCTGGGAGAGAGGTAGTCTGTGTTAGCCAAGAAGGAAAGTGTGACCAGATGCTAATAGTTCATGCTCTCATATTCCTAGCTCCTCAGGAAGCTGAGATCTGAGGATTGCCATTCAGAATCAGCCCAGCTAGAAAAGTCTGTGAGATTCTCTTCTGCAAATAACCACAAGAAGGCTGGAAGAAAAACTGTGGCTCAAGTGGTAGAGTACTAGACTGAATGAAAAAAAGTGAGGGACAGAGACCAGGCCCTGAGTTCAAGCCCTAGTACTAAGATCCGTAAGCCCACATGCGCGCGCGCGCGCACACACACACACACACACACACACACACACACACACACACACACACACACACACACACTGGATGCTGGTAATGATGAGCTGAGCCGAACTAGAACTGGGGGCAGTCCTGAGGCATAGTCACAGTAAACTCTCAAGGCAGATCAAGTGGCCCGGCTAATCTGACCTTTTACCACAGTGGACTAGGAGCTCCTGAAAGCTTTTATTTATTTTTTTTCTGTGCCAGTATTTGATCCTGAACTCAGTGTCTGGACTCTGGTCTCTTAACTTCTTATCTCAAGGTTAGCACTCAACCACTTGAGCCACAGCTCCATTTCTGGCTTTTGGTAGTTCATCAATAACTTTCCTCCTCTAACCTGGCTTTACCCATGATCTCTATCTCAGTCTCCTGAGGAGGTAGGATTATAGGCAGGAGCCCCTGGCTCCTGGGTTTCTTTTCTTCTTATTGTTCTTTTTTGTATTCATAACAATCTGAAATCTTCACGGTGTCATTCCAATGGTTTGAATTCAAAGTAAACTACCCAGTCCTGGAGTTCGAATGCCAGGACAGACACCCACAAATGGAAGGAGATTCTGACAAACTCATTCTTATTTATGTGAATGCTAATGGAATGTTATAAAAGTAATAATTAAATTTGCAGTTAATCCATGATTTTATTTTAGAATGCCACAGAATAATTATTGGATTTATGTCTTCCATTCTAGCACCATGGTATGATTCCCCTAATGGAAGGATATTGACTAATTTTTAATTAATGATTTTATAAGTATTCAACCTTGATAATTCATTAAATGAAGGTATAATTTAATAACTAGTAAAATTGGTAATATATGTATATAATGTAATAGCCTCACATTCCCTTTCTCTCCATATTCACATATATATACATCTATCTATCTATCTATCTATCTATCTATCTATCTATCTATCTATCTATCTATCTATCTATCTATCTATCTATCTATCTATCTATCTATATGGGGCACTCCTGTGGCTTGATCACAGGTCCTCAGAACTTCCTGGCAGCTCACTATGCTGGAGGCTGATGTTCTAAGACTGTGACCCCATTTATGGATTGGCCATTGTAGGCTATTAGTTGAAATCCCAGAGTCGCCAAAAATTTATTCGTGGAGTAAGAAGCCAGTTTTGACACATGATTTTTCATTCTCTGTGAAAGGCCTGGGTCTCAGTATGATGCATAATCCATATGCAAATATATCCTATGTGATATGATGTAATAATAGCAATGTTGTATTTGTAATAATACTAAATAAATAAGGGTAATAAACATCATATGCAGTAAACCCATGTATGTAAATAGATATCATATATTAATATTGCTTTTTCCATCGTTGTGGTTTCAATTCAGGCCCTGGGAACTGGTTTAAATTTCTTGTCTTCAAGGACAGTGAGCCTTTCCCCTTCACCCACATTGCCATAGAGTTATCCAGACCCTGAGTTCAAATACAAGGCCTGCCAGAACAATGGTGCAAGTTCCAAACCATGGCCTTATTCTTATTATTAGCCAAGCACAAGGCTTGCTCATTTCTTGGCATCTCTGCCACAGCCGAGCCTTGGATTCTAGGATCCGAGTTCAAATCTTGGGGCTGGCAAAAAATATAAAAATGAAAAGCATAAAACTGACAAGTTCAAGAAGATGGTTTTTACTTTTTTTTCCTTTTTATTGTGACCATCCTGGGTATAAATGACAAAGCCCAGAAAGTGTACATGACTCTGCATTGCTGATGTTTGGTGGGCTACTAAGGAAGCCATAGCTGAAATTGGCAACTTAGGTCTTGGGATTGTCACTAATGAATGGTGGAGATTCTAAGAAATCCTTTCCCATATACAGCCATATAAAAGGAATGTTATAAAAGTAACAATTAAAATAGTAATTAGTGTATGATTATGTTATAAAATTATACATAACAATTATACTACATTGACGAATTTTCAATTAATAATTTATTATGTATTCAATCATGATACTTAAAAAAGGAAGGAATAATTTAATTGCCAATAATCGGTAGAAATATCATATATGAAATTTCATAGTATACAGACGTGTGTCTCTTGTGTTATGCATCTACCCCTATCCATCCATCTATCTATCCATCTATCTATCTATCTATCTATCTATCTATCTATCTATCTATCTATCTATCTATCTATCTGTCTGTCTGTCTGTCTGTCTGTCTGTCTGTCTGTCTGTCTGTCTGTCTATCTATCTACAAATCTACACATTTTACTGTTTATACACTTGTCACTACTGGGGCTCAGTGGTAGAGTGCTCGCCTAGTATGAACAAGCCCTGGGTTAGATTCCTCACTACCGTGTGCACAGAAAAATCCAGAAGTCTTGCTGTTGCTCAAGCGACTGAGCACTAGCGTTGAGCATAAAAACTTAGGGACTGTGTATAGACTCCTACTCAAGACCCAGGAATGGCACCAAATAAAGATAGAATTTTTTACTGCAACTATATAATGATAGCAAAGCAAATACCTCATCACAGAGCAAGCCGGGAGTCTGTTGCTGACAGCTGCCATGTAACCTGACATAGCCAGAGGTAAATGGCTCCACAGAACCAGATACCGTTGGTTTGCTAATCCCTGTCATCCAAGATACGTGGGGACTGAGATCTGACCCTGATGGGTTTAAAATCCAGTCCTGGCAGGAAGTCAGCAAAACTCTGATCTGTGGCTCAAAGTGGTAGAGCTCTAGCCTTGAGCAAAAGATCTTAGGACAGTAACCCCTAGTTTTCAATGGAATCCCTGTGGCTGACTCCACCTCCTCCAAAAACACCCCACCCCTCAAAATCATTAGATGCGAACTTTGTATGGTTTGTGATGTTATTCTGAAAGAATGGTTATACTGATGAAAGCACTATAATTCTAATAACCGTGTGTGGGATACAGCTATTTGATGAGTCCTTTATGATGTTCTGTTTGCTGAGTCTTTACAGGGTGCATTTTTTCATCTGGTTCTTATAAGAGTTCCACAAGTAAGATGATTGTGCAGATGAGAAACTTTAGGCTCAGATATATCCCCATATCAAGGCCAAAATTATGTTTGTACCTAACTCTAGTGAGTTGTCTCCTACAGACAATTGTTTGGGTTTATTTTTCTTGGTCATGAACTTTGAACTCAGGGCCTAGCCACTGACCCTTCCCTGTTGGGCTCATGGCTGGCCCCCTACCACGTGGAGCCAAGAAACCCTTTTAAACAGAGTGTTACAGTCCAGGTAACAGGATGACAGCTTAGGTCTGTCATCCTGTCTACTCAGGAAGCTGAGACCTGACGATCTGGGTTCCAAACTATCCCATACACAAAAGGTCCTAAGAGACTACTGTCTCCTATTCACCACTTAAAAACATGAAGTGGAAGCTGGGCGCCAGTGACTTGCACCTGTCATCCTCGCTACTCAGGAGCCTGAGAGCTGATGATCACAGCCCAAAGCCAGGCTGGACAGGAAATTCCTTGAAAGGCTTCTATCCAGTGAACTACCAAAAACCTGCAGGGGTGCTGTAGCTCAACTTATAGAGCACTTTGCTTTAGCTGAAGAGCTCAAGGACAGAACCCAGGCCTAGACCTCAATTCCTCCAACTTCCAAGAGAAGAAAGAAATAAACCTGAAGTTGAGGGCTGGCAATGTGTCTTAGGGGTAGAGTGCTTTGCATGTATGAATCCCTGGGTTTGATTCCTTAGTACCACATCACTAGAAAAAAGTCTGAAGTGGCTGTGTAGCTTAAGTGGTAGAGTGCTATCCTTGTACCAGAGAAACTCAGGTACAGTGTTCAGGTCTTGAGTTCAAGCTTCAGGACAAGTGTATGCACACACACACACACACACACACACACACACACACACACACACACACACACACACAGAGATACCAGAAGTGAAGCTGTGAAACCAACTGTTAAATCACTGAACTCCTGTTCTGAGCTCATGGTCAGCACCCAGACCCTGTGTTCAACCCTGAAACCTAACCACCAAGGGTCTAACTAGGAGAGGTCAAAGGTTTCAAAACCTGATGATCTTCACCAGCCCTAAATGACAGGAAGCATTGTGATATTAAACATGTGCTTAGATTTAGCAAGCTTCCAGAAACCTAGGAATACACCATTGCAAATAATAACTCATTTTATTAGGTTCACCTCCCTTGTTGTCTGCCAGAAGGACCCTTGAATTAATTGTAGCAGGTTATTTCAACACTAGAACATAGTCTAACAAAAAGACAGGATGAGTGCATGGAACTTGGCCTGCCATGGGAGGTGGCACAAATGAAGGCTTCCTGTCAAAACAACACTAGGGAGAAGAGATAGCTTGGGGTACAAAGAGGCCTTTTTCTCCTGGCCTTCAGAGCCTGCCCACACTCCACCTCACTAATTGGCCTCGATGGAGTTGCTTGTTACACAACTGTACAAGAGTGAGGCCTTTTGTCTGCCTGTTCCAACGATGAGGCAAACTTCCTTCAGCAGTCCCTGGTGCCAAGAAAACCTCAGGCTACAATGGAACAGTGAGGGGAGCTGCGGAACATGCACTGTCTTGAAAGCACTATCTCTGCTATGAAATCATTCTATTCAAAGCAAATTTCCTTGCTGGGTGCCTTTCATCTTAGGGACTCTGGACTTTCCCCAATAAAAATAGATCCAACATACATGGGGAGACATGGAGTCACTTGATTTTTTTGTTATTTGTTTTTAGGCAGGTCCGGGGGTTGTTTTATGAGCCTAGGCATTGTGCCTGAGCTCTTTTTGCTCAAGGGTAGAGCTCTGCCCTTGAGACACAGCTCCACTCATGGGTTTTTTTATTCATTTGATCACTTCGAATAAGAGTGCTGTGGGCTTCATGTCCCGGCTGAATTCAAACTGGCATTCTCCAGCTCACATACTCCTGAAGAGCTAGGATCACAGGCAGGAGTAAATGACACCTCCCTTTCTTTTCTTCTTGTTCTTTTTTTCATTGTTACAAACTGAAATCTTCACAGTGTCATTTTAATGGTTTGCATTTCGAAGTAAACTACCCAGGCCTGGAGTTTGATTGCCAAGACTGCCACCTACAAATGGAGGGAGATCTTGAGAAAATCTTTCCTATTCATGTGAATGCTTAATGGAATGTTATAAAAGTAACAATTAAATTTGCAATTAGTTCATGATTCTCTTATAGAATGCCACACGAAAAATATTTTATTATGTCTTCCATTCTAGCTCCTTTGTATGATTCTCCCAATTAAAGAATACTGACTACTTTTACATTAATGCTACTTCTTTAAATGGAGGCATAATTTAATAATAATTCATAAATATATAATTTAATATCCTCACATTTTCTCTCTCATATATATTGCAAACTACACATCTATCTATCTATCTATCTCTCACTTTCTCTCTGTCTGTCTATCTATCTGTATCCACAACTTTATCCATATCTATATCTATCAGCCATTACTATGGCTTATTCCACAGAACTGGCTGGCAGCTCAGTTTGCCAAAGACTTTTGTAGTACAACTGACTCTCATGAATTGAGCATTGTGGGCTGTGAATTCAAATCTCAGCACTGACAGAAGTTATATGTGGAGTCAGAAGCCAATTTTGACACATGTTTTTCCTTCTCTGTGAAAGTCCTGGATCTCAGTATGATCTATAATCCTTATGCAAATACATCCATGTGATAAGATGTAATAAATGAAATAAATATTATATATGTAATAATAATAAATAAAATAAAAAAATAAGGGTAATAAATGTCATATGGAATAAACCCATGTATATAAATAGATCTCATATACGATTATTTTTTTTCAGTGCGGGGGCTTGAATTTGGTGCCTGGAAACTGGGCTGAAATTCTTGTCTTCAACAACGGTGAGCTTACTCTCCCCAACAGTGCCACAGAGTTACCCAGACCTTGAGTTCAAATCCCAGGCCTGCCAGAAAAATGGTGCAAATTCCAAGCCAGAGTCTTGATTTTTTTGGCCAGGACTGGGGCTTGAACTCAACTCGTGACTACTCTGCCTCAGCTTCAATCATCCTAGGCTGGGGTGCAGCCTCTGGACCCACAGCCCATCCTGAGATCCTAGGACGAGTGTTCAAATCTTGGGACTGGCAAAAAAGAAGTGTTGGGAAGGAAGCTCAGTAATAGAGTGCTTGCCTTGCATCCATAAGGCCCTGGGTTCGATTCTTCAGCACCACATAAGCAGAAAAAAGTGAGAAGTAGCGCTATGGCTTAAGTGGTAGAGTGATAGCCTTGAGGTGAAGAGTTGAGGTACAACACCAGAGCCAGTGTTCTGGCCCCAAATCCAAAAAAGAAAAAAAAGAAAAAAACAGGAGGGGAAAAAAGGAGAAGTACAAAACTGGGAAGTTCCAGAAGGTGGTAGTACATTGTTTTATCCTTTGCATTGCAACCATCCTGGGTCTAAATGACAGGGCCCAGAAAATGTACATGACCTTGCACTGCTGAAGTTTTGTGGGCTGTCAGGGAAGCCATGGCCCAAACCAGCAACCTAGGCCTGGGGTGGAAATCCCAGGACTGCCACCTATGAATGGAGAGAGATCCTAAGAAACACATTCCAATATACATCCATATGAATGGAATGTTGTAAAGTAATAATTACATTAGTAGTTAGTATATGATTATATTATAAAATTATACACAATAATTATAGTACATTGACTAATTTTCAATTAATACTTTGTTATGTATTTAACCATAATATTTAAATGAATGAAGGAATAACATCAATAATTGGTAGTAATATAGTATATATAATTAGATAATATACAGAAATCTGTTTTGTTTTATACATACATATATATATATATATATATATATATATACTTATGTATATATGTGTTACAATCTACATATCTATTTCTACATTTGTCATTACTTGGCTCAGTGGTAGAGGGTTTGCCTCATATGTATGAAGCCCTGGGTTCAATTCTACACTATCACATGCACAGAAAAATCTGGAAGTCTAATGCTACTTGATTTAAAACAAATACACATTAAAACGGTTAAAATCAAATGGCAATTTATTCTTTTTTTTCTTTTTTTTATTGTGAAAATACTGTACAGAGGGGTTACAATTACATGGGCAAGATAGTGAGTACATTTATTATCAAGCATTGTAGCCTGCTTCTTTGTTTACCCTTCCCATCACTTCCCATCCTCCCCCCCAACACCCAATCCTCGCCCCACAAGTTGTAAAGTTCGTTTTTGATATGACAACTTGTACTTCTCATTGTTGCAACAGGTCGACCTGTATCCTTATTTAAATGTCTTGTTTTTCCATTTCCCCTACACAAATTATAACGGCATCAAATACAGTGAAAGTAGGGGTTATACTGTTGGAGAGGGACATACAAAGCAACAAAGAAATAATCTTATAATTGCGTTAGAAACAAATGCATGAAAGAAAAAACATATAAGATACATATCTTAGGGTTCATTTTCCTAACATCACCTTATCTGAACTTTTCTGCTTGACTCATACATATACTAGATATTGCAAATAAGAGAAATCATGGGACCTATGTTTCTTTGGGCTTGGCTTACTTCACTTAATATAATTTTTTCGAAGTCTTTCCATTTCCTAACAAATGGGGCAATGTGATTCTTTCTGATGGAGGCATACAATTCCATTATGTATATATACCACATTATCTTGATCCATTCTTCTACTGAAGGGCATCTGGGTTGGTTCCATAAGGTAGTTATAGTAAATAATGCTGCAATAAACATAGTTGTGCTGGTAGCTTTAGTGTGGTCTTGTTTGTAAACATTTGGGTAAATGCCCAAAAGTGGGATTGCTGGGTCATAAGGGAGCTCTATGTGGAGTCTTTTGAGGAACTTTCATACTACTGTCCAAAGTGGATGAACAAGTTTACGCTCCCATCAACATCCCCTCCAGCATCTGTTGTTGTTAGAGTTCTTGATTCTTGCCATTCTAACTGGGGTGAGGTGGTATTTCAATGTTGTTTTGATTTGCATTTCTTTTATGGCTAGGGAGGTTGAGCATTTCTTCATGTGTCTGTTGGCCATCCGTCTTCCTTCTTCAGAGAAGTTTCTCTTTAAGTCATTAGCCCACTTATTTATTGGGCAGTTGTCTATTCGAGGATTTGTTGTTGGGGGATTTAATTTTTTGAGTTCCAAGTATATGAGACCCTTGTCCTTTGTATGGCTAGTGAAGATCTCCTCCGAATCCGGAGGCTTTCTGTTGATCTTGCTAGCTATGTCCTTTGTCATGCAGAAGCTCTGCAACTTCATGCAATCCCATTTGTCCAACATTTCTTTGATTTGTTGTGTTTCAGGGTCTCTATTAAGAAAATTTCTGTCTGAGCCAAGGAGACCTAGGTTTCTCTTATTCCATCCTGTAAGGTTTTCAGAGTGTCTGCTTTGACTCCAAGGACTTTGATCCATTTGGAGTTGATTCTGGTGCAGGATGTTATATAAGCATCTAGCTTTAGTTTTCTACAAGTAGTTAACCAATTTTGCCAGCACCATTTACTGAAGAGGCTGTCTTTCTTCCATTCTATTTTTTTTAGCTCCCTTACCAAAGATTAGATGGCTAGTCTGTAGGTTCATTTCTGGGTTTTCAATTCTATTCCATAGGTCCTGAGGTCTCTTCTTGTGCCAGTACCAAGCTGTTTTGATAACTATGGCCATATAGTAGAGTTTGAAAATTGGTATTGATATTCCCCCAGCAGTGTTCTTTCCGTTGAGGAGCATTTTTGCTATTCGGGGTCTTTTATTGTTCCATATGAATTTTTGGATTGCTTCTTCTATTTCCTTGAAAAATGAGGTTGGAATTTTGATAGGTATCACATTAAATTTGTAGATAGCCTTGGGAAGTATTTCCATTTTCACGATGTTAATCTTTCCAATCCAGGAGCATGGGAGTTTTTGCCATTTTCTAAGTTGTGATTCGATTTCCTTTTCAATTTTTTAAGTTTTAATCTTAGAGGTCCTTCACTTCTTAAGTTAATTCCTAGTTATTTTATTTTTTGTGGGGATATTACAAATGGAGTTGCTTTCCTAATTTTAACCCCACTTTTCTCATTGTTGGCATAAAAAAAGCCATTGATTTTTGAGTGTTAATTTTATACCCTACTACTTTGCCAAAATTTTGAATCAGCTTGAGTAATTTGGGAGTGGAGTTTATGGGATTCTTTCAATAAAAGATCATGTCATCTGCAAAGAGGGAGAATTTTATTTCTTCTTTCCCTATTTGGATCCCCTTTATGTCTGCGCCTTGTCTTATTGCTGTAGCTAGGAATTCTAATACTAGGTTGAAGAGAAGTGGAGAGTGCGGACATCCTTGTCTTGTTCCTGAGTAAAGAGGAAATGGCGTTAGTTTTTCACCATTGAGTATAAAACTGGCTGTAGGTTTGTCATATACAGCTTTATTGTATTGAGGAATGTTCCATGGATTCCTAATTTTGCCAAAACCTTCATCATAAAGGGGTGTTGGATCTTGTTGAATGCTTTTTCTGCATCTATTGAGATAACCATGTGGTTCTTATCATTGCTCCTGGTGATGTGATGAATAATATTGATTGATTTGCCTATTTTGAACCAGCTTTGCATCCCTGATATGAATCCTGTTTGATCATGCTTTATGATTTTTTGGATGAATTGTTGAAGTTGATTGGGTAAAATTCTGTTGAAAAGTTTTGCATGAATGTTCATCAAAGAAATGGGTCTATAGTTCTCTTTCTTTGATGAATCCCTGCCTGATTTTGGGATCAGGGTTATGATGGCTTCATAGAATGTGTTCCGTAGAGGACTTTCTATTTCAATTTCATTGAAGATTTGGAGGAATATTGGTGTGAGCTCTGCTTTGAAGGCCTTGTAGAATTCCGCTGTAAAACCATCTGGTCCTGGACTTTTCTTAGTTGGGAGGTCTCTTTTTGCTGTTTCTATTTCAATGCTTTATGTGGGCCTGTTAAGATGGTTTAACTCATATTGGTTTAGTTTTGACATATCAATATTTGCTAGGAAAAGGTCCATTTCTGCCACGTTCTCAAACTTATTAGCATAAAATTTTGAGAAGTTATTCCTTTAAAGTGTTCTGAATCTTGATTGTTTCCGTGGTGATGTTTCCATTCTCATCTCCAAGTTTATTTATTTGGGTGTGTTCTCTTTTTTTCTGATAAGATTTGCTAAGGGTCTGTCAATTTTGTTAATTTTTTCGAAGAACCAACTCTTTGTTTTGTTGATCCTTACTATAGTTTATTTGGATTCTAATTCATTTAATTCTGATTTAATTTTAATTATTTCTTTCTGTCTACTGGATTGGGGTTTATCTTGCTGCTCTTTGTCAAGGAGGCTCAGAAGTCTCATGAAATTTTTGGTTTCAGATCTCTCTAATTTGTTGATGTAGGAATTCAGAGCTATAAACATGCCTCTGAGGACTTCCTGTCCTGTGTCCCAGAGGCGCTGGTAATTTTTGTGCTTGTTTTTGTTGAATAGCATAAACACTTGAATTTCCTTTCTGATCTTTTCCATGATCCACTCATGATTCAGCAGTGTGTTGTTCAGCCTCCATGTGTTACCGGACTATCTTTGGTGGCTTTTGTTGTTGAGTTTAATTTTATTCCCTTGTGGTCCGAGAGAATGCAAGGTATAACTTCAATGTTTCTGAATTTGTACAAGTTTGCTTTGTGGCCTAAAATGTGGTCTATTTTAGAAAATGTTCCATGTGCTGCTGTGAAAAACGTGTATTCTGATGCTGCTGGGTGAAATATTCGTTAGATGTCTGTTAAATCTAGTTGATCTATGCAGTTGTTTAGATCTGCAGTTTCTCTGTTGAGTTTTCGCCAAATTGATCTATCTAGTGGGGAGAATGGTGGGTTAAAATCCCCAACTATTGATTTCTTTGGATCTATGTGGGATTTGAGGGAATGTAGTGTTTCTTCGAAAATTTGGGTGCTCCGTTGTTTGGCGAATAGATATTAAGAATTGTAGTATCCTTCTGAAGGGGAGATCTCTTAATTAGTATGTAGCGACCTTCTTTTTCTCTTCTCACAAATTTTAATTTGAAGTCTATTTTATCTGATATTAGGATTGCAACTCCCGCCTGTTTATGGGTGCCGTTTGCTTGGTAGATTTTGTTCCAGCTTTCAACATTGAAAATGTGTTTGTTTTTATGGGCAAGATGTGACTCCTGAAGGCACCAGATAGGAGGACCTTGTTTTTTAATCCAACTAGACAGTCTATGTCACTTAATTTGACAGTTGAGTCTGTTAATGTTAAGAGATAGGACTGAGAGGTATTTGGGAGTTCCTGCAATGATATCAATCTTCTTGGGGGCTTTGAAAACTGGGTTCTTCCTATGGTTCTTGGATTCTCAGTTGGGTGCAGTTTCTTGACCTTTATTGTGGTCTTGTTGGTTTTCTATGTGTAGAACATCATTAAGAATCTTGTGTAGGGCTGGTTTGGTGGAGATGTATTGTTTCAATTTTTCGTTGCTATGGAAGGTTTTTATTTGGCCTTCAGTTATGAAGGAGAGTTTAGCTGGATACAGTATTCTTGGTTGATAGTTGTTTGTTTTTAGGGCATGGCATATACCATTCATGGCTCTTCTTGCTTTGATTGTCACTTCTGAGAAGTCTGAGGTGATTCTAACTGGTTTCCCTTTATAGGTGATTAATCTTTTCTCCTTGACAGCTTTAAGGATCTTTTCCTTGGTCTGAGTTGATCCTGTGTGGATTATAATGTGACGGTGAGATGTCATATTCTGGTCTGGTCTATTTGGAGTTCTAAAAGCTTCTTGTATTTGAATAGGCCTATCTTTTTGCATGTTTGGGAAGTTCTCTGCTAGGGTCCTGTTAAACAAATTTCCTAGACCATTAACTTCTGTTTCTAGGTGCTCCTCTACACAGATTATCCTTAGATTAGGCCTTCTGATGGTGTTTTCCAAGTGTTGGATAGATCTCTCATATTTCTTGGATTTCTCTTGGATGGTTGTATGTTCTTTCTCTACAATGTCTAGGCTGTCTTCATTCCCCAAGATTCGATCTTCTGCATGGTCTAACCTGCTGTTGAGACTTTCTACTTTGTTTTTTATTTCATTTCCTTCTATTTGGTCAGCTTTGATGGCTTCAAATTCTTTGTTGAAGCTTTTTTTTAGATCTTGTATGAACTTCTTTACTTACTTAATTTGGTGTTCACTGTTTATTCTCAAATCATTTAGTTGATTGGTTATGGTTTCCTTGGACTCCCATTCCTTCTGTTGGGTTCCATTCAGCATTCCGTTTGTGGTCTCCCTGACTTCCTTCAGCTCTTTGTTAATGGATTCCATGAATGCCTTTAGTGATCTTTGTGTATTTTCATCCTGCTCTCTCAATTCCTATATTACTCTTTGTTTAGCTTACTCCCGTACTTGAGATTCTTATAGTTCTCTTTGAGTGTTCTTAAGCTGCTGTGTTAAGTGTGTACACAATGGGGGATAAGGTCTAATAATCGACTACGGGTTTATCTGAGGATGTGCAGAAAAGCAATTAAGTCACATAAAGAATGAAAGAGAAGAACAGGTGAAAAGGATAAGAAAGAAAGAAAAAAAGATTAGAAGTTCAGTAGAGCTAAACAAAAATCAAGACAAAACATAAAAAAAACAAAAAAAGAGGAATAAAAATGCACACACACTTATACCCCTAAAATAAAATTCTAAGAGGAAAAAAAATTACTAGAAAACAATTTTTTTCAAAAAAAGTAAAAATTAAATTAAAAAAAAGCATTTTTAGAAAAAATTTTTTTATAAAAGATACAACAACAACAAAAAATCTTCTTTGATTTTTTGGAGATGGGTGGGAAAAATCCTGTGTCTCCCTTGTGTCCGTAACCAGGCTCTTGTTGGAGTCTCTGGTCTGCTTGTGTTCCTGGGGCTTGGTTGGTTACTTAATCAGTTTCTTTGAACAGGCAGAAAAATGCTCTGCGATCCTCCTCCCAGGTGAGTTCAATGGGTGGAAGATGGCTTTTTCCTCGAGTTTGGAGATGCTGTGATGATGCTAGGTTCTTGGTAGAATTGAGGCCTTTCAGCAAACATTAGCTTTTCCTGGGGGCTGGTTTGTGAGAAACTCATAGAGTCCAGCCTGGAGCCATTCTCAGGGTTTCTGTTTACTGAATTTCAGTTGATTGTCGATTCTGCTAAAGGGAGGAGCAGCCTCTGGCTCTGATTACCAGGTGAAGAAAGTCACTCCTGGTGCTGGCACCTGAGGTAGGTGACTTTTCCCTGGGTGGAGTTGAGTCTGGCAGGTGAGGTAAGGCTCTTGTGACCTGCTAGATGACCCTAGATTTATTCCAGGGCCTGAGTTGGAGCTAGCAGCTCCTCCGAGCTTTGTCAGTATCCAAGATGGAGATCTCCGGTACTGGGGGTGGGGAGGGGTGGCCTTCCCTCCTCTGCTCCCTGCGAAGGAGTGAGGACATCAGGCTTCTACTCACGCCGAGCCTTGGTTACTGGGTCGTCTCTGGTCTGCGAACTGCAGGATAAAGATGTCTGCTCCTTGTCGGTTCCTGTTGGTGTTGAGTGGAATCCACTCGCCCACCAAGTCTGGCTCCTTCATCCCGGACTCTCTGTGATTCAGGTATCACGCCTGCTGTCGCTTCCGCCACTGCTGCCGCGGCTGTGGTGGCTGCTGGCAAGTGCCCAGGGCTGTCTCCTTGTCTGTATTTTCTCTCTCTGTCCTCACTCTCTGTCCTGTGAAGGCACACTTGTTGTGATTCTATGGCTTAGGACTGTTCCCTGGAACTCTAAAACTGCTTTCTATGCCAGAGCTTGTTTAGCCTACAGCTTCTCTTCCGCAATCTTCCTGGAACTTCCTGGCAGTTTATTCTTAATGCAAGAATTACAATCACAATTCACCAAACAACAGAGCACCCAAATTTATGCAAGAAACACTATTTTCCCTCAAATCACAATAGCTCCAAAGACTTGAATTGTTGGGACGTTAACATACCACTTTCCCCACAATACAGATAAACTCAGAAAAACTCAACAGAGAAAACACAGATCTGAACAACTGCATAGATCAACTAGATTTAACAGACATCTATTGGATATTCCAACTAGCAGCATCAGAATATACGTTTTTCTCAGCAGCACAAGGAATACTTTCCAAAATAGAACACATTTTAGGCCACAAAGCAAACTTGTCCAAATTTAGAAACATTGAAGTTATACTTTGCATTCTCTCGGACCACAAGGGAATAAAATTAGAACTCAACACCGAAAGCCACCAGAGATAGTCCACTAACACATGAAGGCTGAACAACACACTGCTGAATCACTAGTGGGTCATAGAAAAGAACAGAAAGGAAATTCATATATTCATGATATTCAACAAAAATGAACACGCAAATTACCAACTTCTCTGGGACACAGCAAAGGCAATACTCAGGGGCAAGTTTATAGCTCTGAATTCCTACATGAACAAATTGGAGAGATTTGAAACCAACAATTTCATGAGACATCTGAGCCTCCTTGAAAAAGAGGAGCAAGATAAACCCCAATCCAGTAGACAGAAAGAAATAATTAAAATTAAAGCAGAATTAAATGAATTAGAACCCAAAAAATATAGAAAGAATCAACAAATCAAAGAGTTGCTTGTTCAAAAAAGTTAGTAAAATTGACAGGCCCTTAGCAAACCTTATAAGAAAAAGAAGAGAACTCACCCAAATAAATAAACGCAGAGATGAGAATGGAAACATCACCACAGAAAAAAACAAGATACAGAACATTATAAGGGAATACTTCTCAAAACTTAATGCTAATAATTTTGAAAACTTAGCAGAAATGGAACGTTTCCTAGCAAATACTGACATGCCAAAAATAAACCAAGATGAGTTAAACCATTTTAACAGGCCCATATCAAGCATTGACATGGAAACAGCAATAAGAGACTTCCCATCTAAGAAAAGCCCAGAACCAGATGGTTTTACAGGGGAATTTTACAAGGCCTTCAAAACAGAGCCCAGAGCCCACACCAATACTTCTCCAACTCTTCAATAAATTGAAAGAGAAAGTTCACTACTGAAATCATTCTATGAAGCTATGATAGCCCTCATCCCAAAACTAGGCAGGGACTCATCAAAGAAAGAGAACTATAGACCCAATTATTTGATGATCATTGATGCAAAACCTCTCAACAAAATTTTGACCAATCGACTTTAACAATTCATCCAAAAAAAGTCATACACCACGATGAAATAGGTTTCATTTCAGGGATGCAAAGCTGGTTCAGTATACACAAATCAATTAATTCATCACATCAACAAGAGCAAGGATAAGAAACATATGGTTATCTCAATAGATGCAGAAAAAGCATTTGACAAAATCCAACATCCATTCATGATGAAGGTTTTGGAAAAATTAGGAATCCATGAAACATTCCTCAATACAATAAAGGCTGTATTTCACAAACCTACAGCCACCATTATACTTAATGGTGAAAAACTAAAGCCATTTCCTTTTAACTCAGGAAGGAGACAAGAATATCCCTTCTCCACTTCTCTTCAATCTAGTATTAGAATGCCTAGCTACAACAATACGACAAGATGAAAACATAAAGGGGATCCAAATAGGGAAAGAAGTAAAACTCTCCCTCTTTGCAGATGACATGATATTGTATGTAAAAAATGCCAAAGTCTGTACTCCAAAATTACTCAAGCTGATTCAAAACATTGTCAAAGTAGCTGGGTATAAAATTAACCCTCAAAAATCCATGGCTTTTCTGTTTGCCAACAATGAGAAAAGTGTGGCTGAAATTAGGAAAGCAATTCCATTCGTAATAGACCCACAAAAAATAAAATACCTAGGAATTAACTTAACCAAAGAAGTGAAGGACCTCAATGATGAAAACTTTAAAAGTTTGAAAAAGGAAATCAAAACAGAACTTAGAAGTGCAAAAACTCCCATGCTCCTGGATTGGAAAGATCAACATCTTGAAAATGGCAATACTTCCCAAGGCTATCTACAAATTCAATGCGAAACCTATCAATATTCCAACCTCATTCTTCAAAGAAATAGAAGAGGCAATCCAAAAAGTCATATGGAACAATAAAAGACCCCAAATAGATAAAACTATCCTCAACAGAAAGAACAGTGCTGGAGGAATATCAATACCAAATTTCAAACACTACTATAAAGCCATAGTAATCAAAACAGCTTGTTACTGGCACAAGAACAGACCTCAGGACCAATGAAATAAAATTGAAACTCAGAAATGAACCTACAGTCCTATAGCCCTCTAATCTTCAATATGGGAGCTAAAAAAAAATAGAATGGAAGAAAGACAGCCTCTTCAGTTAATGGTGTTGGTTTGGTTAACTACTTGTAGAAAACTAAAGCTAGCTCGTTATATATTACCCTGCACCAAAATCAACTCCAATAGAGCGAAGACCTCGGAGTCAAAGCAGACACTCTGAAAACATTACAGGATCGAATAAGAAAAACCCTTTTTCTCCTTCGCTCAGGCTGAAATTTTCTAAATATAGACCCAGAAACACAACAAATTAAAGAAAGGTTGTACAAATGGGATTGCATGAAATTGCAGAGCTTCTGTATGACAAAGGACATCGCTAGCAATATCAATAGAAAGCCCATGGATTGGGGGAAGATCTTCACTAGCCATACAACGGACAGGGGTCTCATATTTAAAACATACCTGGAACTGAAAACATTAAATCCCCCAACCACAAATCTTCAAAGAAACAACTGACCAATAAATAAGTGGGCTAAAGACTTAAACAGAAACTTCTCTGAAGAGGAATGAAAGATGGCCAATACATACTTTAAGAAATGCTCAACCTCCCTAGCCATAAAAGAAATGCAAATCAAAACAATACTGAGATATCACCTCGTCCCAGGTAGAATGGCTATAATCAAGAACTCTAATAACAACACATGCTGGAGGAGATGTGAACAGAAGGGAACCCTACTGCATTGTTGGTGGGAGTGTAAACTTGTTCAACCTCTTTGGAAAGGAGTATGGAGGTTCCTCAAAAGACTCCAAATAGAGTTCCCCTATGACCCAGCAATCCCACTTTTGGGCATTTACACAAATATTCACAAACAAATCACACTAAAGGTACCAGCAGGATATGTTTATTGCAGAATTATTTACCATAGTTAAGATATGGAACCAAACCTGATGCCCCTCAGGAGATTAACGGATCAAGAAAATGTGGTATATATATATATATATATATATATATATATATATATATATATATATATATATATATATATATATATACAATGGAATTCTATGCGTCCATCATAAAGAATGGCATTGCCCCATTTGTGAGGAAATGGAAAGACTTGGAAAAAATTATATTAAGTGAAGTAAACCAGGCCCAAAGAAACATAGGTCCCATGGTTTTCCTTTTTTCCAATAAATAGTATATGTCTGAATCAAGCAGAATAGCTCAGATATATTGATGTTAGGGAAATGTACCCTAAGATATGTACTCAAATGCTGTTTTCTTTCATGCGATTTTTTCTAACACATTTATAAGATGATATCTTTGTTGCTTTGTATGTCCCTCCCCCATGGTATAACCCCTACTTTCACTGTATTTGATGTTGTTATAATTTGTGGAGGGTAAGGGCAAAAACAAATCGTTTAAATAGGGATACAGGTGGACCCATTGCAACAATGAGATGTACAAGTCGTTATGTCGAAAACGAACTTTCCAACTTTGGTGTGGGGTGATTGTAGGCTTGGGTAGAGGGATGGGGGAGGATGGGATAGAAAGGGGAAACAAAGGAGCAGGCTACAATGCTTGATAAGAAATGTACTCATCTTGCTCATGTAATTGTAACCCTCTTGTACAATATTTTCACAATAAAAACAAATAATAATCTAGAAAAAAAAAAAGAAAAGAAGCTAGGCTTAACACCTTTATAACTTTTAAAAACATCCTAATTGTAGAACATCATTGAAAGCAAGTTCCATTATACAAATAAACTTTTTAACCCTCCTTTGAAGGCCTTTTTAATTGTAATTTTAACACATACAAGGGGCAGTTTTAGCAATAATAATCAGATCATCACATCACTCATTTTAACCATCATGTTTTCAGTGTCTATCTGCAGGGAAAAAAGACCGAACAAAGATGGGCCACTCAGCCCCTCCTATGGAATGGGCACACACCCAATCTGACTCTTTAAGGTTAGATGAACTGCGTTTATGCCAGTTTGCCCTCCTTTACCATGTGTGGACTCCTCCCAGGGCCAGTTCCACCATCTATGAAGCCCCCCCCAGGGTCGGTCCCACCATGCATGACTCGCTTAACTGCACTTCTGCCTGCTCATCCTCACCCCTAAATATAGATCTTAGGTGGTCTTCTAAGTTTTCCCATTTTTGGTGGGGAGGTTTGAATAAAATACTGCTTTAGATAGACAGAACGGGTCATGTTTTGTAACAGTGCTAAATTGACCTTTACATTTAAATTTTTAATATTTATCCTGAAATTTTAGCCAAGGGAACTAAATCCCAAACTGCCAAAACATTTTAAAATATTAAATTTTAAAATAACAGATTTTCTAATTTCTACATTAAAGAATCCTTAAAAGCCATTTAAAACAATGTGAAAGATTTTTTAATTTTTAGTAATGTCTAAATCCCTTAACCTTTTACATTTTAAACTTAAACTCACCCAATTTTTACAGCATGTTGACAATTTTTATCTTGAACATGTTTACAAACACATGGAAAACACACACATCTTAAAGCGTGCAAAAATCAAAATCAGTTGTACATAGATTTTTTTTAAGTTTTTTAACAAAAATTTAATACAGTATTTTTTTTAACTAAGTACCTTTGTTAAGCTTCATTTTCCCAGGCTTGCTTGTTTAGCAAGGCAATTCACCAACGGATCTTTTGAATACCTTCTATTGCAGAAGGGCTGGTTGACGGGGTCACCTGAAACTAAACTGGCCTGAATTTTATCCAATATTAGACAAGAACACTTTACAAATTGTTACATTGTCAGGACTCGCTGAAAAGTCCAAACCAGGTGCTTAGCCTTCCACACCCTCCGCTCAGGCAGCCTCCACAAGGAGAAAATGCATCCCAAGGCCTGAAAGGTACCAGCCTAGTCCAGTAACCTTTCACACCTCACAGTGAGGGGAGCATAACAGGTCTGTGGCTGAGCCCAGCCAGAGGCTGGAACTTTTATTTCCCCAGAGTTGTTCAAATAAATAACAAAAATATAAATAAACACAAAAACCAAGAATCCACACTTAAAACAGGTACCAATTCTAAAACAGAACTAGACAACAAAGGCTGAGTTGGGGACTAATGGACCCTCAGTTCAACCCTACCAGAACTGCTCCATTCTCACTCAGCAAAGCTGAAATCAGAGTCTGCTGAGTGAGCTGGCCACCCTCACCCAGAATTTCCCCACCTCAAAAATAGAACAGAAACGACACCAAAGTAAACAAGACAGACAAGTGGCCACAAAGACAAAATCAGATCTCCTTGAATTTGGCAACATCTCACCACCAGAGAATTTCTTTCTTTCTTTTTTTTTTTTTTTTTAGATAACTGCAAATGTTGACCCAGGGGCCTTCCAAGGTGGAGGAGAACTCCCAATCATCTTGGGGCAAGGGAAAAATGACCCTGGAAGCTATCCCCTCAGAATGACAGTCTCCCCCCTATACTCAGAACCTCTGGGCCAAGTCCCGAGGCTAAGATCTTGCTGGAGGCACTTGGTGGTCAGTGGCAGATTCATCTGGCTTAGAGTTTTCCCTGCAGGCCCCTTTCAAAGTTATTGCTAGATCCTGCAGGTTCTCCCTTCCCCCACTGCCTCCTCTTCTAGAGAATAAGTCAACCCTTGATGTCATCCTAAAATTCCAAAAGTATTAAAATGGGAGAGCGCCTGAGGTGAAAGGAGCCTCTGGCCCCCACTTTTGTGGGGGCTCCAGGATGCTCACTGATCTGAAAATGAAATAAAATGAATCAGGAAAGGAAAGAAAGAGAGGCGCTGAATTAAAATGACAATGGCAACTACAAATGAGACAAAGAGAGCATGCATGTTGATCTCAAGCTCGAATCCACCCCTAAACCACGGTGGTGGAGGCCAGACGAGTTCCTGTCCCAAAGGATGGCAGAGGCCGGTGAGTCAATACCCAGGAGGTGGATAATCTACCCTTAACCCAGAGTGGCAGAGGCCGGACAAGTCATGGTCCAAAAGACGACAGAGTCCAGAGAGACCCCACTGGGCAGGGCTTCCCCAAGGGCCCAGGAAATGTCTTCCACCGGCCTGCTGGTTACCTTGTAGCACATCCGCCAACATTTCTTGCCAGCTCCAAAACCCTACTTACAAGTCAAACACAAAACACTCAACATAAAGCAGCTGCACCCCCTCTTACCGGCTAGCTGGACGACTCGCTGATCAGGTATTTGAGTGGCTTATGGGGGGGCTATCCCAGAGGAGCTCCCACATAAAGTGCCTAGTTTTTGGACGCCCCCTCTCAGAACACCAGAGACCATGATCAATGCAAACAGCAAAGAGTCGTTTATTGCAAGCTGGAGTTTGGTCCTCTGTGCACTAGGTAACCGGTGATGCTAAGAGGCCCCAAGCATAAAATTGGCACAGCTTTTATATTATCTAACAAACAAGTTTAGGGGGTTTCCACACAAGCAAGTTCACAAGTTCAGGGGGTTTAAGTCGACCCTGATCGCACTTCCCTTTTTCAGCTGGAACACCTGGGCAACTGTTCTGTTTTTTAAGGGTGGGTAGGGTTGGTGGCAACCTGCGGTTTTTCTGAGAACTATTTTTCTCTTTGGCAGCACAGCTCTCTTTGGGGGTTACTTTGAGGGCAGCACAGCTCAGGGGGCTTGATCTTAAAATGGAATTACTTTAGTTCTTCAGTTAGGTCCTGAGTTCAAGCACCAGGAATGGTGTATGCACACACACACACACACACACACACACACACACACACACACACACACACACCTCACATGGAGGCACCTTTGCCAAAAATGTATCATTCCATTATGTTCAGCTCCCCAATTGTCTGCCAGAAGGACTCTTGAATTAATTGTAGCAGTTTGTTTCAGTTACAAAGACAGCATGAGTGCAGGGAACTTGGCCTGCCACAAAAGGTGGCACAAATAAAGGCTTCCTGTCAAAACAGACCACTGGGGAGAGAGATAGCTTGGGGTACAAACAAGCCTTTTTCTCCTGACTTTCAGAACCTGCGCACGTTCATCCTCATTAATTGGCCTGGATGAATTGTTTGTTATGCAGCTTTACAGGAGTGAAGCTTTTTGTCTGCCTGTTCCAACATCAAAATCGACTTCCTCTGGCAGCCTGGGGTATGGAGACTCAGCAGGCTACACTGGGAACAATGAGGGAGCCCCGGAACATGGATTGTCTTGAAAGCACTCTCTGTGCTATGAAATCATTCTATTCAAAGCAAATTTCCTAGCTGGGTGCCTTTCTTCATAGCAACTCTGGATCTTCACTGATACAAATACATGCATACATACACAGACACATGGAGTTGCTGGCTCTTTTTTTTTTGTGGCAGGTACTGAGGCTTGAACTGTGAGCCTAGACATTTTCCCTGAGCTCCCTTTGCTCAAGGAAACATTTTAGTGTGTATTAAACCATGATTACCCTAGGCTGGGGTACAGCTTGTACACCCACAGATGATCCAGGGATCCTAGGACCAGAATTCAACTCCCAGCACTGGCAAAAATACATTAAACCAACAAAAATGGAGGAGGAAAAACCAGAAAATGTTACACAACAGTTTTTACCTTTGTTTCCTTAGCACTGTGACCCTCCTGAGCCTCAATGACTTGGCTTGAAAATTGTATGTGACCTTGCATGGATGATGGCTGGGGGGCTGTCAGTGAAGCTTGAGGCAAACCCAGACACCTAGGCCCTGAGATCAATCGTAGGACTGCCACCTACACACAGCTGAAGATCCTAGGAAACTCGTGCCTATCTATAGGAACACTAATAGAATATTTGACATATACTAATTGAATTACTAACTAGCTAGTCATTCTAATATAAGATTGTATGCAATAAATATAGGTCATTGATTAATTAGTACTTTATTAATTCTTCTACCATGATAATTGGAAGCATAATTTCATACCAAATAATTGGTAGTAATAGAATATATAAAAATAAGTTGCAGACATCACTCTTTATATTGGGTTATACACTAGAATCTACATAAATGTCTATCTGTGTCTCTCTGTATATATTTATAGATGCATATACATATGTAAATACATACACACATGCACACACACACACACACACAAACAAACACACACACACTGCAATCTAAACATCTACCTGTTTATATATTGGTCATTCCTGTGGCTTGATCTGAGGTCCTCAAATTGGCCTGCCAACTTCATTTGCATCAGACTAGTGTGCTAACATGTAACCATTCATGAAGTGGGCCTGCTAGGCCCTGAGTTCAAGTCAGAGAATTGCCAAAAACTTAATCCTGTTGGAAAAGCCAATTGTTCCACTTGTTTTCCGTATCTGTGAAAGTCCTGGGTCTCAGGAATGATGTAGAATACATAGGAAAACCTATGTCTTATGTAATAGGATGCAAAATGTTATATGTGTAATCATACTCACTCTCAAATACATAAGAAATAAAACACAAAATAAAATGAATACACTAACTGCAATATGCAATAAACATGTGTATGTAAATATAAACCATGTATTTCAAATATATACGAATATTATATATATATTATTTTTTCAAGTGCTAGGATTTGAATTCAGGCCCTGGGAACAGGCCTGACTTTCTTGTCTTCCAGCACGGTGATCTTCCCATCCCCCACAGTGCTACAGATTTACTCACACCCTGAGTTCAAATCCCAGGCCTGACAAAAACAATGGCCTGAATTCCAAGCCAAGGAGCCACATAATATTTTAAATATTTTTAATGTATATATGTATGTATGTATGTATGTATGTATGTATGTATTTTTATTTTTCAAGCACAGGGCTTGATCTCAGGTAGTGGGAATTCTGTCTCAGCATTGATCACTCTATGCTGGGGTGCAGCCACTGGACTCACAGACAAACCTGGGTTCCTGGGCCTCAAATGCTGAGATGAAAACAATAATAAATAATGCGACACAGAAAAATAAAAACTGGCAACTTCCTAGTTTTACATTTGTTTTCTTTGCAAAGTGACCATCCTGGGTCTGAATGACACAGCTGCAAAATGTTGGTAACCTGCCGTTTCTGAAGGCTGGTGGGCTACCAGGGAAGCCTTAGGCCAACATTGCAACATAGGCCATGTGTTTGAAGCACAGTCCTGACCCCTACCAATGGAGAGAGATCCTAAGAGTCTTGTTCCTATTCATAGGATTAGCGATGGAAGATTATGAATGGCAAAGTTGAATTAGTTGTTTCTGAATACTACTATACAATTAGATGGAGGGATTTTAGGAGACCAATGGATTTTAATGAATATTTTTGATACATTCAAAGAATACTATTAATTACATGGATGCAATAGTTTTGGGACAGTGGTTGATTTTTTAATAATTCATTAAGGATGAAAACAAGAATATTAATTACATGGACGCATAATAAATACCCAAGAATTGATAGGAATGCAGTGCATATACCTGAATAATGTATAGACATCACTGGCACTCTATAAAGATCTATATTTATTTGTGTACTGCCATCTGCATGTCAATCTGTTCTTATTTTGTCAACCCCTGGGCTCTATCTCAGGTGCTAGAAATACTTGTCAGCTCAATATGTCCCAAGCTGGTGTGCTGACACTCACCCATTCATGAATTGGGACTTATAGGGTGTGAGTTCTAATGCCAGCACTCACAAAAATTGAATCGTGGAGTAAGAATCCCACGGTGACACATGTTTTCTGATTCTTTGAAAGTCCTGAGTGTAAGGTATGAAGTTTCATACACAGGCAAATCTATATCTTATGTAATATATGTAGTAAATATTTCATGTTTAATAATAATCAATAAAATAAATGGTAAATAAATTAATAAAACAAAAAATAAAATGAATAATTACACTAAGTGAAATATGTGTTCAACATATGGGGCTCGATATCAGGGCCTGGGAACAGCCTGGCAGCTGAATAGGCTAGAGGCTTCTGTGCTGACAGTCAGCCATTCATGAATTGAGCCTTCTAGGCCCTGAATTTAGATCCCAGTAGTGCCAAAAATGTAATCGAGGAGGAAGAAGCCGAGCGTGACACATGTTTTCTTTTTCTTTGAAAGTGCTCAGTGACAGGATGTATAATTCAGATGCAAATATATATGCTATGTAATAGGATGTCATAAATGTAAAAAATGTCATTGGTGGAAGAATTGTCACTACAATAAATGAAAAACAGATTGAATTAGTAGTGAATCATTCTAGGATAAAATTAGACACACTAGTTATAGGAGGTGGATTAAGTTTAATATTTTATTAAGCATTAATAGAATAAAAATTGCATGGAAACATAAATGCCTAATAATTGGTAGTAACACATGATGTATAATTTAATTATATAGACATCTGTCACATTCTATAAAATATGTAATTTATATACAGATGTATGTACATATAATTTTAATTAATGCTTTATTAATTGTTGAGACACATGATTAAATGGAGACATAACTTAATACCTAAAAATTGGTAGTAATATTATCTATAAATTAATAATGTACAGACATCTTTTGTGTATATAAAATCATATACAGCAACCTCTATCTATTTATAACTCTTTCACTCCTGGGGCTCTTTGGTTGAGTGCTTGACTAGTAAACACGAAGCCCTGGGTTCGAGCCCTCAGTGCCACATAAAAAGAAAACCTAGAAGTTCAGCTGTCTTTCAATCAACTGAGTGCTAGCCTTGAGCACAAAAGCTTAGGGACAGTGTCAAAGCCCTTACTCAAGTCGCCGGACTGTCAAAAAAAAAGGTAGAATATACTCACTGCAACTATAGAAGTACAGGACATCAAATACCTCATCACAGAGAAAGCTAGGAGTCTGGTGCTGACAGCTGTCACCTAACCTGACTTAGCCAGATGTAAACTGCTGTATCCCAGCTCCATGGGTTACCCCCATCATCCTGGCTTACCCTGGCTTACCCCCGACATCTTGGCTGCTTGAGGGCTTTAAATACTGGCAGGAAGTTTGCTAGAATCTTTGAAATATGGCTTGAAATGGTAGAGCACTAGCCTTGAGCAAATGTTAGTAGAAAAGTATCCCCATGTTTTGAGCTCAAGCCCCATAAGTAACCTCCCCCAAAATAAAAACACCCCACTAAACTATTAGTTATGAAATGTTCCTCAAAGAATGTGAAACCACCTTAATTCGAATGATAGCTTGTGGAACAGAGCTTTGTGCTGAGTCTTTCATAGGGTGATCTGTGCTGAGTCCTGCACAAGATGGAGTGTGCTGAGTCCTTCATTGGGTGCTGGGTGCTGAGACTTTCACAGGATGTTGTGTACTGAGTCATGCAAGAGTGCCATGTGCTGTGTCTTTCACAGGGTGCATTCTTTCAACTTGTTCTTGTAAGAGCTCCACAACTGAGATGATTATGCAGACAAGAATATTGAGGCTCAGATAGGTCCCCAATACAGGGACTAAATTATGTATTACTGAAGACTAGTGAGTTGTGTCCTGGAGACAATTGTTTTGTTTTGTATTTTCTCAGTCATGAACCTTGAACTAGAGGCCTAGGCACTGACTCTTACCTCTTGGGCTCATGGCTAACACTCCACCATGTGGAGCCAAGGAGCCCGTTGCACCAGAAGCCATGGCCTAGGGTTCTATAGCTGAGGTCTGTCATCCTGCCTTCTCAGGATGCTGAGATCCGAGGACCTGGGTTCCAAACTATCCCAGGCAAAAAGGTCCTATGAGACTATCTTCAATTCACCACTAAGAAACCTGAAGTGGAAGCTGTGTGCTTGACGCTCATGTTTGTCACCCTAGCTACTCAGGAGGATGAGATCTGAGGATCATGGTTCAAAGCTAGCCTGGGCAGGAAAGTCCTTGAGACACTTTGCTCCAATGGACCACCAGAAAAGCTGAAATGGCGCTTTGGCTCAAGTAGTAGAGCACAAGACTTGAGCTGAAGAGCTCAAGGACAGCACCCATGCCTAGATATCAACTCCTACAATAAAAAATGACAGAAAGAAACAAACACACCTGAAATAGAGGGCTGAGAATGTGCCCTAGGGGTAGAGTGCTTTGCGTATATGAAACCCTGGGTTTGATTTCTCAGGACCACATCAATAAAAGAAAGCCTGAAGTGGTTCTGTGGCTCAAGTAGGAGAGTGCTCTCCTTGTACAAGAGAATCTAGGTACAGTGTTCAGGTCCTGAGTTCAACTTCCAAGAATGGTATATGGGCCCACACGCAGGCGCACACACGCGTGTGCACACACACACACACACACACAGACTAGGAGTGATGCTGTTACACAAAATGGTAAGGTACCGGACTTCTTCACTGAGATCATGGTCAGCAAGTTAGCTCCGTGTTCCCAAAAGATAGCCACCCTGGGCCCAACTAGGAGAGGGCAAAAGTTTCAAAACCTGATGAGATTCACCAGCCCTAGAAGACAGGAAGCTTTGTGATGTCAGATATGTGCTTGGATTTCCCAAGCTTGCGAAAAACTAGGAGAGGCATCATAGACCCAACATCGCCCTCAATGAAACATTTCATAAGCTTCAGTGCCCTAGTTGTCTGCCAGAAGGACTTTTGAATTATATTGAGAACTGTATCTGAACACTGGTATATAGTCTCACAAAGGCAGGATAAGTGCACAGAACTTGGCCTGTCATGGGAGATGGCACAAATGAAAGCTTCCTGTCAAAACAGAGCACTGGGGAGAGAGATAGTTGCGAGTACATAGTGACCTTTCTCTCCTGACCTTTGGAGCCCGCCTGCACTCCTCCTCACTATCTGACCCAGATGGAGTTGTTTGTTACACAGCAGTACAGGAATGAGGCCTTTTTCTGCCTGTCCAGGAAATGAGAGAGATTTCGTCCACAAGGCCTGGGATACAGAGAAATCCACAGGTTATACTGGGACCAGTGAAAGGAGCCCTGGAACATGCAGTGTCATGAAAGCAGTCTCTGTTATGAAATCATTTTATTGAATACAAATTTCCTAGCTTGGTGCCATTCATCATAGCTACTCTGGAGCTTCACCTATAGGAATACGTCCATACATACACAAAGATATGGAGGTACAGGCTCTTTGATGAGACAGTTCCTGGGGTTGAACTATGAGTCTAGGCATTGTCCCTGAGCTCCTTTTGCTCAAGGATAGTGCATTAACCTTGAATCACAGCCCCACTTTGACTTTTTCTGTGATCTCTTAGAAATAACAGTGTCATGTACTTTCCTATGCTGGCTGGATTCAAACTAAGATTCTCTACATCTCAGCCTCCTAAGGAGCTGGGATTACAGTCAGCAGCCACTGGTACCTTCTTTCTTCTTCATTTTTTAATCTGGACAATCTGACTTCTTAACAGGGTCATTCCAATGTCTTGAATTTATAAGTTAACTACCCAATGATCTTTATGGCTGTTTTCACTGATAAGGATTTTCTTGCCTCATCTTCCCCTCTGGTCACAGGTTTGAAGCCAAAAGTGAGAAACGAGTGTCACAGGAATTGGGAGAAAATATCCACAGGACATGCCAGTTCTGTCACTTAGCATTGAGCTGCAGTGAATTTACTGTCTCAGGATGAGAGGACTGAAAGCTGCAATGATTCTCATGTCTGCATTGTTCCTTTTGCACATAAAATGATCTAATAATTATGTGTTGTGTGTCTCCAACCTTAAGTATCTAGAACACACTAGAAGCATTTTCATGTATCTCTTTTCCTCTAGTGCCTCTCGAGATTTACAATGAGTTTTTGTGTGGAGCACTCCTCTGTGTATCCTTGAGAAAAGCTGCTTGAATCCTCTTCGGGAAATCGCCATTCAAAGTCAGCCTGAGCAGGAAGTCTGTGAGACTCTTATCTCCAATAAACCACCAGAAAACTGGAAGTGGAGCAGTGGTCCAGAGGAAAGAGCTCCAGCTTTGAGAGAGAAAGCCAAGCAGGAAACACAGGCTAGAACAGGCAGGAAAGCCTGGGAGGTGCTTATGTCCAATTAATGACCAGATGGCTGGAAGTGGAGCTGTGATGGCGGTCACACCTCAGCCTTGGGAAAAACAGCCAAGGAACGCATCGGGCCCTGAGTTTAAGCCCTGGGATGACCACAAAAAAATTTTCAAAAAGAGAAGGCCAAGTATTTTTATCAACACCCTACCTACTTATGTGTGTATATTACCTCCCTGAGTGCAAACAGACTGTATACATTGCTTCTTCTTTTATTTACTTGTTCATTTTTTCAAATATGCTCCTAGTGCATACTGCACCATTTTCTTCATTTCAGACCCATGGCTTTTCTCTTCCAGGTTTCCAGTCCTGTGTCATTATATGATGAGCACTGCAGCTCTCAGCAGCCTTTATTTACATTAATTATTAGGCCAATGCAGGACCAGTCACAAATCAGGCAGGGGAAAAGAAGATCAGGTTTTGTAGAAGTAACCAGTATTCAGAAAATTAAACTAGGGGACTTAAAATGGTAGCATACTTATGTAAAAACTACCATTAAGGAAAAGATGAAGGGGCTGGGAATGTGGATTAGTGAGAAAGTGCTTGCCTAGCATGCACGAAGCCCTGGGTACGATTCCTCGGTATCACATACAAAGAAAAAGCCAGAATTAGTGCTGTGGCTTAAGTAGTAGAGTTCTACAGACAGTGCCCAGACCTTGAGTTCAATCCAAAAACTGGCAAAGAGATACCTAAGTAGGTAGGTAGGTAGATTAGATAGATAGATAGATAGATAGATAGATAGATAGATAGATAGATAGATAGATAGATAGATAGATAGATAGATAGATAGATAGATAGATAGATAGATAGATAGATAGATAGATAGATAGATAGATAGATAGATAGATAGATAGATAGATTAGATAGATAGATAGATAGAAAGTTGATAGATAAATCTGGTCTTGGATGTCAGGAGGAAGGAAGGGAACACTTCCCATTCATGAGGCCTTCTGCAGTGTGCTAGGTCACCAGCATCACCTTCACACAATGACAGAGCAGGAAGACTGTCTCTTTCCCACTTCTAAGGTAGCCAAAGGCCCCAGAGCCACGAGGGCAGAGCTAGGTTCTAACTCAGGGGCTTGGAGACAGAAGAGAAACAGCCCTGCCTCTAGTTGGTCTGGGGATTTGCATTAATTAAGTGGAGAATGAAGGAAGGAGAATGGACTGGCAGAGGTAGAAGGGCTTCAAATCTGACAAATGGAGAGTCAAAAACCCACTCCCTAAGACCAGAGAGCAGGGTTTTTCTACTCTGTTCCTCCCCTCTCCCTCACTAAACTGGCTCTCTATTGGTAACCTAAAGATAGCCTGAGGCTCCCTTCACCTGAAGGAGGAAGGTTAATTAGTCATTATTTGAAGAGGCTGATAAAAGCCTGACCCTGGTGTAACTCTAACAAATATTTCAGGTTTCCCTTCATTGCTGGTTGTTCCTGGAATGAATGAAGTGGTTTGGCAGCTCACTTCCCTGTTGAGTGTGTACATTCTGCCTCTTAATCCTGCAGGGCTATGTCTCGGCACCTAGCCTGGCTTTTGCAACTGTTTTCTTTCCTTCAAATACAGTGTTACACTGGATTTCATCCTGCTAACAGGGCTAGGGCTTGGATTCTGAGAACTTCATTTGAACCTAGGATGGGTCGTTGATGTTTCTTGCCTTCTTCTATAGCTCAGGAACTCTAAGAACATTTAGAGTGCAAGTAAATTCTCATCACCAAGGGAAACACAAGATGCTCTTGTACATCTGACCTTTCAGAAGTGGAAGTCAGAGTGTCAAAGACTTCCCTGCCCTGATTGGCTTCACCCTGTGTTCCTGAGACCTTAGCCTCCGGAGCTAGGTTGATGGGCGTGAGCTACTGGAGCTCTGGTAGGTTCAGAACTGTAATGACATTGACAATAGAAGTCAAATGCTTATTGCAAAGTGTTTGGGGAGCATATTATGCCTTTCAACAATGGACCGTTCAGAACCCTGTAGGACACAAGGTTACAATGCTAGAGTCTGAGAGGCTGGGTATATGGATCTGCTACACTTGAACCTGGAGCTCTAACTGCAATTCTGGTGTACATCAGTGTTCATTTTCCAGAGAATGTTCTCCTCATTAATAAATAGGACAAGTACTTTGATTAACCCTCACTTTTTTTTCCAGGTGTATGTCTCGAACTCAAGCCTGGGCACTGTCCCTGATCCCTTCAGCTCAAGGCTAACACTCTACCATTTTAGCCACAGCGCCACATAAGGTCTTTTGGTGGTTCACTGGAGATGAGTCTAACAGGCTTTCCTTGCCTAGGTTGTCTTTGAACTCTGGTCTTCCGCTCTCAGTCTACTGAGAACCTAGGGTTCCAGCTGTGAGCCACTGTCATCTGGCCTATTGTTTTTGACACTTCTGGGGCTTTATCTTAGGGCCTGGGTACTGTCCCTGAGCTTCTTTTTCTCAAGTCTAGCCACTTGAGCCATTCCACAGCTTCTGGCTTTTTCTGATTATGTGGCAATGAGGATTCAAACCCTGTCATTCATGCATGTTGAGCAAGCTCTTTACCACTAAGCCACATTTCTACCCCACCCTTACAATTTTATCCCTCACCTGCCTATCCTCAAGAAAAGGTTTCTGAATATAAACGTTCTAAAGAGATCCCAATGGGAAGATGTCCAAAGATAAGACAAAGCTCATACTTGGGGCAGACTATAAACTTGTGAAGACTGTGACAAATGCTTCCATTTAATTATGTATTGTGTTTCAACACTTAATAAAATATTAATGAAAAATGAGTCAATATCCTAAATTATTGTGTTTAATTTTAAAATATATGTGCAAAATGTAAAAAAATTATGTGTATAATAATACTAAATACAATAATCAATAAATGAATCAAAGAAAAATAAAATAAAAAATCAATAATAAAAATCATAATGTGAAATTAACATACATATGTAAGTATATATATTACATATGTGTAGAAATATTTTTTCTCTTGCAGGACCTTCATTCAGGACATGGGGATTCTAGCCTGAATTTCTTTTCCTCAAGGACAGTGAGCTCTGCCTGCAACCATGCTGTAAAAGAGTTACCTGGATGGTGAGCTCAAATCCTAGCAATGGCAGAAATACTGGCCCCAGTTCCAAGACAGTGACTTAGTTTTTATTAATGGAAGCAGTTATGTTTTTTCAGTTCCATACTGAACATTTTAAAAAAGCAGTGTAGAATTTTGTACAGCTATTCAGACGTATTTCCCTGAGTGCTTCTCTGAGAATTACATTGTTTCTCTTCTTTTGTTTTGTTTTTTTTTATTTTAAAAATGTTGTACAGATTGGTTACAGTTACAGGAGCAAGTTAATGAGTACATTTTCTATTGAGCATTGTTGACTCCTCCTTTGTTTTGCCCTTACTATCCTTTCCCTCCCATCTCCACAACTACCTCCCCCTGCCGAGGTCAGTGACTTAGTTTTCCATTTTTTGTTGGCACAGGCTTTGAACTCATGTAGTGGCAACTCTTCCCTCACATTGCTAAAGATTTACCAAGATCCTAATTTTAAATCCCAGGCTAGGAAAGAAAACTTGCAGAAATTCCAAACCAGGGAGTTTTATTTTTTTAAATTTAGTTAAATGATTAATTAATTAATTAATCAATTAATTAATTTTTGGCCAAACATAGGGCTTGACGTCATGTCATGGAAACTCTGCCTCAGCTTGGATCTCCCTAGGCTGGGGTGCAGTCTCCAGACACTTAGCCGATCCTGATATCCTAGGTCTAGAGGGATTTTAGGAAGAAAAAAAAGCTGGAAAGCACAAAAAGTGGTGAGGTGCAGAGTGCTGGGGTTTTAAAATTTTTTTCTTTGCATGTTGACCATCCTAGGTCTGAATGATATGGCTGCAGTAGACTTGACCTGTCATTGCTGAGGGCTGGTGGGATATCAGTGAAACCATAGGCCAACCTGTCAACATGGCCCTGGATTCAAATCCCAGTCCTGACACCAACGGCAGGAGATCACAAGAGACTCATTCCTATTCATAGGAATACTGATTAAAAGTGCAGTTCATGCACCAGTCTAGTCAAAAATTGGATGCAATAATAGCAGAATGCTGATTGATCTTAATTAATACTTTATTAATCATGAAAAGAATAATATTCCTTCAATGGAGGTATAATAAAGATCTAAGATTTAGTAGGAAAGTTGTAGGTGTCATTTAATCATAGATAGACAGTCCTGGCACTCTTTTCCAATATATATTTATTTATATACCACCATCTGCCTATCCATGTATCACTGTTTTGGCCAAACCTGGGGGTCGATCTGGGAACCACCTGACAGCCTCATTGGCTAGAGGCTGCCATGTTCAAACTCACTCATTCTTGAATTGAGCCTGCTAGGCACTGAATTCAGATCCTAGCACTGTCAGGCTTGATGAAGAACACATCTAAAATCTAGATGCTTTGTGATAGGATGTAAACAATGTAATAAATGGTATATGTATCATCAGAGTCAATAAAATAAATGGTAAATAAATGAATAAAACAAGAAATAAAATAAATAACCACAGCAAACACAATATGGACTGAACATCTGTACGGAATTACAAATCCTAACTTTAAAATGTATGTAAGATGAAGTTTTCCAGGTCTGAGGCTTGGTTCAGCCCCCCCACTACAAGGAGGGAATGGCGGGAGACCCTGAGATACTTGTTTCTGAACCTAGGAGGAGTCATGGAAAGCGATCGATCTCATCCCTGAATGAGTACTTCCTGCATGATGGGAGTAGGAAATGATAGGCAAGACTCATGGAGTATTGATTATTTGTAAAGAAGAGTTGATGAAGCATGATAATTATCATCACAGTCATGAAAAGGAGGCATCCAGAAAGATCCAAGAAATGGTAGTCACACAGAATGAATTCCATTACAGGTCACCATCTCTCCTACTCTACACAAATATGTACTTATTTGCATACTACCTTCAGCTTATGAATGGATGACTATTATGCAACCCAGTTTCCCCCCGCCAGGGGGACCTCAATCTCAGGTCCTGGGAATGGCCTAGGTCCTTCGTGGCTCACAGGCTGTTGTGCTCATGTGGACCCATTCGCCAATTGGGCCTGCTAGGTCCGGAGTTCAGATCTCATCCCTGCCAAAAGATTCATCTAGATGTCCAAAGCCAATCTTTGCACCTGTTTTTCTTTTCTGTGCAAGTCTTGGGTCTCAACTAGGATTGAGAATAAATGGGCCACCCTGTGGCAATGGGAATAAGTTGTTATCCATGTCAGTCCAGGTATACTTGTCATCATATACTCAAGAAAATACACAATATATCCATGAATAGCATACAAAATAAAGAGAATAACTACACTCAATGCACGATGAAGTCCACACACGGATGTGAATATACATCCATTGTTTCAATGATGCATTGAGGACTATTGAGGCCTCCCTGGGGCTCGATCTCAGTTCCAGGGAATGACCCAGCTCCTTAGTGGGTCACAGTCTGGTGTGATCACGTGAACCCATTGGGCAGTTGGACCTCCTAGGCTCTGAGTTCGATTCCCAGCACTGCCAAAATTTCACCCTGATGTGAAAGGCCAGTTGTTGCATCTGTTTTTCTAGGCTGTGAAAGTTCTGTGTCTCAGCTAGGATGGAGAATGTATAGGCAAGTCTATACTCATGGGAATAGTTTGTCATCCAGTTCACCAGAGTTATGTCTGTCATCTTATACTCAAGAAAATACATAATACATCAATGAATAAGACACAAAATAAAGAGAATGACTACACCAAACACAAGATGCCACCCACCAATGTTTAGAAATATAGATCCTCTGTTTAATTATGAATTTATGGCTGTATTGGCACCCACCAGGGCTGGAACTCAGGTCCTGGGAATGGCCTAGCTCCTTAGTGGCTCACAGGCTGGTGTTGTCAACATGTCCCTTTCACTCATTGGGCCTGCTGGCCCTTGAGTTCAAATCCCAGCACTGCCAAAATATTCAACCTGATGTGAGAATCCAATTGATCCACCTTTTTTCCTGTCCTGCGAAAGTCCTGGTTCTCAGCGCAGATGGAGAATGCTATATAGGCACCTCTATAGCCATGGAAATAGGTTTTCATCCATGTCAGCACAGTTATATCTGTCACCATACTCAATAAAATACACAATATATCCATGAATAAGACACAAATTAAAAAGAATAACTACAATGAACTCAAGATGCATACCACTCCTGTAGGTAAAGAGAGATCTTATGTTTAGAAAAGGTGGGCTTATTATTTTGTCCAGTGCTGGGCCTTCAAATCAGGCCCTGGACCAGGCCTGACATTCTAGTCTTCAAGGATGGTGAGCTTCAATTCTCCCACAGTGAAACAGAGCTACCCAGACCTGAGTTCAAATCCCCGCACTGACAAAAGATTCATTCTGATGTCAGAAGCCAGTTGTTACACACGTTTTCCTCTCCTGTGAAAGAAGAGGATGGCGAATGCATAGGCAACCCTACAACCATGGCAACAGGTTGTCGTCCATGTCAGCACAGTTATACCTGTCACCATAGTTAGTAAAATAAACAATACCTCCATGAATTAGAGACAAAATAAGGAGAAGTGCACCAAACACAAGATGCTGTCTACACATGTATGTCAATATTGATCCTATGTTTAAATTATGAATGTATGAAATTATGAACTTATAGTGGACCACCCTGGAGATCAATATCAGATCCTGGGAATAACCTAGCTCTTTGGTTGCTCACAGGTTGGTGTGTTCACCTTGATTTATTGGTCAATTGGTCCTTCTAGGCCCTGAGTTCAGATCCCAGCAATATTAACAAGTGGATCGTCAAGTAAGAAGCCGAGGGTGAAACTTGTTTTCCTTTTCTCTGAGAATTCTAGGTGTCAAGCATGATGGATTACATTTCTACAAACCTAGTGCTCTGTGATAGGATGTCATCAATGTAATAAACGAAATGGGTTTCATATAGTAAAATCAATGGTAAATAAATGAATTAAACAAAAAATACAAGGAACAACCACACCAAACATGTATGGACTGAACATCTATAGGTAAGTATAAATCCTATCTTTACAATGTATATAAATAGTATGTTTTCCAGGGATGGGGCTTGAATTCAGGACTAGTGAACAGGCTTGATTTTCTTATCCTCAAGTACGGTGATCTTCCCCTTCATCCACATTGCTGCAGATTTACCCAGACCCTTAGTTCAAATCCAACACCTGGCAGAATAAATAGCGGGAATTGCAAGCCAGGGAGCTAATTTTATAAAACTTTTTCTCAGCATTGGGCTTGAACTCAGGTCGTGGTAACTCTGCCTCAGCTTCGATCACCCTAGGCTGGGGTGCAGCCACGGGACTCACAGCTGATCCTGGGATCCTCGACCCCCAGGCCTTTCAGGGAAAACAATGTACAGAAAAACTGTGGCCTTTTTAGGTTTTCTTCCTTTGCACGTGACCCTCCTGAGTCTGAATTACACTGTTGCAAAAAGTGCTTCACCTTGCATTGCTGAAGGCTGGCAGACTATTGGGGAAGCCATAGGCTCACATGGCAATATAGGCCCTGTCCAACCAATGGCAGGAGATACTAAGAAATAGGTTTCCAACCATAGGAATAACAATGGAATGTTGTCAATGTCACAGAATGAGTTGTTCGTGAATAGTGCTCCATAAAATTAGGCAGCATGATTTCAGGAAGCTGATTGATTTTATTTAATATTTATGAAGCATTAAAATATTATTATTACTTACAGGAACACAAAGATTTCACGACACTGATTTCTTTTAAGAAAGAAAACATTTACATTACTTACATGGACACATAATAAATACCCAAGAATTGGTAGGAATGTAGTCTATATAACTAAATAATGTATAGACATCTCTGACACTCTATAAAGATATATATTTATTAGCTTACTGGCATCTGCATGTCAATCTGTTCTTATTTTGTTAACTCCTGGGCTCAATCTCAGGTCCTGGGAACAGTCTGTCCACTCAATTTGCCCCAGGAGGACATGCTGACACATAATTTCATTATGTGTCCATTTTATGAATGTGATTGTTTAAATGCTTAATAAAGTATTAACTTAAATTGATTAGTGTCCTATAATATAATTGTGTATAATTTTATCATAGAATCATTCAAGAAATACCCATTCAATCATGACATACACAATATTCCATTGGGTATCATATAGATAGAAACAAGTTTCTTAGGATCTCCTGCCATTTGGAGGTGGAAGGATCAGGATTCAAACTGTGAGCTCCAGCTCCCACCACATCAACCCGAGAATAGGGTACTCACCAGTCTGTCCAAGAACATCAAAAAGACCAATGATTAGGCAGGCACCAGTGGCTCTCAGCAGTCCTCCTTGATACTTACAAGGCTGTGAAAGGAGGATCATGGTCAAAGTCACCCAAGCTAAGAAAGTCCTTGAGACCCCTTTCCAACTTCATTGCCAACATATCAAGTGTGGAGGGTCAGCCTTAAGCAAAAGCAGCTCACAGACTGTGTCCAGATCTTTAGTTCAAGCTCCAGGATTGGCAACAAACAGACATACACAACAAACTGTGCAGCCATCCAGCTAAAGCAGGTTACCCTCTTGTCCCCAACTGCATTGGACAGAGTTCACTGGGAAAAAGGCTAGGGTAGCCGCTGTCATCTTGTTCTGCCCATACTGCCTGCATCACAGGATTCCGGCCACACCCCCATTCTTTCATGTTCCTTTCTGACCAATGGGATACAAGAATGGTGGCCACGCCCACATTCCATGCTGCTGGGTAGCACCAGGATTCCCTCTGTTTGTTTACAACACTACCAGAAGTTGAGGAAGGTAGAGGTGGTTGAGTGATCAGCAAGAAACTGGAGTATAGTAGGAAATTGATGCTCCCACCAGTGCCCCAGCTCCCTCCCCCCTTCTTGCGGTGCTGGGTTTCAAACCTCAGGCAATGGCGCACTACCATCAGGCATAAGGCCCCACCCAGGTCCCTGACTCTGGTCCTCTGCTCTGGGCCCATGTGTCCACAATGCCACCTCCATCGCTGCTCTTCCCACCTGGAACGGCTGCCAACATCTTCTCCAAGCAGCAGAGGTGAGTGGCTGCCCCAACACCACCCCTGCCCCTGGTCAGACACTCCACTGGGGGCACCATGACCCCCTGCTTGTTTCCTCTCCCTGCCTCTGAGGAGCCAACTTTCTGTCTTGGGCATTTCTGAGAAAGAGACTCAATAGAGACTCAGGCTGTGCTGGATCAGGGTCCTCTTATCTGTGACAGGTATGCTCCACCAAGCATGGTCCTCTGTAGTTGGGATGGTAGACGTGTAGCGCCATGCTCAGTTATTAGTTTAGATAGATTATCCCAAACTTTTAGTCCATGCCAGCAGATTCTTGACCACAGGTGAAGTTCTGGATAGTGCCGAAACCATCGGACCTCAGTCTCCTCACAGGACAGTGAGGAAACAAGGGATTTATACAGAGGGAACTGTGGAGCATGGCTAGGCACAGAGGGAGCATCCTTCAGATAAGGTTCTCGGCAATTCTGTGAGCATATGACAGGAAGATACCCGGAAAGGGCTCAGGTGGGATCTGTTATTAATTGTGCAACAGGTGTGGGATTATGAAACAAAACATGGCTCTCATCATTACCCTACCCCCATGAGGAAGGGGATCCTTCACTCTGTTAAGTTTTGCAGCTGAGGAAACAGATGCACGGAGAAGCTGGGTGACCTGCTTATGACCTCAAGGTCACAGGAAGCTCAGCCTGACTTCTCTACCATGCTCCCTGGGACAATGGGTGCTATTCAGTCCACTTCATGTGGTGGGAATCCACTTCTTGTCAGTTGTGGGTCTTGAACTCTAGGCCTGGACGCTGTTCCCGAGCTCTTCAGCTCAAGGCTAGTGCTCTACCACTTGAGCACACTTCCGGTTTTCTGGTGGTTGTATGAAGATAAGAGTCTCACAGACGTTCCTGCCCAGACTGGCTATGAACCCTGATCCTCATATCTCAGCCTGTTGTGTAGCTAGGATTAGAGTTCTGAGCCACCAGCACCCAACTTAAGCACAATGCTGATTTTCTTTCTTCGTCTCTCTCATAGTAACTGGCTGAATATTTTCTGAATGAGGTGGCCCAGTGTCCTTATGTGGCTAGAACCCAAGGTAGCCTTCTCATTCAGGAGGTGGGCTGTGGGTCAGGAGCAGTCTAGCTCAGACTGTTGAAACAGTTCCATGACGTAAGCCCCTCTGTGCCCTGTCTACACCATGACGATTATTCATTTTCCATCCAACCTTCCTGGACTTATTGTATTGTATTGTTTCTTACATCATTTTCTATCACCTGGCCAAAATTATGATAAAGTTATGGAATGAAAATGTAATGCCATCTTAAGAAAGTCACTTAGGGCTCTGTGAATGTGGCTTAATGGCACGGTGATTGCCTAGCATGCATGAAACCCTGGGTTCAATACCCCAGTACCACATAAACAAAAAAAAAAAAAAAACACGGGAGGTGGTGCTGTGCCTCAAGTGGTAGAATGCTAGCCTTGAGCAAAAAAAGAAAGACAGAGAGACAGAAAGAAAGACAGAAGGAAAGTAAGAAAGAAAGAAAGAAAGAAAGAAAGAAAGAGAGAAAGGAAGAAAGGAAGGAAGAAAGGAAGGAAAAAAGGATGGAAGGAAGAAAGGAAGGAAGGAAGGAAGGAAGGAAGGAAGGAAGGAAGGAAGGGATGGAGGAAGGAAGGAAGGGAGGGAGGAAGGGAGGGAGGGAGGGAGGAAGGGAGGAAGGGAGAAAGGAAGGAAGGAAGGAAGAAAGAAAGAAAGAAAGCCCTGGTTTTCCCTTATTCGCAATAACTAGTGTATGTCTGAGTCAAGCAGAAAAGATCAGATAAGTTGCTGTTAGGGAAATGAACACTACGATATGTATTTAAATGTTTTTTTCTTTCATGTGATTGTTTCTAACACATTAATAAAATTATTTCTTTGTTGTTTTGTATGTCCCTCACCCAGAGTATAATCCTTGCTTTCACTGTACTTGATAATGGTATAATTTGTGGAGGGGAAGGGAAAAAAATCATCATTTAAATAGGGATACAGGTGGACCCATTGCAACAATGAGATATGCAAGTCGTTATGTCTAAAACAAACTTTACAACTTTGGTGGGGGTTGGGAAGGAGGATTGGGTCTGGGGGCAGGTGGAGGATGGGAGAGGGTGGGAAGGGGAACCAAAGGAGGAGGATACAATGCTTGATAAGAAATGTACTCATCTTGCCCATGTAATTGTAACCCTTCTGTACAGAAGGTTCACAATATAAAAAGAAAAAAATCAGTAAATGCAAAATAAAGAATCCATACTTTGAATATATAATTGCTCCTTACAAACTGACACCTGACAATAGTCTCTAATTCATGTATTTTACTTATAATAATGTGTTAAAAAAAAAAGTTTTGGTTATTAGGTCACAGCAATTAATGCCAGGAATGTGCTTAGATGTCAGGTGAAGATTAATTCTGGAAATTCAAAGATTCCAGGATTTTGTGTGGTCACTGCTAATCACAAAGAGAAGGGTAATCTAAGTGACATTTAGAAACCTTTTTGGTCAGTGACCGCAACAAAAAGGCAGAGGCTAATTAATAGTTGTGACACAAGAGAAAAAATAACTCCAGAGGGAAGGAATGAATGATAGTAACTAAGGTATACCAGAAATTGTTCTACAAAAAAATTTTGGTTATTGAAGAACTAGTTTTCAACTAGGCTTATTCCTCATTGCCTTTAGCATTCTAAATCTCTTAGGCTAGTTCTTAATCTCTGTGTGATAAATATATCTCTCTCTATGCTGTTCTTTCTTACTCGATATGCTTTGCTTTCTAAAAATCTGTCTTTCTATATTTCTCTATGAACATTTCCTGATACTAAATACACCTATACAGGTGGTAGAGGATGCTAATGGAGGGGTACCATAGCTAATGAGGCATTAATGTAACAGAATGGAAAAGGAGGACATATTTATTGCTACCTCAAATTTTCTGAAAAACTGCAATGGCATCATTGGGTTCAAATTTCCATTGTTTGTCTACATAGTGTCATTCAGTGCACATAAATGCAAATATGAGCCAGGTGCTGGTGGTTCACCCCTGTTATACTAGCTACTCAGGATGTTGAGACCAGAGGATTGTGGTTGAAAGCCAGCCTGGTCAGGAAAGCACATGAGACCCTTATCTTCAATTAAACACCAGAAACCCGGAAGTGGTGCTGTAGCAAAAGTAGTAGAGCACTCAACTTGACCTGAAGAGCTGAGGGACAGCGCCCAGGATCAGAGTTCAAGCCCCACGACTAACAAATAAAGTGAAATATGACTTTGTTTCCCCCAAAGGAACGACAAGATTAATAATCTTCCCAAGCAGAAAAATAAATTCCAAAATGATTCAATAAACCTACTTTTTCTAAGTTATTTACTTTATGGCTTCTTTGCTGGCCATATTCTCTACTTTTAAAAATTGTTAAATATTAGCTTTACAAACTTCATCAAATATTAGATGTTTCAAAAGAGAAGTCTATTCAGTTGATGTCACTTAGCTTTCTTACTATCTTAGTTCAAAGCTAACCCAGGCAGGATAGTCTGTCACACTCATTTCTAATGAACCACCAAAAAAGAACAAGTAGAGTTTTGGCTCAAGCAGTTGAGTACTAGCTTTGGGGGCAGATGGGCAGGAAAGAAAACTGTTCAGGGACAGGGTCCAGCATCTGGGTTCAAGCTCCAGAACCAGCACAAACTAAACAAACAAGCAAACAAAAAAAAACCAGATATTTCTTTGGGACCCTCCTTAAAGGAGTACTCATTTGACCAGAGGCTCCTTTTGGTGATCATACTCACTGGATCCTGCTTTTTTGGAATCCTTATTGCTCTGGAGAACTCAGGACCAGACTAAACAAATTGATAATTGACTCCTACAAATAGAGATTCATCTCAGGGGTGAAATATCCATCCATAAGGCACTTTAAAACCTCGATGTCTTTGTTTCTTTGCAGTAGAACACTTTTAAAACAACGTTATTTCCTTTTGTTCTATGATGGCTTTCAAATGGCACATTATTTCTTTTTGTAATACTCTCAACTATAACTTTACAGAAAAGTTTTATATGAGTAAAGAACATACTCAAAAAAGTCCAGGACAGAGTTTCCTTCAAGCCTGGGGATTCTTTTCTTGTACAGTAGAAAGGAAAGCACAAGTTAACTTGAACTTTGTCATTCCTCAATGTTCCGTTCCTCTCCTGGGATCAGTTTCCATATCCAGTTACCATTACTTCAAGTAATAATCGATGGCGCTGCTTGAGGTATAATGAATGTTTTCTGGCTTCACTGAAATAACACAAGGATACCTTTGGAACTGAGGTAACATGTGTTTCAGAGAAAACAGTAAAGAGAAAATAAGAAATTTATATTGCTTATAAGTATATTATCCATGAGTATATTGAGTTCAAACTTTGTAAGGTCTCTGTAAATTAAAGTGAATTTTAAATGGGAAGAAGGTTTTCAGATCATTCTTTTTGTGAGTGTATGTACAACACATTATTTCCCAGGTGTATATGAGTTAACATTAAGGGAAACTATAGCAATAAGAGGAGAAAGAGAAGTTCTGTGTTAAAATATATGGGTTCAATACACTATAGAAGACTCTACAAATAAGACAACATTGAAACAATAAAGCCAAGTCCAGTATGCAGATTTATGGGAGTGATATAGAGAAAGCATTACTCCTAGGTGGAACACGAAGTATGAGGCCACTCCCTTCCTAAATCACGCTTGCTAATCACACAACTCTGTAGAAAGTAGAATGGAAGTATAATTTTGGTTCCAATGCAAGTCAGATATAAGAGCATGGACTTAACTGGAAAAAAAAATCCATCTTGAGAGAACAGGGCTTATACTAGTAATGAACTGCTGGCTAAGATGATATTTCTTTTTTCTTTGCTTATATATTTATTGTTGTTGGTGGTGGTCTTTGCACTTGAAATCTGGGCCTGGGCACTGTTCCTCTGCTATTCAGCTCAAGGCTAATGCTCTACCATTTGATCCACAGTGCCACTTCCAGTTTTCTTGTAGTTAATTGCAGAAAAGTGTCTCCGAAACTTTCCTACCCGGGCTGGCTTTGAACCCCAATCCTCAGATCTCACCACCACTCAGCTTACTATCAAATTTCTAACAGTGTACACTCAGGATATGTAATGGGTATATTCATCTATCTTTATATGAATTCTTGAGTTAAAAAACTGGGCTAGAGCATAGACTTACACTCACAAAAATGATTATAGCTTAAAAGTTGATACTCCTAGAGAAATAAAACCTAAGAATGTAAAGGAGTCTGGGAAGTTCCGTTTGCATCCAGCTAGGGAAGAACAGTCTTTGCAACAGTACCTATAATTGAGGAGCCAAAAGCTGGATTGGAAGAATGACTCAGGTGATGGAATACCAGTCATGAGCAAGATTGATGAATAAGAGCTTGAGGCTTTTTCATACAAACATGCACATACACACTGAGGCACTTATATGTGCACACACAAATACACAAATGAAACGACTCTCATAAGATGTAGAAAAGTTAGAAAACAATAGAAAATATGTCCTGAGTAAGACTAGAATCATGTGATAATTTTTAATATAAGAAAGGCCTCAAATTACTTTTTTCAAAAATGTTTGCGAATATTACATAGGTAGGGACCAGAGATAGTAAGAGAATCAAGTAATCATTATTAAAGTTATTGGATCCATTGAGGAATGAATCAGAGGCCCCGCAGGTGCATGTGAAAATGTTCATATCCTGTGTCAAATGTTAGAAAATGTTTGAAAATAGTACAGGAACAGTCTGCGCAGTGTAGGGGGTAATATCACTGGAGAAATTCAGAATTGCTAATTTGTAACTAGATTAAATAAAACAAGAAACTATGGCAGAGCAATGTGATATAAGCCTAGAATTCTAGCACTCAGACTAAAACAGATTAGAGAGTAGAATTACATAGTGATACCTTCCCTGGACCAGGTAGTATAATTTTGTCTTAATAAAACAAACCAAACAAGAAAGGAATACACAGTTGGAAAGTTGGGCTAATTTTGTCATTTTTGAGAAGTCAAGTTACCTATTGAAATGCAACTCATATATAATCCTCACTTGTGTTTTAAATTCTCTCTCCATTACAGAACATTCTTAGATGCAAAATGACTCATGAATACCTTCCAAAATTTGAGAAAGTAAGTAATCATCATTCTGTTGGATTCCAAAGAAATAATGGAGGATTACAAAAGCTTAAGCCTGAGAAATAGCAAAGTTTGTCTAATGTAGGACTTTGTAAATGTTGCTAAATTAGAATTGAGATTTAAAATAAATATTTTGGTTTTGTTTGTAATTTCATATTCTATTGGATACTACAAAATTCTTTTCTTTTTTGTCAGTCGTGTGGCCTGAACTCTGGAGCTGCACACTGTCCTTCAGCTATTCAGCTCAAGGCTAGTGCTCTACCACTTGAGCCACAACACCACTTGCGGGTTTTTTCGCTTATGTGGTGCCAAGGAATCGAACCCAGGGCCTCATGCATGTAAGGCAAGCAGCCTACCACTAAGCCACATTCCCAGCCCCAAAATTATTTTGAAGTAGAGGGTTTAATTGACAAATTCACAAATGATTCTTGCAGTTTACTTGCCTAGAATATTCTTTCAAGAGAGATAAAATTAGAAATTAGTTAATAGATAATCCCAACAATTCATGTATAAAATGATAATGTGAATAATGTAGACAGAGTTGCCAAGAAATGGATGATATTAATTTATAAATTTAGAAAAAGCAATTTTTCGAGGCTTTGGTATAACATAGTATGAGGAGAATAATTGTGTGACATCTTCTTTCTTCTACCTATGTAACACAGGAAGCAATTTCCTTAATTATGTGCCTCTGTATACAATGAGAAAAAATGCTAGGTTTGGGGTTTGTTTTCATTTTTTTTTGTATAATTGGTTTGTCCTAGTGCTTGAACTCTGATCCTGAACACTGTCTCTGAGCCTGTTTATGCTCAAGGCTTGTGACCTACCACTTCAATCTCAGTGCCACTTCTGTCTGGCTTTTGCTGAGAAGTTTATTGGAGATAAGCATCTAAGGAACCTTCCTGCCTGGGTGGGCTTTGAACTGTAACATTGCACTCTTAGCATCCTGAATATCTTTGATAGTTAAAAAAGTATAAATATGAATAATATTTGCAAATGTTCTGATCTCAAGAATACCAGTGGGGGAAAATGATGCAACCCAGTTTATTGTGGTGTTCTTTCCAGAACATAGAAAGCATCACATTAGCAGAGGTGTAGTATTTTTTCACAATAGAGATAAGCCATTCGTGATGTAAATTAAGGGAACTTTGAGGTGCACCCTATACCTTGGAAACTGTTGGGCTAGGATGACTTTATTTCATAAATCTTCTGATTAATGGTCACAGAAATAATAGCTTACTCTGATCAAGAATTGCTTACTCTTGAAGAATTAATTATTACAGATGCTTCATAGTTTTATCCTTTACCAGAATGTGGCTATTTTTCTGTTTACTTCTCAATCTGTAGCAACCAATTGGAATATGAATCTATTGCAGAATTACATAACATGCAAACAGGTACTGTTTTGAAGCTCTCAGGTAGGAATGTTCAGAATTTGAAAATGAGTAGTTATTAGTCATAGGAATTTTGAAGAACACATATATTCTGCCCTTTTAACAACTTATTTACTTTTAAAAGTTATGGGTTTCAATAGAATGAAACTGTTTTCTGTTTTAGTATGAGAAAGTTTAAATTTATTCTTTTTTCAAAGTATTGACAAGTATATTGTGAAAATATTGTCTAGGTAGATAACATTCAAGTTGATGGCCCTTTGATTAAAAAGGGGTAATTAATTCATATTTAATGCCAAATAGTATTGATTTTTAAAAGTTACTAAAAATAATAATATTTACTATACCAATACAGTGAAATTTTATTTCGTGTAGCTTATTTATTTAATTTAATTTTCTTGTCAAAGTTATGTAAAGTGGAGTTACAGAAATTGTAAGGTAGTGAATACATAATGTTTCAAACTTGTTATCCCCTTTCTCATTTTTCTCACAGTTTTCCTTCACCACAATACCCCTCACAAGTTGTAATGTACATTTCCATCATATTGTCTTGTGAGCATTGCTATTGTATTGGTTTGCCCTTTGTCCTGTTTCTCGCCATTTTGTTGTTCCTATTCCCTTCCTTAATTAAGGTAAATGTATACCAATACACAGGGTATCAAAATCAAATACAGCAGGGAATAAACCATAGGGAAAAATGCCAAAAGAAAATAGAAATCACATAGTACATTAAAAACAACAACCGCAAATAAAAATCTGTTTCCATATCTTGGATTACATTTTGCTTAGCATCAGCATATATGGTCATATATATAGCATAACAAAGCCCCTGGAAAATAATAGTTGCATGGACACGATATTATGAAAACTACATGTTAACTGTTTTTGATGGTAAAGGTTGAATTAGGATTCTGTTAAAGGAATTTCAAAAGAGTTTTAAAGTTATGACAGGTAAATTTTAATTGTTCAAAATTTTTAACAAGTTAGCCTATTAAAATTTTTTTTAATTGCCTGGGAGAAAAGGCTTTCATGCAAAGAAATCCATGGAGACTTAGCTGAGAGGGAGCAATGTGGGTGAAGATGGCTCTTTTTCACACGAAACAAACAAACCTCACAAACCTTGCTGTAAATCCTGTAGGTTACCTTGAGAATTGTCTTTACCCAAGAAATAAACTCTTACTGTGTGAAACAAGGTTGTAGTGGAATTTAAATTCAAACTTCTTTAAAAATAGACATCAAAATTATGATTTGACCTTTACTAACCAAACAGTAATTCTCTGAAAAAGATAATTGGGGTCAAACTATTTAGGGAGAAAGTTCCCTCCACAATGAAAGAAGGTATTGGGTTTACACTTTTCTGTTTATAATACATTCTACAATGTCTTTGCACATAAAGCACTGAAACACAGAAAAAAATCTGATTGAATACTTCAAACCAATGATTTCACATTTCTAAGTGGCTCAAAAATATAATATCATTATTAACATGAGACAGTGAAGACTTCTCTTATTACATAAGCCAAAAAGTTTTGGGATCAGAAAAGAAGAGCAAATGGAAATAGTAAGAAAACAGTGTTCTTAGAAGCCCTAGCTAAGCGTATTGGCTTCAGCAGTGGAGGGAGGCCAAAACTTTTTAAAATAGATTGTCTTAATATTTTTGCTACCTAAAGTGGTTTTACAGAGCCTATTTGGCTCGCTTCAATGCACACTAGATCGAATGAAGATATAAAAATAAATTCCACATCCAAATAAAACAGTTTTAAAAGAGAAACCATGAAGACGTAGCAGTGGGGGAGGCCTTATTGTCCTTCCACTTCACTAGACTTTAAGCCAAGAAGCTGTGATTAATTGGAAATCAGGTAAGAGCTAAGAGGAGGACATAGAAATAGGACATAGAAGTATTGTCCTTTGTAACAGACACTGTCATCCAAGGTATGGGTGATTTAACTCTATTCTTCTCCACACATCTTGTTTGTTTGTTTTTTGGGTTTTTTGTTGGGGGGGGAGTCTGGTCGTGGGGCCTGAACTCTGGGCCTGGGCGCTGCCCCTCAGCTCTTCAGCTCAAGGTTAGCACTCTACCACTTGAGCCACAGCGCCACTTCCGGCTTTTTTTCTTATGTGGTGCTGAGGAATCGAACCCAGGGCCTCGAGCATGCAAGGCAAGTACTCTACCACTGAGCCAACTTCCCAGCCCCTCCATACATCTTGTTAAGCAAATGCAAGACCAACAGAAAAATAATCTATTGAAGTAATTTTGCAAAGAATAACTTCACTGTTCCTGATATGGTATCTAACAAGAGTCTTAAGTGAGAAGATAAAAGTGGAGTCTTCTTCGGTTTCCTCTAAGCATCTTGTTAGCAAACTACATCTTTAAGGTTAGAAGTAATTGAACCAAAAAGTGGTGGAGTACTTATTTTTGTGGGCACTTTAGACACAAGAAGACTTTCAAGGTAAAAGAACAAAAAAGTATAGCTAAATATTTGTGATCACAGCTTCTTGGACTGGTTTTGTGGAGACAACGTTTTACATGAGAGTTTGTCCTCATTATCATAGATGTTGGGTTTTCGTGGCAACCAAATACAAGAGGGAAGTTTAATGGACTCGCTTGGACAAGTAAACAGCATAATAGAAAAAATGGCAAATACTATTTAGTGAATTACGTTGACCGATTACTTTGCCAGAACAAAGAAGGAAAGATATAATTCAAAATCACTTGACTGAAAAGTATGAAAAAGAATAGTAAAGAGCGATGAGAGAAAACATAGAGGACTGTTTTCTCTCCAATGGAGTAATGGGTTTTGTTCTTGTTTCTTCCATTCTATATTCACCAGCTATCAAGTGTATCTCAGGACTGGAATATCCAGTTCAGACAAAGAGATCTCCCATTAGAAAATATTTGCTGCAGATGTAGGTGATTTATAACGTTAGACAATCTATTTAAGTCTGTTCAAAATTCTCCCCTACCCCAAACTGCCCTCTTTGAACAGTTGGTTTGCTTTTCCCATACTGCTTTTGATTAACTATTTAAAATTTTGAGAGGTCATATTCATACTCTCTAGAGATTGCCGTTTGGTTGTGATTTTTGTGTGTTTGGTATTTGTTGTGTTTTTAACTGAATTTCAAAAGGTTGTGGTAGTGTGTTACAATTAAATATGTCCTTGTAATTGTCCAGTGCTCCTGGATCAGAGTCACTCCTTCTATCATTCTCAACCAAACTCTTCTCCAAGATTTATTTCAGATTTATCACTTCCTTTATCACATGTGTACATTGAGTATTCTAGTTGTACTTGCCATTTTTTCATTTTTCATTCATTCTATGTTTTTACTAATATTCTTCTCTGGTTTCAACTTCTTGATAGTCATTCTTTTAAACTGTCTGTTCATACTTTGACAGGTTTATGTACATTCCATGGCATTTCAATCCTGCATATACTTGAACTGATAACAGCTTATATTTCCATAATTAATTCATCTGCAATAACAATTTGCAAGACTGGAGACGTGAAGCACCTAGACATGATTTTATTCTTATCCATTTGGAAGATTAATCTCTAGTCAACAAGAAAGTTTAAAAATGGCTTAGAATGTTTTCCTAAATAGCAGTTTTTATAAATGGCTTCGTACAATGGTTTGTGATTATTTTATTTTACATGGGATAATATTTTCTACTACCTATAACTTTTGGGAAAAGAAGAAAAATAAAATTTATTACTGTGGAGGAATATGATAGAAATAGAAGACAGATTTTATGTTTGTCACATTTCTAATGAGTACCCATATTCAAAACGTGAAGTCATCTTTATTAAAGAAAACATCAATCAACATGATAAGGCAAATATCCGTGATCTTTTAAAATGTACCTTATTATTTGATGAAACTTACTTTATTAGCTAATGTTTAGGCTTGAAATATGGGAGGCTGATCTATGTAACACATTTCTGGAAGGCATCTACTGAACAACACAAATGGAGGGGGCTACTATTTCTATAATTTAAGGAATGGTTGAACCTGTTTGGTATTAGTGCTGGATAATAAATCAACTCTATTGTAACTTGTTCCTTCCACTTGAAAAACTTGTAATGTCACTAAGTATCATCTACTCGTCAAATGTTATTTTGGAGAATGTGTCTTTAAAAAGTTTATTTGAGGGGCTGGGAAGGTGGCTCAGTGGTAAAGCACTTGCTTGCGTGCATGAGGTCCTGTGTTCAATTCCCCAGCATCACATGACCAAAAAAAAAAATCTGGAAGTTGTGCTGTGACTCAAGTGGTAGAGTCCTAGCCTTAAGCTGAAGAGCTGAGGGACAGCGCCCAAGCCCAGAGATCAGGCCCCACACCCGGACCCCCTAAAAAATTATTTGAAAAGGAATATATTTTCAGGAGATTAAATATAGGTTACCATTGATTTGAGAATGACAACCTTTTTATACTACATAACCAAGTTTTACTGAAGTACCAGTGTTTTGAAGCACTAAGGATCTTCTCAATTAATGTTTTTCTGAATGATATTTGACTTCTAATTCAAGTTTTCCGAGCGTAGGTAGACAAATTATGGATCTATCCTTCCAGGAACTATTTTTTTGCCCTACTTATACTAGACTGAAATCTTTCATTAATCATTAGGAGAGGGGTATTAAAAATATTCTTGTGACATTTGTGATCATGTTCACTCATATGGGCTAGTCATCTGTAAATTGAAAGTGTGAATTACAGTAGTTTCTCTCAGATTTTGTGATCTCATCTTTCATTTTTAAGTTGCCTTGCATTTCACAATTGCCTACTGCTAAACCCTTTGTAATTGGGGCACTAAATTATTATAGGAAATGAGAAGTTAAGATGAGTCTTCAATTACTTTCTGTTGGCATGTTGCATGGGCCTAGGTGGGAAGACTTGCCCTTGTTATCTGATGATGCAGATAACTGGGACCTGGGATCCTAGGATGCGTGCGTCCTGTAGAATAATAATACCTTTTGGACATCATATCAGCAAAATTTGGGTATGATCAGAAATATTTAGAAAACCATTCTGGGCCAACGAGTTAAAACAATATACAGAGCAGCAGAGTAAAATCCCTTGCAGATTAGAGGAAAACAACATTGTTTTTTACCATGTGAATTTCAGTAGACTAAGAACACTTAGAAGGTATCACAAGTTTATACCGAAGACATTGCATTGATACTTCTTATATTCTAATATATATTCTAAACCTAATTATTTATATTCCAATCTATTTATTGTAATAAATATCAATTTATTTGTCAAATTATCGATTAATTCTAGTAAGTTTCATTGTGTGAAACATAAAATTAGCACATATAAATATAAAATATATAACTATATGTAATATAAAGAAATGTTTTTCATTGTTCTGTTGTGGTTAGGGTATCAAAGGCAACTCTGTTTTACAGTATTATTCCATTATCTCTACCCCAGAGTTTGGTAGAGTTAGACCTAAAGCTTTACCATTTGTAGATTTACACCCTAGAGGCAAGAGGAAACACTGTGATTAAAACATTACCAATTTAAGGCCTAATATCAAGGAGAAAAATATGGACTTCTCCTGGAGCTATGGAAATATTTGGTGATAGAAATTCAGTAGTGTAAGTTCCTGCCTGGTTGGATGGTCAGGACATTAGGTAATCATGCATAAGAACAATTTTTTTCCACCTTCTTGGCTTTAGCTACTTTTGAAATGGTAGGTATAATAAACAATTATATTATGATAAAATACTTTCTAGTCAGAACTGTTTATTTCTCTATGATCCCTTGCAACTAAGATTAGTTTTTTTCCAGTAAGATAATCTTTGCTGTCAGGGTAAGATATTCTGTTTGGTCTGTTACTACATGGAAGAAGGGTAAAGGGTCAGTAGACACTTGTGCCAGTAAGACCTCATTTGGGAAATTTTAAGCTGCAAAAGTTTAGAAGTAGCACTTCAGCAAGGCTTACTTTGAATCCATTAGCTCCACAAAGCTAACTCAGTTGATAAATAAGTACTTGAAAAGCCATCTCTTTGAACCTAGCCATAATGGCTTCAAAGTATGATCAAATTTAAAATGAAAATGACTTACAATAGTCATTGGCAAAAAAATGCAAGTTTGAGCAATCTACCAAACAATATGTTTTTCCACTATACACAGAATTTCAGAGAAATAAGATCAATAACATTGTTAGTAACAATAAGGTTTCCTTGCTACAAATAGGCAACCAAGGATATATGCCTGTATAAAGATTGCATCATTAACAACTTAAATTTACAGGATACTACATGCTCCAGCAGCACGTATACATAAATTACAACAATATAGAGATTAACATGCCACTTGTACAAGGATGATATGAAAATATGCGAATTATTCCATATTTTTCATTCTTCAGTTGCTAGAAATGAAAAACAGTTATTAAAAAGTTGATTACAAAAATACAAGTGTAACAACATATGTGATTCATATAATTAAAAGTTAGTTTGACATCAGTGTATTAAATCTTCAATTTAGAAAGGTCTTTACATAGCATAACCTTTACAAAACTTTTGAAATTAGATAATATTTTAATTTTATCCCAAAGAAATAAAATACTATAAGGACCTAGGAGAAAAAAGAATCTTAAACTGTTTTTATATGGAATTCAATCTGTAAGGACACATTTATTTATGAATTTATATAATATATAATAATGTAGTATTCAAAGCATTATATCTAGGAGAGAATGAAATAGATTATGGACATTTTACAAACAGAATACAGAATATGTTAAAATATACTTTCTTCAGACAAGCACCGGAAATGTCTTTAGGTTCTGTACTACTCATTTCAACAGATACATTAAAATTATTTCTGATTTTAAAAATCACAAGCTCTACAGAAATCATTATAGATGTATACAAACAACTCTTGAATATATTTTGACATCAAAGTCAGGCAATTCATTTGGAAGAATACCATGGAATCCATGAATTTTTAAAGTAAGATATTGCTGTTGCTTTGTATTGTGAAAATATTTTGTACAGAGACAACGGATGGACTGGCATTTTTGAAATTTAAGTAACTTAACCAAATCATTAAGACGTAGGAGAACAATTTGTATAGCCTTTCACAACTTCAAAGAGGTAATCATACATACTTATCTTTTGGCAGTATCAAATGCAGTTTCTTCCAAGTTGTTCTTCAGACCTGGTTTAATATAATGGTTCAAAAGAAGGAGATCAAACGTATCTTTGCTGTTTCTATTCCCAGCAGCAAGATGCAAGGGGGTCAAGAGGCCTTTCGTTTAGACATTGGTATCTGCATCATGATGAAGTAAGAAAGAAGCCATACTGGTATTATTCCACGTATAAGCACTGTGCAGGTGTGTCCAGCCATTCACAGTTATTGCATGAATATCTGCCTCAAGCCACCAACTCATGGACAATGTGTCAGTGTCAACTGTAGGTTTCCTGATGAAGAGCGGTATACACATCGTCATCCCTAGTGGCCTTTTGGAAAGGTTTCACCACACTGTAGAAATCCGATTAATTTCGGCAGCCCAAAGAAGAAATTTGCTTGGATCCTTCTCCATTTTTTTCTTGCAAATGATACCATTCCTCACTTTTTCATCTTCTTCCTTGTCTTCATCAGAATTGCCTAACCAGAGACTGAGTACCGGTCGGAATGAGGTGTCTATGTATTTCCCCAGTAGTTGACGTTGGTTGAACTGTTCAGAAAAATCCAGTGAATTTTCTGCATCTTTTTTTTTCACCATGACTTATTTTCTCTTTTTCCATTTTTACTATTCTAAATTATTCTAACTGGAGAGTAGAGAATTGATAGAAAGCAGAGGAAAGGTTTTCCTCCGTATTAAAAGGTACAGAATGAAAATGAGGACCATTGGTGTCTCCATGTGCAGCTTATTCTAGGAATGAAAACATAGGAAATAATACTTTCTATGTAAATGATTTGGGAAATGGCAGAGCAGAAAGTGAAATGATGCAACCAAAAATATAACAACAAAATAAATTAGGATAATTATGGAACAATCATATGAGAACCATGAATGAGAGAGAGGAAGAGAGAGACAGATGTTCAATGAACTAACTAGCCACAAAATTCATGCCTCTGATCAATTTATAGAGCAAACAATTTTATTTTTAAAAGAGATGGAAATAGAATTTATAGTGTGTCTCTTTATGATGTGCAATGTGATGGATTGATATATATTGTGCTGATCACTTTTCTGTTAATGTGAGGAACATACCTGCAAAGAACATTTCTGAGGAGGAAACTATTATATTGACTCATGGTTTAAGAGAACACAGTTTAAGATAAAATGTCTCCCTTGTTTTTAATTATATTTTTATTATCTTAAATAATTGTACAAGAGAATTTCCATTCAACAAATCAGTTTTTAAGTACAATGGATCTTTACATAACTTCTCCACACCCTTCCAAATCTCACCCCACTTTAATTTTTTCTACTTTCATACTATCTGTATTGAATATTATGCCTTCACGCTCTTCCTCCATAACTCTTTTTATTCCTTCCCTTTGAATTCCCCTCACATCTTAAGTGATAGTTTCCTGGTATTCATTTTGTTGGATTAAAAATTCAATTTTATAAGAAAATACACCTTTGAAATTCTCCTCTGCAAATAGCATGCTTTGGTTAATATTGTTGTGAAAACTTGCATAAAGTTCTATCTTCCAAATATGAGACAGAACATGGGTCCTTTGTGTGTGTGTCTCTGACTTAGTTTACTTAACATATTTTTAGATCTATCCATTTCTTTGCAAATAATGTAACAGTCTTCATAATGGATTGGTGCAATCCAATTGTGTACATGTGCCACACTTTCTCTAACCATCCCTCTGCCAAAGGGAATCTGGGCTATTTCCATCAGTTTTCTACGGTGAATAGTGCAGCAGTGAACATGGTTGTGAAAGTGATTTTCCTGTAACCTTTTGGAAGAATTCATCACTATCTTTCTGGGAACAACCCTCTAGCCACTTTTCCAGAATAATCACATCCCTCTCTTCATCTCCATTAGAAAGTATTGCAAATCCTCAAAAACACACTACCCCCTACAGGTCACAATAAGCTAAAACCACACTGTGTCCATATTTTTTCAATACTTTTTTTCATAATTGTACATATAATTTAGTGAGAACCTTCTATGTACTTTTCTAATGTGGCAATGAGGGACATGACAATAGAGTAAAAGTAAGAAATATGCAATTTAATAAGCTATTATCATACTTAAAATCATTTTCAGCTTTAACTCATAGCCTCACATACTATTATTTTAATCTTTATTTGATTACTTCATCTATCCTCTAACTTATAACAGGTGAGTTAAATACAATGGCAGAAACTGTGGTTTGATTTTGACACTCATGTGTGAGGATGCACAATATGGGCAAATAGATGGATTGGATTTAATAGCTATTATCCATTTTGTTAAAGTAGAGATGATTTTGCCAAACTGATTCTCACAATTCATATTACATTCAACAACAAGAAACCTGTGACAATTCTCTTTGTTTTGCTCCTTATTAACTTTTGTTTCCATTTTATTTTATTTTTATTTATTTATTTTTCGTCTGTCGTGGGGCTTGAACTTGGGACCTGGGCGTTCTCCCTCAGCTCTTCAGCTCATGGCTAGCACTCTACCAATTGGGCCACAGTGCCCCTTCCGGTTTTTGAGTGGTTTATTGGAGATAAGAATCTCTCCAACTTTCCTTTCCTGTCTGCTTTGACTTGCGATTCTCAGATCTCTGCCTCCTGAGTAGCTAGGATTACAGGCATGAGCCACCGGCGCCCAGCTACCATTTTATTTTATAATGAAGGATGATTTCACAACTCTATTGTAGATACAAAAATATGCTAAAATATTTCTATCCCATGCATTGATATATACACACACATATATTACACAGGTTATAAGGATAATTTATAACTTCTGTAACTGCACAATTTACTAAATTATTAAAATCATTGATGACTCATGGCTGGAATTCTGGTTACTCGGAGGGTGAGATCTGACGATTGTGGTTTGAAGCCATCCTGGGCAGGAAAGACCATGAGCCTCTTATCTCCAAACAACCAACAGAAAATCAGAATTGGAACTGTGGCTGAAAGTGGTAGAGTGGTAGCCTTGAGAGAAAAAGCTCAGGGACATCATCTAGGGTCTTAGTTCAAGAAGTACAATCTACCCCCAAAAATCTATTTAATTTACCCCTGTGTAAGTAGAGTATTTCCATCACCCAAGTGCAAATCCATACTCACTAGCAAGGTAACTGTTTTGTCTGAAGTACCACAAAACATTATCATTTAAGTAGAAAGTATTGCAATGTGGGTTCATTCTATCTCTCTCATGGATTTTTCTCCACTCAAATACTCAAATCTTACCATTATTCCAATTATTTAAAATCATAGTTTTTTTCTTTAATACCCATAATATTAGAGTTTGAATTGAGTGTCTTGTGCCCCCGAAATGGTTGTTCTTACCATTTTTCAGATAGAATCTGGCTTCCTACTTGTATCTGATTTGGGGCTCAGTACACTTTATGTTATTCTTCCTGGAATTTAAAATAACAGGTGCGTGGCATTGTGTACAGATCTTTCTGTCCAGTCTGGGCTTTAAGCACTATCCTTACAACAGTTCACTCCCATGGATTAAGGATATTCATAAGCTTGTCATAGTTGATTTTTTTAATATTTGCATTTCCTGCAGGTTCTTGAGTACTGAATTAATTTGTGTTTTCTTGGGTTGTTTTGTTTCATTTGAATATATGGATTATTGTTCTTCACTTTTCCTTTTGTTTCTTTCACTCATGTTCTTACCTGAAGCACTGAGAAACTAATTTTTCTTTCTCAAGATAGTCAAGATGAATATTATTTATTCCAAAAAAAAATTCAGTAATATTTAAACACCTCATACCTATGAATAGTATACAAATGCTAAGTTCTGAGAAGGGTCTTTTTATTTGCCCAGCAGTCTTTGGCATACACAGACAGATCATGAATTTTATGAAGTTAGTAAAACTACAGATGTTCGCCAGGCGGGGAAAAACCTATTATTAATTGTTTGACAGGGTTATGTTGCTTCATGCAGGATTACACAAAATCATGTTCCTAGGAGGAACCTAAAAATTATCTAATACAACAGACTTGAGAGAGATGAATTGACTTCCTGAATAATTTACTTTTGGGTCAAATAAAAGCAGGCTTCCAAAAAGAGAGTAGACTTTAAAGAAACATGAGTTGTATGTAAATAGGTGGTTAGCTGATTTTGTTAATTTGTGAACTAATACAGGGAAATAAAGTAATACAAGGTTAAAATGAAAGAACTTCACATTGAAATACTCATTTGTGTGTGTTTGTGTGCATGTGTGTGGACGCTCGTGTGAGTCCCCGCACACACATGTGCATGTGCTCATGCATACATTCATTATTCTTGAGGCTTCATACTGCGCAAGCATTATTCCTCAGCTTCTCTGTCTAAAGGTAATGGTCTACCACTTGAGCCACTTCCACTTCTGGTTTTTTGGAGATAATCGCATGTATTTTCATGATTTGACTGGCTTTGAACAGTGGCCTTCAGATCTCAGCCTCTCGAGTAGCTACCTAAGCTGATTCAGCCTCTGAGTAGCTAGTTAAAATTCTGTCTGTCCTCTATGCTTCACTGCTTTTTTATTTTTTTCCTGAGGTAATCACAAGTCATATATATGTCTAGTTACTTTAGAAAATACTCTTACTGCTTGGCACCATGGGCTCCCACCTCTACTCGTAACTACTGAGGATGCTTGAGAATAGAACCAGGCCGAAAGTTTAGTGGACCTCCTTCTCAATCTACAGCTGGGTGGATTGGATCATTTCCACCACACTGCACTATCTACAGTCTAAGATTGGAAGGACTGCAGAATCCAGGCCAGGCAAGGTAGGAAGCTAGACAAGTTGGTCTGCAACTCTGATTCCATTGATGATGGGAAGGCTAACATGACAGATAAGATGCATGTTCTTGTGGAAAGGGAACCCCTATCCTAAAATTAACCACTGATATGATGCCAGCCTAGCATGAGCAATAACTCAAGTCGAAATCCCCACAGTTTCCCACAACCAAAATAAGTATATACATTAACATACAAAAACTTAGTAGAATCTGTTCTTTGCTCTAATATCAGCTTTATCTGATTATCATATGATGTGACAGAATAGCTTCTTTATTAAATTTAAGATATATTTTAAGTTTTGAGTATTAAGCTTAAGATATATTTAAGACCTAGAAAATTCTTTCTCACATATTAAGTGCAAATGTATGGCAAATTGTCTCATTTCTTACATATTTGACTATCCCTATAAATTCAGCTTATGATTATTATGAATAGTAACATATTCTGATTAATTACTTTACTTTGTAACAGATTTTACACTTTTTGCTTCTCTACTGAAGTTTAATTATTAAAGTAGCATCATCAAAATATATTCCTTGGGTACTTAGGGCAATTTTTTACAAAGGTTTTAACCAATGGCTTATAAGAATTCTTATTGGTATATTTTTTGGTTTATTTTTAATTTCAATTTAATTTTATTGTAAAGGTAATGTACAAAGGGGTTACAGTTACATAAATAAGTACATTTCTTTTTATTTATTTATTTATTTATTTTTAAAATTTTATTTTATTTTATTTGAGAGCATACTGTACAGAGGGGTTACAATTACATGGGCAGGATAATGCATACATTTCTTACCAAGCATTGCAGCCTCCTCCTTTGTTTACCCTTCACCTCCCTTCCCAGCTTATGGAAGGAACGTTGTTATCTCTTCCATCGATTTTTTTTGTATGCTCAAAAAAAGAACTACTGATGCTTTTGCTGTTGCTGTTGATCAATGAGTGCTTTTGCTTTCTTTGTTCATGCATTTTTATAAGAAAATTTGTATGCAGAGGGTTTACAGTTACTTTAGTCATCTAAAAAGTACATTTCATTTTATTTTCTAAATTTCAAATTTTGAACTTAAATATTTTCTTCTGTTTCTTCAGGGTAATTCTTTTTTCAGAGTTGTAGGACTAGTTAATATAATTTTGCATGATTTTTACACATGTAAATTATTCAGACAAATATATTTTGTTTTCAAAATATTTATAAAGTGAATATTTAAAAATTATTTTTTGAATTTTTATACGGTTGGTAAATTTAAAAAATTTATATCTTATAGATGTAAACATATTTGTCCAGGTAGCAAATACTGTATTTTTAAGAAGCACATACTTTATTAAGAAAAGTTTCATTACCTGGTGATTTTTGGAAATATTTTTACTTAACTTAAAAAAAAATGTTTGAGCTGGGCATGGTGATTTGTGGCTGCTATTTTCTAGCGATGGTGGGAAATGTAAATAGGGTTTGTAATTCGGGAGAGACTGAGCAAGTATAATACCTTATTATAAAAATATTCAGAGAGAAATGATTAGAGATATAGCCACCCCTAGCGAGATATAGAGCACTTGGTTATAATATTCTAAATCTTGATTTAAAACACCACTAGCATCAATTTTTTGTCAAAATGAAAGGATACATGTGTCAAAATGTTTATTATTTAAAACTTATTTGAAAATGTTCTCATGTCTTCTATTGCTTAATTTTCAGTTTACTTAATCTATGAGAAGCTATTGTGATTATTTTATTTCTACTAAACTTTTAAATAGGACGAGAAATATTATTATTTCATATATTAACCTACATTTTCTATTTGTGATAATTTCCTCTGTTTAATATGATAATATCAATATTCCAAATGTGTGTATGTGGTGTGTGTGTGTGTGTGTGTGTGTGTGTTCTTGTGGTTTTTGTGTGTGTGCTTTGTAATGCTTAAGAGATCACACCATTGCTTCACATATGCTAGGCCAATGTTTAACCACTGAGCTATACTGTGTAGTTATGATCCAAATAGTGTTTTAAATTTTGACTTTTAAATTTTCATTCCTAGTATGTTTTTTTCAAAATTATATATGACAAAATGTGATCCATCTTCTATCCATGTTAGCAATTTTTATTGTTATTTAGAATATTTCCACTTCCAAACTCTTGTGTTTTTAATTGATAAAGGTTTTACTGCTTCTTTTCTCTCTTCATTCTTTTTCCCTTTAGAGTTGACCTATTCTTTCTCTTTCCCAGATGTCAGGCCACATTGAGGCTCCTGCTACCCACAGCCTTCCTCCTAGCACAGTCAGAACAGGGCAGTGCCCCCAGGATCCAACACAGACTTCTGACTTGGGTAAATAAAGAGGCTGTGCTTGAGTCGCCCACATTCAGCAGTCAGCAGTCCGGGCACATGAGCATCTACTAAGGCCACCCCAGTAGCTATGGGGACTCTGACCTCAAGAAAGAGGCAGGCTCTCATGCAGGCTGACTTTGTAGACAGCTCCTCTTCCAGGTGCAGCATGGTGACCTTTGATGCAGAACATGACTGTGCGCCCACTAGTAGATCACAGCACACAATAAAAAAACTTGGTAAGCAATGGTCCTGTGCTCAGAGAGCTGGAAACAGAGGCAGGAAATCAGAAAGAGAGAGAGAAAGAGACAGAGAGAGAGAGAGAGAGAGAGAGAGAGAGAGAGAGAGAGAGAGAAAACTCAAAGCTAGCTCTTATTTGTACCGGTTTTGATATCCTTGCTGAGAAATGCATATTTTCACCAAGAAATAAAAAGGAAAACTCCTAACTCTAACTCTGATGGAGTAGCTGAGATCAATCTAGGCTTCCTACCATAAACAATCACAAAAGTGGAAGTTATGTGAAAAATATACGTATATAAATGTATATATAATATAAATATGTAGGCATATATATGTATATTCAAATATACAATGTGAATATGTATTGTATGTACAATGTATAATGTATATATGTATAACATACAGGGATAAAAAAAACGAAATACATAGTATTTGAAGGAATAATGACCAAATCCTTCCCAAATTTGATTGAAAGCATTAACCCTTCTATCCAGGAATCTAGCAGCTTAAAGAAGACAATTAACATAATTACACAGGTCCACACTAAGACACATTCTAATTAAACAAAGACAAGAAACCTCCCAAAGCACAGAGACACAACTCATCACACAAGGGATCTTCAACCATATTATGACAAATTTCTAATCAAACACTAGATTAAATATTAGACAGCAAGGGCAACACATTTAAGGTGTTAAAAGGACATATCTAATACCAACCTTTCTAACTAATATATATATACTTCCCCCAAATGTGAGAGAGATGAGCTAAGAACGTAATGATGGCTCAGGCATATAACCTTAACTACTCAGGAAGGTGAATTGTGAGGATTGTGGCTCAGAGACAGCCTGGGCCTTGTAACCTCAGAAGCAAATTGTAGGAGAGCTGTCCTTGAGTAGGACGGAGGTCTTCTTGCCATGTCATTGCTGGAACAAATATAGGATAAGGTGGCCATCAAGCATGGAGGCTATTGGCCAGTGTCTCCACAGAAGCAATTTATGAGATTCAGGAGTCCTCTACAAGATCAGAGGACTTTGACCACTGTCCTAGTAGTTTCAGGAATGGCATAACAATGACCAGAGCAACCTCAAGCCCACATGGAGTCGTTAGCAACAGTCTTTGAAGCTTATGGGCTAGAGTATCAATGCTGGCAAGCTATGATTGGTCCACTTTTTCTCTGACTTCACTGGCCCAGACTCTGATTGGTCCATTTCTTCTATGATGTCACTGTGATGGGCTGCGATATCTCCCTTTTGAGAGGTCATGCAGTGTATATAGGAAGCCACTGTGCTCCAACCTATGTGAGTTAACACCTCTAGGAGCTCTTGATTGGTGACATGCTGGACTGACTCAAAGCAAAATTCATGATTTTTCTGATATGGTGGGGGGGGGGTGAGTTGTCATTTGGTTTTGGTATTTCTTTTTATTTTTTCTGTGTTTCCATTATTTTATTTAGTTAATTTTAGGTAGACTTGCTACCTGCCATCATAGCAGAAGGATGGAAGAATACAAAGAATCATCCTCCATATCCTTGAATGAAGAGATCATCAGTCAATACCAGATGAAAGAGCTCATTGACCATGGTACCAATGGACAAGTGAAGCTGGCTATCCATACCTCACACACATGGAAGTGGCAGTTAAAATACTCCTGAAGGGATGAAAGGTTAAAGTTTGAGGCAGTGACCACTTGTTGCTTGTTTCTGTCTAGCAAAGCAACACGTGGTGGTAATCTGAACACCTGGTTGATTGTGTGCCTTTATAAGACCTGCAAATACTTAGCTCATGGCTCTCTTCCTAGGCTCCGCTGTACCGAAGTGTAGGACGAGGCCCAAGATGCAGCCCGTTTAAATAAAACAGCTGTAGAGTCTGACATTCAGTGGTCTTTTTGTGGGGGGGGGGTTCCTGCAACCATGGCATAACATATTAGTGGGGGCTGGTTTGGGATACCCCCCAAAGACCCCGGAGACCTCAGACTCCAAAGGTAAAACAGCGCTGTCTTGGTTAATTTGCCTTGTCCTCTCGTTTGTCTGTTTTACTTTCATTTTCCCTTGTGAGGATGGCCCCTCCAATTCGTAAAGGGTTCTCAAAGTGGACCCGCTTGCACGACAACACTGGAGGAACTGGGAGATATCCCAGATCCTCTTGTGGGGAGGGGATAACCCTGCTGTGTGGAGCAGGGGTCCTTGGAACCCCACCATGTGGAGTGGGGGGGGTCCTTGGAGCTCCGCCGTCTGGGGCGGGGGTACTTTGAACCCTGCCGTGTGAGGCAGGGGTCCTTGGAACCCTGCTGTGTGGGGCCGGGGGGGGGGGAGGGGTCCTTGGAACCCCACCGTGTGAATTGTGGGGCGAGAGTTGGTTTGGTGTTGGGCCGGAACTGACCAAGAGAGCCTTCTAACAGAAGCCCAACTCGCCCACTGTGGGTCTGTTCCTTCTGCTGTGGGGCATGGGTATGGAACGCCACCATGACAGGAGTCAGTGGACCAATTTGGGAGATCTCCACTTTGTAAGCTTTTTTTTTGTAACTGTCAGGCCTGCATGTGTTTTGTTTGTACTGTTTATTGTTTTATGGACTGTATGACTGACAGGACTCGAAACCACGGGCAACACTCCATCTAGCCCCCTAGACTTACAAAAAGAAACTAAGAAAGAGGAAAAGAAAGTGTACTCCTGGTTTTTCAGGGAGATAACTTGGAAGAAGAAATGTTTCCTCCCCCATATTCCCCTTCCCAGGTTCCTTTTGCAGAACCTGAGAATGATCAAGAGGAGGAGGGAGCTATAGAACACTTGGCACCTGCCCTTCAAGTTTCTGAGGGGCCAGTCACTCAATGCCGCAGTGGGATCAACCCCCCATCTAATGCAGCTGTTTTTTCCCTACGTGCCATAGGTACTGTGGATGTGGATGGTCAACAGCAACACAATAGTGTCCATTTTCTACCAATGCTCTATACAATTGGTGCATCCAAAATGCCCCCTTTTCTGAGAAACCCTAGGATTTAATTCGTTTGCTTGAAACTATTCTCTTTACTCATCAGTCCACTTGGGATGATGGCAATCAGCTTTTACAAGTTCTTTTTACCACTGAATTGAGAGACCATATCTGAGAAGCGGCCCAGAAACATATCTGTGGCCCCACGGGAGTGCCCATCACGGATCCTGCCCTGATCGCTGCCTATTTTCCTGAGATCCAACCAACATGGGACTACAAGACAGTTGAAGGTAGGGAGCATCTCCTGATCTACTGCCAGGCTCTGTTGGCAGGTCTCAAGGTGGCGGCTTGCCAACCTACTAATATGGCCAAGGTTTATGATATAAGACAGGGAGTAAGTGAAAGTCCAGCAGCATATCTTGAGCGGCTCTTGGAAGCTTTTAGTCAATATACTCAATATGATCTTGAGACACAGGAGTCGGCTCAGATGATTATGTTTGCCTATATAAATCAAGGTGCACCAGACATAAAGTTGCAGGCTCTAGACCGTCTATAATTAGGGATCTAGTAGCCGTGGCAGGAAAGGTTTACAATAAGAGAGACAGAGGAGCAAAGACAGGAAAGGAAGGACAGAGAACGTAAAATGGAGCATGAAAAGAGAAACCGGGCCAAGGAAAAGAGGCCAGATTTGTTGGACTCACCACTACTGCATGCTGAGCGTACCTGGTTCACAGATGGCAGAAGTTTCATTCGAGATGGAAAAAGGTATACGGGCCCAGCAGTCACCATTGACACTGTGATAGCGTGGGTAGAAGCACTCCACCAGGGACCATTTGCACAAAGAGCAGAGCTAGTGGCACTAACAAAAGCCCTACAAATGGGAAAAGGGAAGAGACTAAACATTTACACAGACAGTCTGTATGCTTTTGCCACCGTGCATGTCCATGGAGCCATTTACCAAGAGAGGGGGATGCTGACAGCTGAGGGAAAGACTATTAAAAACAAGAAAATTTAAGCCTCATCTGTGCCCAATGGGAAACAGCAAATATTGCCATTATGCACTGCCCAGGCTATCAAAAGGGAACTGATTCAATAACCAAAGGAAATAACTTGGCTGATCAGGCAGCTAAGGAGGCGGCCCTCCAGCCCAGAGCGTAAGTACTGACTCTAGTAGACCCAGGGCCACGAGCTTTGCCTCCTGAGCCTCAGAACTCCCAAGAATACTTGGAGTGGATAAAGAAAATTCCCATGGCCTATAAACCCCCTGGCAGAGAAGGAAGAAAAGACTAGTGGAAAACTGGTGAGGGAAAACTTACCTTGCCACAAAGATTGGGCAAGGGGATTCTTAGGAGAATCCATCGGGTCTCTCACATGGGAACCTGAAGAATGCAGGACATGCTCTGACACTCAGAAGTAAAAATTAGGCAAGGGAATCAACTCTTGAGGACATTGTGAAAAATTGTAAAGCCTGTCAGCTCACCAATGCCCCCAATCAGCCGGTTACTAAAGGAGCTTGCCTCCATGGAGATAGGCCAGGTGTGTATTGGGAAATAGACTTCACAGAAATTAAAACTGGAAAATTTGGATATAAAAATTTGCTAGTTTTTGTAGAAACCTTTTCAGTATGGGTTGAAGCCTACCCAACAAAGCATGAGACCACAAATGTCGTGGCTAAGAAGATCCTGGAAGAAATTCTACCGAGGTATGGCTTCCCATTCCCCAATAGGTCAGATAATGGACTGGCCTTTGTCTCAAAAGTAAGTCAGCGAATAGCTCCGACATTGGGGATGGATTGGAAATTGCACTGTGCTTATAGACCCCAGAGTTCAGGGCAGGTATGATTCAGACTCTGTAAGAGACCTTAACTAAATTGGCCTTGGAGACTGGTGTAGACGGGGTATCGCTCCTTCCTTTTGCTTTGTTTAGAATAAGAAATTCACCCTATCGGCTTGTCTTTAATTGCTTGCTGATTTGGATGATACTGAATTTCTGTGTAAGCTTGACTATTTAAAGCTGGTGCATAATAGTATGCGGCCCCAGCTTAGAGAATTATATGATTCTGCTTCTATTCCTATCCCACATTTGTTTAAACCAAGGGACTGGGTGTTTGTTCGAAGGCACAACTTGAGATCTCCGGAAACATGATTGAAGGGACCTTACATGGTGCTACTGGCTACACCCACTGCCCTTAAAGTGGACGGCGTTGCTGCTTAGATCCACTGCTCCCATGCCAGACCAGCTGACCCCTTTGCCCTGGATGACCATCAGGAAACATGGGAAGTCTCCAAGCATCCGACCCAACCACTCCGCATACGCAAGAAAAGATAAATGGACTGATTGTTATTGGTATACTCGTTCAAGATCAAGAGCTGTTGAAGTTTAGTTTTGGGCCAGAGCCACAAGATTGTGGCTCAGGACCATAAATCAAGCGCGGGGGGGGGGGGGATTGAAAGGCTAAAGTTTGAGACAGTGACCACTTGTTGCTTGTGTCTGTCTAGCAAAGCAACATGTGGTGGTAATCAAAACACTTGGTTGATTGTGTGCCTTTATAAGACCTGCAAATCCTTAGCTCGGGGCTCTCCTCCTAGGCTCCGCTGTGTCAGAGTGTAGGATGAGGCCCAAGCTGCAGCCCATTTAAATAAAACAACTGTAGAGTCTGTCTCTCAGTGGTCTTCTTGCGGGGCGTGGGGGGGGGGGGGTCCTGCAACCATGGCATAACAGCAAGAGTCCTCCAGTCATCAATTAAAGAATGAAGTGGACATTTTTAAGAAGGTATGGCACAAACACACCATCAGGTTGTACCAGGTGATGGAGAAGGAAGAGTATATGTATCTCATCAATGGAACTGGCCAGTAGGGGATACCTTCTGGGGTGGATCTCAAAATCCTGCCGCCTATATGAGGATGAAACCAAGAGGCTCTTCACACAAATTGTAAGTGCTGTTCACTACCCATACCAGAACAGAGTCACACACAGATACCTTAATTCCAACAATATCCTGTTGGATACCAAAGGCAATATCAAAGTCAGTGGCTTTATCTGAGCATCTGGTTCACCCTGGGGCAGTTGCTATCAAATATATGTGCTGCTGTGCTATTCCACCCCCCTAAATTTTCCTGGAAGAAAGAAATGATGGCCGGGTGCCAGTGTCTCACTCCTGTGATCCTAGCTATTCAAGTGGCTGAGGTCTGAGGATCATGGTTCAAAGCCAGCCCAAGCTGGCTCTATCCTCTGACCTGACTCATACTGATACCAAAAACTAATTTGGGGTGGAGATGGCAGTGGATAGAGATGGCTAGCAAATAGTTACAACTCTTCTCAGAATAAGCTGCTGAATGTGGACCCAGGAACAGAGCAGTTCCAAACAAAGGGGAGGAGAACCCTAAGAGATATCAAAGATAAATTCACTTGAAAGCCAGAAGGCCCTGTTATTGAGATGGGAGAGATTTGTAGGTGGTGTATTAAAAAAAAGAGTTGTAAGTGGGTTCCACGAATTGAGTCAAAACACTGTTTGCATAGCAAAACCCTCAGTCCAGCCAAGAATACAAGTGCATCAACTGCCATAGAGTTCCTCAGGAGGGATTCCAGCCACTGAGCATCTTGTACTGCAGTGTAAACTGAAAGTTGTAGTTATCAAAGCATGTAATTTTTGTGCATACAAAAACTACTTTAATTACACTTCAACTACACCCTAGTCATTAAAATTTTTGTTTGATTTATTTTATTCTATGTTATTTAAGATGTAGTCTCATTATGTAGCCAAGTGTGATCTTAACTTCATAATTCTACTGCTTAATCTCCCAAGTGTTGTGATTACAGGTGTGTCCTTCTTTGTTGTCCATCATATTTTATCTGCATGTTTCCTTAACTTTAATACTTTATTTTATCCCTTGGCAGTACTGTGGTTTTGATTCAGAGGCTGGTGCTGGGCAACCTAGTGCTCTACCACTTGACCTCTGCGCCTGGCCTTACTATTCATTTTACTTTAGATGAGCTCTTATTGTATTATTTTTTGTATTGTATTGTATGTGCTTGGGTCAGAATCAGACTGTGATTGTAATGTATTTTCCTGCTGAGAAGCTTTTTTGTTCTTTTATATTTTTTGTAAATATAATTTTTCTTCTTAATAAAAAAGAAGGTACACAGAGGTGTTACATATATATAAGTCATTTTAAAATTCAAAACCTTATTTTAGAAGAGTAAAAATGCATATAATCACTAAATTTTATCTCTAGGAAAAATGGCTACTAGATTAAATGTTTTTGGAGGCTAGGTCAGTGGCATTTGGTATTGTTCTCACTTCAGCTCTAGACAATGCTACATAGGTCCAGGCCTGCATGGCCTAAATAAAAGCAAGTAAAAAGTAAAAAAAATGATTTTTTAGGGCACATCTGTGGAAGGTTTGAAATACATTTGAAATACATTTTATTGACCATTTGTACATTTCTGTGATGATGAAAAGTGATATAGCAATTATGGTACAATATGACCCATTCTTCTAACATAACATAGTATTACCACATTACCCAGCAATTCCATTGCTCATTGTATAATCCAAAGAACTGAAAAGAAAAAACTAATAGCTCATATGCCAATAATAACAGCAAAGTTCACATTAGTCAGAAGCTGGAATTACCTGGAGTGTCTATCAGATATACAGTTTTACAAAATATGAGGTAAGTATTAATGGATTATGCCATCCACAAAAATGCTGCATTTAATATATATCTGTCACGGATGGACACAAAAAATAATCTACTATTTATGTGAAACATTGACTAAACCATTTTATAAGAGAAAATGGAAGATTAAAATTTCTGGGGCAGGTCATTGGGGTGATTATTACTCAATGATTGTGTGGATTCCATCAGTATCAACAAGATAGCTCACAAATAGAGGTAATGGTGTGCATATAATTAATGTCACTGAATTTTATACGTGCCTAACAAGCCTGAGGCCCTGCGTTCATCCCCAGCACATCCAAAAAATGCTAAATCATCTTTTTGTTACCTACCTTGAGTGGTAGGTGCTTTTCTAATATTTTGATTGTATCCCTCAGAGGATCTCTGGTGGATCTCTGATGTTTAGTCATGCTTTACAGACAATCCATTATTTTAATATTAATTTTAAATTTTAAAGGAAACCTCACATATTAAAATGAGGGCAATGCCTGCAGATCTAATTCAAGAGGCTAAAACAGGAAGACCCTTACACAGTCTAGGCTGCATAGAGAGGTCATGTCTAAATTTCCATGGTTACTGATGAAACTGGAGGGACAATTATTTGTAAGTAATTGCAAGTGATAGATAACTGAGAGATAAGTTCCTGATCACATTATATTTTGGTCATGTCAGCTTGTATTTAATATTTACATGAATTTTTAAATTTTTCCTTTTTCCCTTACTCTCAGCATGTCATTTTGAAACTTTATACTATGTTCTCATTTGCTACATTTAAAAAGAAACATAGTTTTCCTTTGTATCATATTAAACATGGTTTTTGATTATTTTCTATATTATACAACTACTATTATTTACTTTTGAAAATGTTAGGGAAATGAACCCGAAGATATGTATTCAAATGTTTTTTTTTCATGCGATTGTTTCTAACACATTCATAAGATTATTTCTTTGTTGCTTTGTATGTCCCTCCCCCACAGTATAACTCCTGCTTTCACTGTATTTGATGTTGGTATAATTTGTGGAGGGGAAGGGGAAAAACAAATCGTTTAAATAGGGATACAGGTGGACCCACTGCAACAATGAGATGTACAAGTCGTTACATCGAAAAATGAACTTTACAACTTTGGTGCGGGGGAACGGGGGTAGCAGGGAGGATTGGGTGGGGGAGTGGGAGAGGATGGGAAGGGATAGGAAGGGGAAACAAAGGAGGAGACTACAATGCTTGATAAGAAATGTACTCGTTATCTTGCCCACATAATTGTAACCACTCTGTATAGTATGTTCACAATAAAAAATAAAAATTAAAAAAAAGAAAATTTTTATGTTTTTTTTCTGCATGTAAGGACTAGCCACTGTCTCAGAGATTTTTCTTAGTTCTGCCAATTGAGCCAGAGATAAACTTCCAGCTTCATTCTTTTGAAAAGTCTCATGCAAATCCCAGCACAACTAAGGAGGCTGAAATCTGATCTTGATTTGAAGCCAGTCTGAGCAGCAAAGTCTGAGATTCTTATCTCCAATTAATCACCAAAAAGCTGCGGGTAGTAGAACGGTATCTAGCCTTGTGTAAAACAGGGCAAGTTCAAGCCCTAGTATTGTAATTACATTAACAAGTCTCATGGACTTTCTTGCTTGGGTTGGATTTGAACTACAACCCTTAGATTTCAGCCTCATGGGTAGCTAGGATTTAAAGGCATGAACAATCAACCGCAGACATTTTAATTTTTTTTGGTCATTCATGGGGCTTAAATTCTGGGTTAGGTGCTGTCTCTGTGCTCTTCACCTCAAGGCAAACAGTCTACCACTTGAGCCATAGAACCACTTTCACTTTTCTGGTGCTTTATTAGAGATAAGAGTTTCACAGAATTTCCTGTCTGGGCTGGCTTGGAATTGTGATCCTCAGATCTCAGCCTCCTGAGTAGCTAGGATTACAGGCATGAGCCACTGGTGGCCATCTTATTTTAATATTTTTAACCAGCTTTTTCTTGCCTTCAACCTCAGTACATTTTATTTTGTCCAGTAGACCTGTTCTTTGGGCCACATTTCTGTTCCTTAGTTGTTTTGAATGGGGGTAGGGATTGAACACTCGGAATGGGTGCTGTCTTTGTGGTCTTCAACTTAAGGCAAATGCTCTACCAGTTGACCTACAGAGCCACTTCAGGTTATCTGGTGGTTAATTGGAGTACAACAGACTCATGAACTTTCCTGACCAGGCTGGATTTGAACCATGGTCTTCATATCTCAGCCTCCTGAGATTACAGTGTAGAGGCAGCAGTGCCCTTCTCTTTCTTAGCTTTTTGACTCAAGGACGATGTTTTACAAATTCAACCACAGCTTCACTTCTAGCTTTTTTTGTTTATTTGACATTAGTTTCTAATGTACTTTTCTGGGTAGTCTGGCTTCAAACCGTGATCCTCAGATTTCAGCTTCCTGAGATGCTCCAATTACACACATGAACCACAAACCCATTGGTCATTTTAAAATATTAATATTTTTTCCACTTGTTAAAATTTTCCTTGTTTTGTTTTTTTTTTTTTACTTTTGTATACGTTTTTGTCCTGGGGCTATATTTCAGGGCCCGGATGCAATGCCAGAGTGTTTTCTTCAAGAGTAGTGGCTTTGCACATAAGCCAAAGTATAGCTTGTGGCAATATTTGTTTTGTGTTTGTGCTTGAACTAAAACCCTGGGTGCTGTACTAGAATGTGACTGCCCAGTTTGCATCTTGGGCCACACCTCAACTCCAGGTTTTTTTTTTAACTCTTGGTAGTTAATAGGAGATGAGTCTTATGCAAAGCCCAGCATGAATCAGTTGGCTGAAATCTGAGGATCATGGTTTAAAGCCAACCAAGGCAGGAAATCCCATGAGACTCTTAACTCCAGTTAATCACTGAAAAACTGGGAGTGGTAAAGCTCTATCCTTGAACAAAACAGCATAATTTCAAGCCAAACATAGCACACAGATGCATACACAGAGAAAGCCTCATGGACTTTCTTGCATGGGGTAGCTTTGAACAATGATTCTCAGATTTCAGCCTATCTTCATCCTCTCTCCTTTGAAAATTTTATGGGTCCTGTGGCTTGACCTCTGTCTCTGGGGCCTATATCTTAGCTTTTACATTCAAGATTGGTGCTTTACCACCTCAGCCACAGCTCAAGGGTTTGTGCTGTGTAGCTGGGGATAAGAATCTCAAGCATGTTCCTTCCTAGACTGACTTGACTCTGCAATTGTCAGTTGTCAGCCTCTTGTGTAAAAAGGATTACACATATAACCATCAACATTTGGGTCACTTTAAAACATTAATATGTGCTTGCTTCCACCTTTTTTTCTTTTTTTTCTTTTTTACTTTTCCTGGGAGTGGAAATTGAAGCTCAGATGTTGTCTCAGGGCATACATGGGACCAACCACAACATTTGGCTTTTGTGGGGAGGTTAATTGGAGAGAAAAGAATCATGTATAGCTAAGCCAGATTCAGGAGGCTGAAAATTGAGGAGAGTCCATGACACTTTTTTCTCCAATGAACCACTAAAATCTGGAGTTGTAGATTATTGAGCAAAATAGTGCAAGTTCAAGCACCAGGACTGCCAAACACACACACACACACACACACACACACACACACACACACACACACGTCTTATGAACACCTCTACTTGAGCTGAGCTTTAAACAGTATCCTCAAATTTTAGCCTAAGTAGCTAGAATTACAAATATGAGTCCCCAATGAAACTTCTGTTACTTGGTCTTTCTTGTCTTCTTCCACCCTTCTTTTCATTTATTTCATTCTTTTTGTTTGTGTTGGGCCTGGAGCTCGAACTCATGCAAGTATTGGCCTGACTCAGGAGGCTGAAATTTGGCCATCATGGTTTGAAAGCAGCCTGGACAGGAAAATCCATGAAATTCTTATCTCCAATCAATCAACAAAAACCTATCCCCAGTGTGGCCACCACACACAAAACAGTCTCCTGGAATTTCTTGATTGGGTGTGCCTTTACATAAGATCTTATATTTCAGCCTCCTGCATTTCTAGAATAACAGACATGAACCAAGAGTCCTGGGTTCTCTACTTCCAACCATTTAATTTTCTTATTGTGATGCTGAGGCTGGATCTCTGAGCCAGGGCATGGTTTCAATTGGCTTTTCATTCAAGGCTGTTGCTTTACAACTACAACCACAGTTTTATTTCTGGCGTTTTTTGCTGGTTAGTTGCAGACTTATGCACTTCCCTGTCCAGGCTGGCTATGAACAACAACCTTCAGATTTCAGCCTTCTGACTCACTAGGATTACACATATTGACCAAAATTTCATGCATTGCTCATTTTGAAACTTTAACTGGATTTTCTCACAACATTTTTATTCTTTTTCCTAATCCTGAGGCTTGAATTCAGGGCTTGAGCACTGTCCCTGAACTTCTGTTACTCAAGGTGAGAACTCTACTACTTGCGCCACAGTGCCACTTTCATTCTTTTTTATTTATGATGTACTGAGGAAACAAACCCAGGGATTCAAACATGGTAGGCAAGCACTCTGTTACTAAGCCACATTCTCCGCCATTCTTATACCTTTTTATTTGTATTTTTATTTCCTTGTGTATACTGGTCCTGGGTCTAAAAATCAAGTGCTGGCCCAGAAGTTTTTATTCAAGATTAGAACACTAAGACACGAACCACCACATAACTTGTGGCTATTACTTTTTGTTTTGTTTTGTTTTAAGTAGCTACTTAGATTTGAGTCCATGAATTCTACCAGGGCTGGCTTTCAAATGTGATCCTCAGATTTTAATCTCCCAAGTGGCTACCATCAGAGGTGTGTGCCACCTATGCTTAGCTCATTTTAATCTCTGAAATTGTCTTTTTCTTATCCTACCTTCTCTACATTTATTTATTTTATACTTTGTGTGTGTGTTGGTGTATATCAAGGTCTGGATGCTGTCCCAGAATATATTTTCTCATTTCTGCCATTGGAGCTACAGTTCAAACACCAGGTTTTATTTTTCTTCCTTTTGGTGGTTAATTGGAGATAAGAGTCTCATGTAAAGCCCAGCAAGACATAGGAGGCTGAAATCTGAGGATTGTAGTTGAAGTCATCCTTGGTAGGAAAGTCCATGAGACTATTTTCATCAACTAAATACCAAGACTTTGGAAGTGGTAGTGCTCCTACATGAATTCAAGCACAAGGTTGGCACACACATATAAAAAGCCCCATAGACTTTCCTGTTTGGACTGGCTTTTAACTGGTAACTTCAGATTTCAGCCTCCTGAATAGCTAAAATAATAAGCAAGAACCACCAGTCCCAGGCGTAAATTTCAAATGGTAATTTCTTCTCTTCTTTCAGTTTTGTTTTTGGTCGACTTAGGGCTGAATTGGGAATTGTTTCCCAGGTTTTTCATGGAATTTCAGTACTTTACAACTACTATCACACCTTCATATCCAGCTTTTACTGGGTACTTAGAGATAAAAATTTCAGTCACTGCCCTGCCCAGGCTGGCTTTGAGCTATCATCCTCAATTTCAACATTCTTAGTAGCTAGGAATACACACATAAACCAAAAACCCATGACTCATTTTGAAATTATAATTTTAGCTTTCTCCCATATTTTATAATTTGTGGTCTTTTTTCTTTCTTTTGTAAGTGTCTTTTTGAAAGTGAATAACTAGGAATAAACATGAACCAAAACCCATGATCATTTTGAAACTTTATGTTTCTCTTTACCCATCATTTTTATTTTCTGCTTTTTTGTTTCTGGTTTTGTTTTCTGTTTTTGTTTTTGAAATGTGTGTCTAGGATTTCAACTTAGGACTTAGGTGCTGTTCCAAGCTTTCTGTTTAAGACTACCACTCAACCGCATGAACCAAAGCACAGCTTGTAACTTATTTTTGGTGCAAATTAGATATATGTGTCTCATAGACTTTCCTGCCTGAGCTGGTCATGAACCGTGATCCTTAGATTTCATCCTCCTGACTAACTCGTATAACATGTGTGAACAACAAATGTTTGATTCATTTCAACTACTCTCACTGACTCTTCCTTTTGTACTTCTGTTCTCCTTTTATTTCTTCTGTGTTTGTCCTGTGGCTTGAACTCAGGGTCTGGGTGCTGTCCCGAAAATATTTTCCCAGTTTTGCCAGGAGAACTACAGCTCAATTCCTGTTTTCTTTCTGTTTTGATGATTAACTAGAAATGATTATCATGTAGAGCCAGACCTGATTCATGAGGATGCAATCTGAGGATCAAACTTTGTACCAGCATGGGCAGGAAAGTCCATGATATCTCCAATTATAACCACTAAAAAGCTGAGATTAGTAGAGCCTTAAGCAAAACAGTACAAGTTCAAGCAACAGGTCTCACACACAGACACACACACACACACACACACACACAGACACACACACACACACACACACACACACACACACACACACACGTCTTATGAACTTTCCTACATGGTCTGGCCTTTAAATATTATCCTCAGATTTTAGCTTCCTTTGTAACTAGAATTAGAGTTATGAGCCATCAGTGATTGGCTGTTTGTCTCATTGAAGCCTCGGTTATTGGTTCTTCTCTTCTTCTACCCTTCTTTACATTTATTAATTTCATTGTTTTGGTTGTGCTGCTCCTGGAGCAGGAACTCATGCAATTCCTGGACAGTTTCAGGAAGCTGTAGTCTGACCTTCATAGTTCAAAGCCATGTTGAGAAGGAAAGTCTAAGATCCTTACCTCCAATTAATAGCCAGAAACCTGGGAGTAGTACAGTACTAGCCCCAGGATGGCCCACAAACAACTGTCTTCTGGACTATCCTGCTTGGATTGGCTTTTACACTGGATTCCCATATTTCTGCCTCCTGATGTTTTAGAATTACAGGAATGAGTCACCAGCACCAGATTCTCTTCTTATGACTATTTTTGTGATCCTGAGGCTGGATCTCTGCGCCAGGGCACTGTTTCATAGCTTTCTCACTCAAGACTGGTGCTTTACACCTCCAATCACAGCTTCACTTCTGTTTTCTTGTTTGTTTGTTTTGCTGGTGATTTGATGATGAGACACCATAACCCTCAGATTTTTATCTATCTTTGTATCTAGGATTACACACATGAAACAAAAACTCATGCTCATTTTGAAAATTTAGTTGGATTTTCCAACACATATTTTAATTTCGATCTTTTTTATTTCCACATGTATGCTTAGCTTGGGGCTATAATTCAGAGCCTATGTATTGTCCCAGTAATTTTTTTCTCGTCTATCTTTTTTATTTATTTATTTTTCTTTTTACTGTGAAAATGCCATACAAAGGGTTCACAATTACATGAGCAAGTAATGAGTACATTTCTTATCAAGCATTGTTACCTCCTCCTTTGTTTCCCCTTCCCATCCCTAGCCATCTTCCCACCCCCTCCATCGCCCTGACAACCACCCTCGTGAGCCAAAGTTGTAAATTTGTTTTTCAACATAACATCTTGTACATCTCATTGTTGCAATGGGTCCACCTGTATCTCTATTTTTTTTTTTTTTTTTTTGCCCATCATGGGGCCTGAACTCTGGTCCTGGGCCCTGTCCTTCAGCTCTTCAGCTTGAGGCTAGAGCCCTACCATTTGTGCTACAGTGCCACTTCTGGCTTTTTCTGCTTATGTGTTGCTGAGGAATTGAACCCAGGGCATCATGAATGCAAGGCAAGCACTGGGCCATTGAGTCAGCTTCCCAGTTCAGTCCCACTATATTTTTAATGCTAGACCTCTAATATGTGAGCCACAGCTCAATTCGGGGCTTTGTTTTTAAACCATATTTGCCTAATTAGAGTTGAGTCCATGGACTCCCCTGTCTTGGCTGGTCTTGAACACTGATCCTCAGATGTGAGACCCTTGAGTAACTACAAGAACAAATGTAACCTATTTCAGTTTTGCTCATTTTAACCTCTGAAATTGGCTCTCTCTTTTCTTCTTCCACCTTTCTTTTCATTTATTTATTTTATTCTTGTGTATACTGTTCCTGGAGATTGATCTAAAGGTGTCGGTAATGTCCCCAAATCATTGTCACATTTCTGCCATTGGAGCCACACGTCAAGCTCCAGCTGTTTTTTTTTTTTTTCTTCTTTTGCGGGGTTCACTGGAGATAACAGTCTAATGGAAATTACAGAATGATTCAGGGAGCTGAAATCTGAGGATCAAAGTTTGAAGCCAGCCTGCAAAGGAAATTCCATGATACTCTTTATCTCCAATTAGCTGGTAGTGATTCCACTAATGAGATTGATAAAACTCCAACCTAGAGTAAAGTAGAACAAATTCAACCCCCATGACTAGCACACACAGAAAAATGGCCAATCGAATTTCCTGTTTGGGCTTACCTTTACATATTATTTTCTGACTCTATCCTCCTATGTAGTTAATACAACATGTGTAAGCCACCAATGATTGATTAATTAATTTATTTTTTTTAATTTTAATTTTAATTTTTGTGAACATACTGTACAGAGGGGTTACAATTACATGGGCAAGATAGCAAGCATTGCAGCCTCCTCCATTGTTTACCCTTCACATCACTTCCCAGCCTCCCCCAGCCACCCCAACCAATCCACCCTCACTCCCCGCACCGAAGTTGTAAAGTTCATTTTCGACATGACAACTTGTACTTCTCATAGTTGCAGCGGGTCCACCTGTATCCTTACACGACTTGTTTTTCCCCATCTCCTCCACAAATTATACCGACATCAAATATAGTGAAGGCACGAGTTATACTGTGGGGGAGGGACAAAGCAACAAAGAAATAATCTTATAAATATGTTAGAAACAAATGCATGAAAGAAAAAAAAAACATTTAAATACATATCTAAGGGTTAATTTTCCTAACATCACATTATCTGACCTTTTCTGTTTGACTCATACATATACTAGATATTTCAAATAAGGGAAACCATGGGATTTATGTTTCTTTGGGCTTGGCTTACTTCACTTAATATAATTTTTTCCAAGCCTTTCCATTTCGTAACAAATGGAGCAATGTCATTCTTTCTGATGGAGGCATAGAATTCCATTGTGTATACATACCACATTTTCTTGCTCCATTCATACACTGAGGGGCATCTGGGCTGGTTCCATATCTTAGCTATGGTAAATAATGCTGGAATAAACATAGTCGTGCTGGTAGCTTTAGTGTGGTCTTGTTTGTAAACATTTGTGTAAATGCCCAAAAGTGGGATTGCTGGGTCATAGGGGAGCCCTATCTGAAGTCTTTTCAGGAACCTCCATACTGCTTTCCAAAGTGTTTGAACAAGTTTACACTCCCACCAACAATGAAGTAAGGTTCTCTTCTGTCCACATCCCCTCCAGCATCTATTGTTGTTAGAGTTCTTAATGATAGCCATTCTAACTGGGGTGAAGTGGTTTCTCAATGTTGTTTTGATTTGCATTTCTTTTATGGCTAGGGAGGTTGAGCATTTCTTCATGTGTCCATTGGCCATCCTTCTTTCTTCTTCAGAGAAGTTGCTATTCAAGTCATTAGCCCACTTATTTATTGGGCAGTTGTTTCTTTTAGGATTTGTTGTTCGGGGATTTAATTTTTTGAGTTCCAAGTATATTTTAGATATGAGACCCTCGTCCGTTGTACGGCTAGTGAAGATCTTCTAATCCGTAAGCTTTCTACTATTTTTGCTAGCTATGTCCTTTGTCATGCAGAAGTTCTGCAAATTCATGCAATCCCATTTGTCCAACCTTTCTTTGATTTGTTGTGTTTCCGGGTCTCTTTTGAGAAAATTTCGGCCTGAGCCAAGGATATCTAAGGTTTCTTCTATTCCATCCTGTAATGTTTTCAGAGTGTCTGTTTGACTCCGAGGTCTTTGATCCATTTGGAGTTGATTCTGGTGCAGGGTGATATATAAGGATCTAGCTTTAGTTTTCTACAAGTAGTTAACCTATTTTGCCAGCACCATTTACAGAAGAGGCTGTCTTTCTTCCATTCTATTATTTTAGCTCCCTTATCGAAGATTAGTTGGCTATAGGTCTGTATGTTCATTTCTGGGTTTTCAAATCTATTCCATTGGTCCTGAGGTCTGTTCTTATGCCAGTACCAAGCTGTTTTGATTACTATGGCTTTAATAGTAGAGTTTGAAATTTGGTATTGATATTCCTCCAGCAGCGTTCTTTCCGGTGAGGAGCATTTTTGCTATTCGGGGTCTTTTATTGTTCCATATGAATTTTTGGATTGCCTCTTCTATTTCCTTGAAAAATGACGTTGGAATTTTGATAGGTATCACATTGAATTTGTATATACCTTGGGAAGTATTGCCATTTTCACGATGTTAATCTTTCCAGTCCAGGAGCATGGGAGGTTTTGCCATTTTCTAAGTTCTGTTTGATTTCCTTTTTCAAGATTTTAAAGTTTTCATCATAGAGGTCCTTCACTTCTTTGGTTAAGTTAATCCCTAAGTATTTTATTTTTTGTGGAGCTATTACAAGTGGAGTTGCTTTCCTAATTTCAGCCACACTTTTCTCATTGTTGGCATACAGAAAAGCCATTGATTTTTGAGGGTTAATTTTATACCCTGCTACTTTGCCAAACTTTTGTGATTGATTAATTTAAAACCCTGTCACTGAGTATTTCTTCTCTTCTTCTACACTTCTTTATTTTTTGTGTGCTGTTCCTGAAGATTGAACTCGGGGACTTCGTGTTTATCTTTATATATCTTTTATATAACTTGTTTCAGTTTTGTTGTTCTAATGTTTCGTTTGTTTATGTTGCTTTATATATCTTATTTTTATATCTCACAAAAGTAACTTTTAGCTTGGTACTGGTGGCTCATGCCTGTAATCCTCCTCAGGAGGCTGACATCGAGGATCACAGTTTGAAGCCAGCACAGGCAGAAAAGTCTGGGAAATTCTTATTACCACTATACTATCAAATATACAAGAAATGGAGCTATGACTCAAGCAGTAAATTGTTGGCCTTGAGCAAGAGAACTCAGAGCTTTGAGTGCAGGTTCAAACCCCTGGACTGGCACAGAAATAAAACTTTCATTACCTTATATTATATTAGGATTACTGGTGTCAGAGTCCAGTCCTAGTTTTAAGGACCAACTTTTGTAGCAGATGCAACTATTGATGTTTTCCCTAGGAAATTTTATGCTTGTTTTATTCCTTGCCTTGTATTTACATTCCACTAATGGCATTCTTATTTTTTTGTTTGGAAGGACATTTCCATAATTCAATGACATAAAAAACCATGTCTTGAATTTTTCTTTATTTTAAATAGGAAAGGGAAACACTGTCTGAATCTAGCAGAGAGCAAATGATGGTTTGATTGCAGAGCTGTTAAATCTATTCCTGAATGTGGGAGGCTACGATTTGCAGTGCTTTGGTAGATGAGTCTTCATGCAGCTTCACAATAAACTTCTATGATATCACTGTCAACTTTGCCATCACAACAGATAGGTGTCAGCTACTGATCTCACCCTTACGTGGACTTTAGATACACAAAGAAGAAAGAAATAATTAGAAGAATTAACTATTAACCACAAGATCACAGCTTGATGAGCTTTCCTGACTGAATTCTGAGATTACATGAGCAGGGCAGTTTCATCTACACAAAGCTACTAAGCACTAAGTACCAGGCAATGTTGTAGGCAACTGGAGAAACAGATGTGAATACAGCTGCAAGTGGCCTGCTCCATGAACCTTTCATGCTGAAGGAGAAAACCAGAAATTACAATGATAATGTCAATATTTCAGAAGGATGATAATTTGGGGAGACAGCTTCACACTGAGGATGGGAGGAAGGCACATATGATCTAACAGCAGGGGACATCATCCATGCAATTATTGCTTTTCCATGCTGGCTCCACTCTCAATCCCAGATCTCATCCTTCTGAGTAACAAATTATAGGTATGAGGCACCTGCAGTGAGCTCTTTGATATAAATATCTATAACCACTTTTTGCTAAGTTTCTTGAAAGTTTCTTGAGAAGAAGGTTCAAAATTAAATACATTATGTGTCTTAAACATTCTTTTCATTATCTTCTAATTATTTGAATATGAGCTGTCTTCCTCACTTTTGAGAAAATTTTTTTTCATTGTTCAAATCCTGGAGAGGGAAGAAAAACCACAATTTCTTTGCCAAATTTGAAAAAAAAATAGTCATTTCAACTTACGAGTTTTGCCAAATAGTATGTCATGTCCTTGATGGATTTTTCATCTTCAACAAGGTTAGATGAATGAAATTATAAATGGGAGAAAATCAACCACATAGTAACAAGTTTATTACAATGACAGATATAAGCTCTCCACTTTCTACCGGATAAATCATTTGCCACAAGCATTAAAAATCTTGAATAAAGACGTGGAGATTCTTCCTCTTTATATAAAGTTGGATTTTTGGGTTTTTTTTGTTTTGTTTTTGGTTGGTCATGGGGCTTAATCTTCCTCTTTATATAAAGTTGGATTTTTGTTTTGTTTTGTTTTGTTTTTGGTTGGTCATGGGGCTTGATCTTGGGGCCTGGGGGCAGTCCCTCAGCTATTCAGCTCAAGGAAAGCACTGTACCGCTTGAGCCACAGCACTACTTCTATTTTTCTGGTGGTAATTTAGAGATGAGACTCACAGAGTTTGCTGCTCAGGCTGACTTTGAACTGCAGTCCTCAGATGTCAGCCTCCTGAGTAGCTAGAAATACAGACATGAGCCACCAGCCCCTGGCCAAAGCTGTATTTTATCAGTTTTGTTGGCTTGAATGATTACCAAGGAAAAAATAGAAACTAAAATTGTTAGCTTGTGCTAAAATTTGCAATAGTTTTACCATGAATAATAGTGAAATATTTAGAATTATATATTTTGAGAGTATATAACTAATTAAATTTTATTGTTTTAAAATAATTAAATATATCTCTTTTTTTATAGACACTGAAGTCTGAGTTCAGAACTTGTACTTGTTGGCAGGCACTCTCCTGTGTGAGCCACATCCTTCTGATCATTTTTAATCAATCATCTATTAAATAATTTGAAGCTCACAAGTCATCTTTTGCTAAGATTAAGTAAAATAAGCCTAAACTCCTGCCTTTTGAGTAACAGAAGAAATCCTAATATCTAGATGTATAGACTCAAAAAAATGAAACAAACTAAGAACAATCTTATCAATAAATAAGCAAGTGAATTCACTAGATCATTCCCCAAAACAGATATAGGTGTCTAAGGAATACATGAAAATATTCAACATCTTTAATAATCAAGGAAATGCAAATCAAATCTATGTTGAAGTTTCATGTCTGCCTAAGCACAATGCCTATTAATCCTACATATACACCTGAAGAAATGTAAGTCAGCCTTATGGTAGAGCTATCGGCACACACATATTTTATAGCAGGATTCAAATAATCATATTCCAGAATCGGCCTCCACAGGCAGAAAAGTGTGTAAAACTGTTATCCCCAAATAAGAATTAAAAAGATCTGGGAGTAGAGCTGTGGACCAAGTGGCAGAGTACCAGCCTTAATGGAAAAAATCCAATCAAGAGATTAAGGCCCCAAGTTCAAGCCTCAGGACTGGCAAACACACACATACACACACACACACACACACACACACACACACACACACACATACACAATGCTGCCTATATTTTTAGCTAAGTTTCTTAATACCCTAAAATTCATGTACCTATGACAGAGCTTAATATAATGGGAAAGTGATATTTATAATGATAAACTCTTACTGAAGAACCCAGGTTTTTTTTCTTGATTTGTTTTGTTTTTGTGCTCATTGGACTTGAACTCACGGCCTAAGTGCTGTCCCTGAGCGTTTTTGTTCAAAGTTGGTGCTCTACCACTTAGTTACAGTGCCACTTTCCAGGTTTGTGGTAGTTCGTTGGAGATAAAGAGTCTCAAGTACTCTGTCCTCCACACACTGATTTCAAACTGCCATTCTCAGATTTCACATTTCTGAATTGGTAGAATTAGAGGCCTGATCCACCAATGCCAGGCTAGAACCTGAGTATTTTCACCACTGCTCATTTGAAGAGTTCAAATCTTTTTACTCCAGAATACTTACCAAGCACAGTTCTCTCTGGATGGCAATCAAGCAAATACAGCGGCGCCCATAGTTCACACCTGTAAATCCTAGCTACTGAAAAGTCTGAGATCTGAGGATCCTGTTCAAAGCCAGTCCAGACAGGAAAATCTGGGAGAATTTTAGTCCCAATTAACCACAAAAATGCCATATGTTGAGCTGTGGCTCCAGTAGTAGAGCTCTACCTTAATCAAATATCTCAGATTCACTTCAGACCCTGAGTTCAAGGCCCAAGACCAGTGCACATGCGCGCACACATGCACAATTTTATAACATAGTTCTCAAACCTAGCAAGGTTCCATCTTAATCCCTTAATGTCATGCTTTGCTATGAGAATTGGAAAAGTCTAACCTCTGGTATGGGCTGCAGTCCATGATGGTAAAACAGCATCTGGAGAGAGTAATTACCTCAGAGCCAATCGGACCGACCCAGACTGGAAGTACGAGTGAGGTGGTGCGAACACATGGTCATTTGAAATAGAAAATTCATGACATTTGTACTGTATCTACTAACAAAATTGTGCAAAGATCAAATAACTTACAACCCAGTTGTTAAAAATATAGCCTGAGATTCAACTGAATTTCAAATTCACTCTTGGTTATTTATCTGCTTTTGCTTAAAGAGGAAGACACTTTATCACTGAGCTTTATTCACTTGTACAAAAATGTGGATTGAGCCATGGACAGATGGCTCATGACTATAATCTTACTCAGAAAGTTGAAATGGAAAGATTATGTTTTAAACCCATCCCGGGCAGAAAAGTACCTATGAGATACTTATGTCCAGTTAATCACTCAAAAACCGGAAGTGGGGGGCTAAGAATTTGGGTTAGTGGTAGAGTGCTTGCTTTACAAGCATGAGGCCCTGAGTTCAATTCCTCAGCACCATATAAGCAGAAAAAACTGGAAGTGGTGCTAAGGCTCAATTGGTAGAGTGCTAGCCATAAGCTGAAGAACTGAGAGACAGCGCCCAGACCCAGATATCAGGCCCCATGAACAACAACAACAAAAAATCAACACAGAAGTGGGGTTGTGGCTCAAGTGGTAGAGTGCTAGAAAATGGATCAGGGACTGTACCCAGACCCTGAGTTCAAGTACCACAATGAACAACAAAAAAATGTGATTGGATTGTGGTATTTTCCATCTCCTAGGTTTATGATTATTCAATAATCAGAATTTATTGAACATTTCCTATGGAAAAGAGGTATTTTTCCTCACCAGCAAGTGATTTATGATGCTGCAGAGCATGCAAAGGATACCCTCTACTTCAGTGGAGAATTGAATGTGAATTTTGTGGGGTCCTATTAGAATAGCAGGTCAGGAGCAAAACTGATAAGGATTCAAGCTCTCTGTTAAAACATACTGTAGCCATTTTGATTTTTGTTAAAGGAATAATTGATTTAGACATTGGTGGCTCATGCTTATAATCCTCACAGCTTAGGAGGCTGAGATCTGAGAAGCATGATTTCAGGGCAGCCCAAGCAGGAAAGTCCATGAGACTTGTGTCCAATTAATCAGTGATAAACCCAGAAAAAGAGGTATGGCTTAATAGAGTATTATTTCTAAGAAAAAAGCTCTATTTAAGCTGCCCTATCCTTCCAAGTCCTATTTTGAGACATTACCACCTACAATGCTGCTGGACCATGCCTTCCCTTGTATGTTTGCCTACAGCCTATAAGCTGTTTAGCCCTCAACTTTGGTGGTGGCATGATTCGTGTATGGAATATACTGCCCAGAAAAAAACAACTATGATATAAGCAATGTTTGACAATGTGTTAAATCCAAAGTTGCAATGGTAAGGATGTTTTCTGTTTAACTTTTTTCTTTAGTTAATTGCTTTTAAAAGTTTGGGCTGGGAAGGTAGCTCAGTGGTAGAGTGCTTGCCTTGCATGCCTGAGGCCCTGGGATCTATTCCTCAGCACCACATAAGCAAAAAGAAAAAATCCAGAAGTGGTGCTGTGGCTCAAGTGGTAGAGAGCGCTAGCCTTGAGCTGAGGAGCTGAGGGACAGCATCCAGGCCCAGAATTCAGGCCCCACGACCGGACCCAAAAAAATAAAATAAAATAAATTATCTGCTTATTTAATTTACTCGAGGAAATCAAAAGTTAACGTTTGGGACTTTTGGTGAAATTTGAAACTAGGCAAGTAAGAGCACCCATTGTCCCCAAATTCATCATTTGAAATTATTAAAACTTTATTCATATGTTTTAATAGTCAGAAATTTGAGCCAAGCATGGGAGCTCACACTTGTAATGCTATCTGCTGTGTCTTGACTAATGCAGAGAGGACCATGATTTGATGCTAGCCCAGGCAAAACATTCACAATATTGGATCGCAATCAATATCTGAAGCCAATGCGTTGTGCTTTTTATTTCATCTACTCAGAAAGGGTAAAAAGAAGGACTGTGGTCCATAATGGCCTGGTCATAAACATAAAACCATACCACAAAAATGTCTCAAGCAGAGCTGGTGCAGGTGACTCATGCCTGTAGACTTAGCTACTCAGGAGGCTGAGATCTGTAGATCACAGTTCAAAGCCATCCCAGGCAGGAAAATCCGTGGGACTCATCTCCAATAAACCATTAGAAAACCAGAAGTGGTGCTGTGGCTCAAGTAGTAAAGCATTTGCCTTGAGCTGAAGAGCTCAGGGACAGCGCTCAGGCACAGAGTTTAAGACACATGACCAACAAAAACAAAAATGACTAATGCAAAAAAAGTAGGTGTATGGCTCAACTGGTAGAGCACCTACCTAAAGTGCATGAGGCCCTGAGTTTAAGTTCTAGGATAAAAACGAGGGAAAGATGTGAACATATGGAAGGAAGAAAAGAACGAAGGGAGGAGTTATTCTGTATATTGTACTTGTCTAGTTGTTTCATTAAGGTGGCTTCTCATTCCTTTTTCTTTTTTTTCTGTCAGTTGTGGGGCTTGAACTCAGGTCCTGGATCTTGCCCCTGAGCTTTTGTGCTCAAAGCTAGTGCTCTACCACTTTGAGTTACATGGTCACTTATGGGTTTCAGTGGTTAAATGAAAATAAGAATATCATATATTTTCCTGACCAAGCTGGTGTTGAACCTTGATCCTTAGATCTCAGCCTTCTGACTAGCTAGACTTACAGGTATGAGCCACTGGCTCTGGGCACTCACTTGTTTTCTTTCTTTCTATTTTTTATCAGTAATGGGACATGAACTCTGGGTGCTGTCCCTGAGCTCTTCAGCTGAAGTGAAGCACTCCACCAGAGTCCACTTCTAGTTTTCTGATTGCTAATTAGAGATAAGAATCTCATTAGAGAAGTTCCGAGGCAGATGGCAAAGGAGAAGCTGGAGGCTAAACAAGCTCCAGCATAGAAAGCAGTTTTAGTGTTGCTAAACACTGTTTAGTGAACAGTCCTAGGCTACAGAATCACCCCAAGTGTGCCGTCAGGTACAGAGAGCTTGGCCAGAGAGGGAAAATCCACACAAGGAGGCAAAACTGAGCACTTGCAGGTAGCCAAGCCTGCAACGGATGCAGCGGCAGTGACAGTGGCGGTAGTGGCCATACCTATAACAGAGAGAGTTCAGGAAAACAGCACCAGAAACAGCGGGTGAGTAGATTCTACTCATCACTAGCAAGAACTGACAAAGAGCAGATATCTTCATCCTGCAGATCACACACCATAGACAACTCAGGAACCAACACTCTTGCATGAGTAGAACCCTGACATCCTCACTCCTTATCTGGGAGCAGAGGAGGGAAAGCCATCCCTCCCCAACCACCAGAGATCTCCATCTTCCATACTGACAAAGGCCCCTGTGAGCAACTAGCTACAACTCAGGCCTTGGATGAAAAGAAAAGAGTCATTTAGCAGGTCACAAGAACCTGACCTAACCTGCCAGGCTCAGCTCCACCCAGGGGAAATTCACCCAGCCCAGACAGAGGAAGATCCACCTCCCACCTTAGGAGAGATTTTCTTCACTGTGTAAACAGAGCCAGAGGCTGCCCCTCCCTACAGCAGCCTAGAAAATCAACTAAAATTCAGTAAACACAAACCCTGAGAATGGATCCAGGCTGGGCTCTGTGTCTCTGGATCTAGACCCTCAGGGAAAATCTAGTTTGCTGAAAAGCCTCAACCCTACCCAGAACCTATCCTCATAACAGCATCTCGAAACTAGAGGAAACAGCCATCTCCCTCTTTTGTGATACTCAAAGCAGATCTCCCTCCCATTGAACTAGCCTGGGAAGAGGATCACAAAATCCTGGGTAAAGCAGAGCATTTTTCTGCCTGTTCAAACAAACTGACTTAAGAATCCAATCAAGCCACAGGAAAACCAAACACCACAAGCAGACCTGAGACTGCACCAAGAGAGTGGTTATGGACACAGTGGAGATAAAGGATCTTCCCATCCCCTCTACAAAAAAGAACTCTTTTTGTACCTTTTTTTTAATTTTATTTTTTCATTGCTTCCTATTAATCTTTTTTTCCTCTCATAATTTTTATTTTATGTGTATGTGTGTGTGTGCTTTTTTTATATCTTCTGATCTTTTGGTACTTTTTTATTTTCTGGTTTTTCTCTTTCTTTCTTTTTTGAGTGACTTAATTGATATTGTGCTCATCCCCATATATATACCCGTCGTCAATTATTAGACCTTATACCCCATGGTATATACACTTAATCCACAAATTTATTACTCAATTCATAAGCTCTTAGGTTAAATACTTTAGTAGCAATATTATATCTTTATACCTATATAATTTCCTGTTTGTCTGTTTGTTTTTTGCTGGTCATGGGGCCTGAACTCTGGGCCTGGGCACTGTCCCTCAGCTCTTCAGCTCAAGACTAGTGCTCTACCACTTTGATCCACAGCGCCACTTCCAGCTTTTTCTGCTTATGTGGTGCTGAAGAATCAAACCCAGGGCCTCATGCATGCAAGGCAAGCACTCTAACACTGAGCCACTTTCCCAGCCCTAATTTTTAATAACTAATTTTAAGCACTTTTATTTTTTAGTTTTTCATGTCTCCTATCCCTCACCTCCTCTCATTCTATCCTTCTCTCAATACCATTTCTTTAAACTTACATAATTTTTAAGTGTTTCACTGTTTTAATTTAAATTTTTATTTCCATTTTTCTCCTTTTCTTTTAAATCACTCTCCTATCATTCTGTCTAATCTATTTCTCTCTCTAAGATAAGAACTTGGTTAAATTCACTCTCCTTTAACCTCTCCATAGCCCTCTAATCAGTGGTATTTCTCTGAGGAATTACTGTCAATGTTGCCACAGTGCCTAGTCCAAGGCCTCTCACAAAGGCTCCTAACCCAACCTGTTTGAGCCTCTGTGTGAGTTAATCATCATTGAACAACTGCGTTCCATGGTTTGTGAGACATTCGCTTCTATGATCATATGCACATGAGGGCCCAAAAAGAGAGTTCCCTGGAAGGAATGTCCTAAAATGCAAAACGTCTACTAGGGCAATGGAAACCCATGGTTGGGCATGCTTAAATTTTTAACCTGTGCACTGAACTAACAGGAACACATTAAGACACACTAAGAAAACCTGATGTAAAGGATCAGAAGGGCTGAGGGGAAGGGAGCCGCATGCTCAGGAATATAAATGGAGCTAAGGGAGCTGCATGCTCAGGAATATAAATGGAGCTTACAAGCCACTGCAGGCTCTGACTTTCTATGTTGAAGTAAAGATTAACAGGCAGCCCAAGTTTCTAAGAACTCATTGTCTAGGCTATATGCCGCTTTCAGAACTTCTTTCCCTCCTCCTGTGTTTTGAGAACAACAGTTAGTATTGTGTTTCTGTCTCCTAGGGGCAATTTTTCTCTTCACACAATGCTTAAAGAAGATAATAGGAAGCTGAAATTAAAGTTAACAAGTATGAAATAGCACACAGTGCTTGCCCTGAATTCCTGGACCTAAAAAGTTCCCAATTCTGAGCACAAAGTGATCATGGGTGTATCCTAACAACCTCCACTGAATGGAGAAATTTGAGCAATTTTCCCAAGGCAGGTATTGTGCAGTACAGTAGTTATCACCTATAACCCTTGTTATTAGGATGGTTGTGATCTACTAGAACAATGAACTTGAAACTGGGCCAAGACGAGACAACTTATCGTTGCTAGAAACGGGGTAAGACAACTAGGAGAATGTTTCTCTGGCACAGACATGGATATAATTACAACAAAGTACTAAATTGTGGTTCATCAGCAAAGACTGTCAGTTAATACCTCAATAAAGGTAATAACTAAACATAAAAATTAAAAAAAACTATTTGGGTTTCAGTACTAACATCTTTTTAAAGGTGTGTGTGTGGTGTCTGAGTTTTTGTATGGGGCAGCACTGTTTCTTAAAAATCATCCTATTGGCACTATCTTTAGGTTTCCCATTCAAGTCAGGTGGCATTCTAGCTGTACCACTTGAATTACACAATTCTTGACTTCTGTTGGTTAACGAAATAAACATGTAAGGTATATGTCAACCTTGGTTGGTTTCAAATTATGATCTTCAGATCTCACTCTCTGGAGTAGGTAAGGCTATAAGAGTGAGCCACTATGCTCAGCCCAGTATTTCCAGGAAGTTACTTAATCTTTCTGAATCTCAGCTTCTTCTTGTGTGGAAAGTGAACAGAATTATTTTGTGGATCTTAGAATCTGGTGGGAGTTATGACTAGGTATAGGAAGTGTAAGTGTTCGGATGTGCAGACAGAGCCTGACAATCTCATAAAACTACTGATGTTTATATTGAAATGAATTAAATGAATTGGAAACGATGGATTTTTCTTTTTTTGTTTATCCATTTCTGGGCAGTGAGGGAGCCACAGAAATTCAAGGAGAACAAGGAAACAAATGCAGAAGTGATACTCTGTAGATATTATGTTGACAATCATCTATACCACTTGTGGGCAGGGAAAGGAGGGAAAAACAGAGAGAGAGCAAAGAAGTGATGAGATTTTCGAACATGAAATGAACTCATTATCTAAATTACAAAATGGTGACCCGTATGTCCACTATATTAACAATAAAAATTTTTAAAAGTCCAGGTTGATGATTCTCTCCTCTAGTTTTAGTTAGAGGACCTTGAGAGTCAATCCCACCTATAGAGTTTTCGAAGGTCAATTGATATGATAATTAATATAGAGCCAAAATCTCTTAACAAATGTTATAAAAAGTATTTCATTCGTAGTACTTCTTTCTGTTTGAATGGAGATTCTATATGTTATTGGCAGAGCTATGTTTTTTACTTTTTGTTTTTAGTATTTGTCAACTGTTGAAATCCTTCTTGAAGCTCTGGGACAGAGGTCTGCTATATCTTGGCACCCTGCCCCTAACTAAAATAGTAATCAACCTTTGAAATTAATTTACTTGTGTATGAGTTTGTTTTATTTCTTTATTCATTTATATATTTATTTGTTTATTTATTTATTTTTGTTGCTGGTGGTGAACTCTGGGCCTGGTCGCTGCCCTCAGATCTTCAGCTCAAGGCTAGTGCTCTACCACTCGAGCCACAGTACCACTTCTGGCTTTTTCTGCTTATGTGGTGATGAGGAATCAAACCCAGGGCCTCAGGCATGCAAGGTAATCTGTCTACCACTGATCTACCTTCTCAGAACCTATGAGGGGTATTTTTGTGCACGGGTCTATCAAGGAAATCTATTCAGCAAATGTATTCATTTGCCACTAGACATTAATTATGAATTATCTGATAGTTAAAGGATAAATTGTTATCATTTTTACTAGGAATTGTTTGTCTTCCCATGCTAAAAACATGGAGGAGGGTATTTTAAACTTAAACTACAAAAGAAATTTAAGATCTTTGTGCTAACAAATGTGTCCAGTTATTACATTAAACAGAAAATTCAAACTTCATGAATACAGAGCTCAAACTTCTTATACTACTTATTTCAAAATGCAAATTAAAGGGAAAATAAGACAGGGGATAAAATTTACATTGTATGTTAATTTTTAAAGAGGAAAATAAGATCCTAGATGGCAGATTAAAGGCAAAGCAATATCAGAGCCCTATCTGCTCAATAAGAAATAAGAAGCATATTTGAAAAAAAACTGCAAAGTGCACATCAGGCAAAGGCAAGCAGTCAGAGCCTACCACCAACACAGAAATACCATATATCTCAGAAAAAGTAAACAAGTTCAGACCAGTGCTCATCCTTATCCCTGATTTCAATAATACATATACACCCCCTATACACACACACACACACACACACACACACACACACACACACACACACACAATAAATGTATGCAACAGCTCAACCTACTCACATCCACTCAACATTAATCAAAGTGCTTACTGTAATATTTGAAACTTTAAGTTTCAGTCATGTAAATAATTGATAATAGATGCATAAGTAATTATTTTCTGAATAGGGCTCTGCTATGAAAGTGAGAATTCATGATGATTATAACTACTTAAAACATCTCTGAATCTCAAAAAAATTAAACAACACACAATCCGTATTTTGCGACTGCATTTCTACCAGCTATTCTGCAAAGGCTTAATAAGAAGATACTTATGAAATTTTGTGTACCAAAAATTAAATACTAAATTCAATTAATACCTGAGTAAGTGAAGAGAAAGATGATCAGAGAGAGGTCTCTCTGCTCTGCCTCCAGTTCTCAGCCAGCTGTACACTGTGGCATCTTTGCTGCTGCTGGACCTTAGTTGTCTTCTCCAGTGCAGTGGCCACACTGGGGTTGGATTGGGCGTGGTAGGGAGATGAGTTTGGCCACATGGGAGGTCACACTGGGGTTGGGGTTTGGGGCAGTGTGGAGGGGAGAGGAGGCCTTGGCAGAAGCTGGTGAAGCAAGGAAAGAGGCAGGAAGCCGGAGGCTTAGGATGCAGCATGCCCAAAGTCTGCCTGGTTCTGGAGAATGTCTGTGAGTGGGGTTGTTGGGGCAGATCCCATGGGGCCTGGTGGCCTGGTGAGAAGAGGAAGGAGTCTCAAGTACTGCAAAGGAGGACAATGAAAATTAAGATCACAGTGGCTGAACAATTTCAACAACAAAGGTGGGGACATGGAGGTAAACTCTGGGAATGGAGAGGACGGCAGCACTGGGCCAGTGGCGTTCAATCCTTTCTGGACATACCTGTAAGTGTGTGAGGACTGGCTCCACCACAGCTTTGGCCTCACTCGACTTGAACAGGCACCTGTAATGGTCACCTCAGCCTCAGCCTGCCCCAGAGAGCCACACTGGCATAGATGCTGAAGACCAGGCAGTGGCTGAGAGGCTATGCGCAACAGGGTGGAGGAAGCATGGCTGGTGGGTGCAGCTCCAGCCCAGCCAGGTCCAGGGCCACCGGGGAAGTTCGGACTGTAGATCTAGAACAGGCAGTGTGCCCCGGACCAGTGGGACTTCCAGGGACTTTCGTGGTGGCCAACACGTGCATGATGGGAACTTAATAAGCATGGCCCAGTGGTCTCCACGGAAAGGTGCATTCACTCCTGTGCCTCTCCTGTCTTCTGGACTCTCGCTGTCCTCCTGCTTCCTGCTGAAGTACCAGGCCATAGACCCCCCAAAGGCCAGCAGAGAGCCGTTGCCAATGTAAATGCAGGAGGCTCGTTTATTACAGCTCGAGCTGGACTCACAAATCTTCCCTGATACAGCAGGTCAGAAATTGTCAGTCTCAATCTCTTGTTCAGCAAGGTTTTTTTTATTGTGTATGAAGCAGGTGGAAGAATAATTACAACACTGATTTTGTGATAGGTCGGTGGTTCGTAGTAAATCTAGTCTTAAATTTATTGGTTGGGGAATGATCATTTCCAGTAAGGGCAGGGACTTTCTAGCTTAGCAGTTACAGGATAGGTTAAATCATAAATAGCAAGCATATTATAAGTTGGGGTAGGTGGGGCCAATCACAGGAATGCTGAGGGCACTAGTCCTGGATTATTTCCGGACCTAAATTGCTTTCTGATAGAGTTGGGAGATAATCTGTCAGGGCAGTCTGAGATTCCTGGACAGATCAGGGCTGTCTGATTTCTTAGTTATTTTTACTGTTACATTTTCTTAGAACATGAACTGACACTCTTTTTCCAGTAGCAGATAACAGATATTTTCCTTAGATTTTCTGATATCACTGCCAACTTATTTGTCCTCTCACTGACACGTCCAACTACAGAAGTCAACTTCTCCACGCCAATGACAGGCCATCTCGGAGATATTCACAGGGCTATGTTTCCTCTCTCCATCTCAGGCCTTTCTACTGAAAGAACATCCTTACTAAAAACTTTTTAGTTGTTTCTAAAAACTTTTTAGTTGTTTCTAGTGAGGAAGAAAAGTAAGGCCTAGTTGCAGCCATGGAACCAAGAATTGAGGGCCATGGCTAGAGCAAAACGCCCTGAGAAAAGATGGATTCATTTTAGTCAAAGACACAAGTCTTTATGGGAACTCTCATTCTAACTGATTTTCTTCCTAGTAATATATTCACAGAATATGTAGACTATGTAATGAATGAACAATGACATATGCATAATATTTGCGAATATGGAGGGAATTAAGAAAAAACTGCAATGGCCCGAAGTAACTGGTTCTTTGAAAGAGAGCTGGTAGGTTCTTTGTTTGGCCTCTAAGCCTTTTAGCATAGTATTTTGTATTTCATTCAAACATATGAAGTTCTTAAAATGTAAAATCAGGACATATAGTTAAAAATAAGGAAATTTTCCTAATAAAGTATCACAAACTGCATCTTTAAATTCAGAGGTACTTAACTTGAAATTTTTCTCACATTAAATTGCCTTTTGTTCTACCGAAGAGTTGATATTTCAAAATTCCTAAAGAGAATTATTTTGTTTTCTTTTCTTCCTTTTTAAGGAACCATAGTGAGGTCCACCTGTTTCTGCTGTGAGCTCTTTCTTCCACTTACTGCCCAGTTGCTGTCAATACTCATCCCCATACGAGACAAGCAGCTCACATATTGCCTTGATGACATGACAGGTTTGGTAGAAGATCTACCTGTGGTACTGAAATGCCCTCAGATTCTGATTCTCAGCATACCTGCCACAGTTCATATACCTAAAGTTGAAGCAGGCACAGCAAGGAAACCTAAGAGGGTAAGTTTCTGCTCTCTTTGGATCTACTCCTAATACTCATCCACTCTAGAACCCTAAGTGCACTGTTTTCAAAGCCCAGTTCCAGACTTCTCTTAATCATTATTTGTCTCAAATAGATTGATTTCCAGATTCTCTAAATTGAGTTAAAGTTTATGTCATAGATTTGGGTGGGGACATGTACTCTGTTTCTAGATTAGCACACATCCTTTGACATTTGGCCCAAGTAATTTTCCTTAGATTGGACTCACTCATGCACCTGTCTCCACTATGTTCCCATAGAAATTCAGAGAACCCTTTGTCTTATAAAGACAGTAGAGGGAAATTTGTTTATTCATGATGTCGTTTCATGATAAGACAATGGTTCCCCATGGCACAGGGCTGCAGGACATATCATAGACCCATTGCTTTCTGAACCTTACCACTGCTCCAACTCTGCTTCTACGTGTTTGAGTGTACCCTAATAGACTAAAGTTCTTTCTTGCAGGTTGTTAGGGCACTATGTACTTTGCAAAAACTAGGAAGAAAAATTATACTTAAATACTCCTACAATGAAATTGTCATTTCTATCTCCACATGTGTTTCGCAATTACTCAAGGAATATGATTTATTCAACTACTGAGGGTAATTCTTTGACTCATATACAGTATGAGCTTTATAGATGCAGGATCTATGAATGAAGTTAGGCCCTTTGGTTTTTCTTCTGATGTCTTAATTTTGTCTCTTATGGAAATTTTTATTTTAATACAGTACACATATATATATGCATACATACATACATACATACATACATAGCAGAGCTAATGATTGAACTCAGTAACTAAACTTACCTCTTGCAATAAAAGCACTCTACCACTTGAACCACTAGCCCTTTTTGTGTTGCTTATTTTTGAGGTATTTTTTGTCTGTCAAGTGGCATAAGCTCTGTGCCTGAATGTTGTCCTTCAGCTCTTCAACTCAAGGCAAGCTCTCTACCACTTGATCCACAGTGCCACTTTTGATTTTCTGGTGGTTTATTGGAGATAAGAGTTTCACAGCCTTTCTTCCATGGGCTGGATTAGAACCATGATACTCATATGTGAGCTTTCTGAGTACTTACTAACAGGTTTGAGCCACCAGTGTGCAGTTTATTTTTGAGGTATTATTTCCCCTGCTGTCCTGGGTTGCCATCCTGCTTGTGCTTGCCTGGGTTGCTGGAGATACTTCACTTTATCCAGCCATTGTACTTCCACTCTAGCTGGGATAACAAATGTGCACCAACGTGCTCAGCCATTGGTAGTAATCGGGGTCTTATAATCTTTTATGCTAGGACTGGTATCAAACTGAGATCTCATCATCTCTATCTCAAAAGTCCAAATTAAAGGTTGAGCTATGGAACCCAGCTATACTCTTTATATTTTATTTCTTTTCCCTCAAATAGTCATAATTTTGAAAGCACCAAATACAGCAAAAGAAAAATGGAGATATGGGAATCCATTGAGAAAGGTGTGATGATCAGGGTGCAAGTCTTGTGAAGAGAATATCTTCTTAGGAACCATGAAAATGACTGCTGGACTCACTCCAGATGGCCTGGGATTTATCTTTTGCATCTACACATAGTAGTTTGTCCTTTTTGTGATCTGAGTTTCAGAAAGACAAGCTAAAGGCTTTTGAGTAATAATAGGCAAAATCACATTACTTGATTCCAGTGATGCTCTTTGAGCCTGCATGGATTGTGAACACATAGGATGCCGTCTACACATCTGAGGGGATTTGTCATAGTCCTAACAGAGGCTCCTTAAGCGTGAATGCACTTTGCCTCTAACACACTCTGTTTATATGCACTATACTTTGATCCTAAATCAGAATGTCCTTGTTTATGCAGATTCCACAAACACATACAACTATTTTGTCCATGTCCTAGCAATGTTTCATTGGAGGCACAGGGGGACACATGGAGTTAGAGAAAGGGGGGAAAGGGAGGGCATTTCTTACCATCCAGGAGTACCTATTGTCAGCATCTTTGTCTTCTATGAACAAGCCCTCATAGGGGCTAAAGTGCAAACCCAATGGCAGATCAGATTCCTCATTCCATACTCTAAGCCCAGCCTCAGGAATACTGTACTGATGAATTCTCAGCCCAGTGGATAGATTGAGGACTGAATGGTCATAATACCCCTTGTCCACCACATTATCTCTTACAAATATAGGTGGCCCATGAACAGTATAGCTGTTGATGAAGAAGTTCTGACACTGCTCACAATCTGAGGCAAGACCAGCAAAAATTAGTAAAAAATATGTACATTCCCAGATTTAACAATCATGAGAAAGAGCACAGAATGCATATCATTGTCACTTAGTTCTTCATGTGAAGTTACTAGAGTAAACCAGTAATTGGGGGCCAAATGACCTGATGAATTATTATAAAAGCACATTTGCCTTCTGTTTGAACAAACGCAGAGGGTTACTTACATAGGTAATCATCATCCTGGTGTTTACGGATATCTTCATAAGCATAACTCTTTCTTTCCTGTAGGCTGTATATGCTCATTTTTACCTCTTTTTTCCTACGTCCATGTTGAAAAACAATGGTTTGTTAAGTTTGGGATCAACAATGTTTGTCCCTATTTCTTCGGAAAAGTAAAATTTCTTACTACCAAACTATCATCTATTCTTCTCACATAATCTGGTCCCCCATTAACCTTTGACTCAGAGATGCAAAGACTTTACTTTAACACTAACTACAGGTTTCTAATTCAGTTTTAAGTTTTGGCCATTCCCATTTTCAGGTTTAATTTCTACTTCATTAAATCTCTTATAAAGTGGTCATTGTTGAATTTATTCATTCAGAATATTTGTTGAGGGTATGTTAAGTATTGAGCAAAAACCTGGACATACAGGATTGAAAATGTGTGGTAACAGATTTATTAGACACTTTGCATGTATCTGTTATTTTACCTTTTACTTATCGTTTTCAGACAACATGCAGGCTGTACACATTTTTCTTGCCAGTCCTGGGGCTTGAACTCATGGCCTGGGCACTGTCTCTGTGCTTCTTTTGCTCAAGGCTAGCACTCAACAACTTGAGCCACATTGCCACATCTGGCCTTTTCTGTTCATGTGGTTCTAAGGAATAGAACCAAGGGCTTCATTCATATAAGACACATACGCTACAACAAGTCACATTCCCAGTGCAGTCTGTGCATCTTTATCCATGTTCTTCAGATTAACATTCAGAAGTTCAGGGAAATTGTAAAATGTGTCATGACCTAAGTGCCTCCATGTGGATAATAACCCAAGTGTGTAACTTCATTGTCAAATTCTTATGTGCTGCTCATTGGAAACCTAATTACTAGTTCCACAGCTAAGTTCGGCCTATGTTTGAACTTTCCAAAGTCCACCTCACATAGTCAGTTTACCCTCATCAACCTTGCTAGAATTTCCAAAATTAGTAAATTTCCCAAGTTATTTTCTCTTACCCAATTTTTGTTTGCAGTATTGTCCTTGTGTATTTGCTTCTCCAGGAGGGAACACTGGTTTCTGGGCCTCTTCTAATCCACTTGACTTTGAGAAATTTATAATTCCTGAGAACTTCTTCAAACTAGGTTCCTTACCTAAGGTTGTCTTGGGCATTCCCTTCAATGAAAGTCACATATAGAATTAGAATCTATTTCTTAAGGCTTTCGTCTCCTATCACTTTTCTCTCAAATCCATATAAGTTAGACTGCGGGAGGGAGAGCACTTGAGAATACAAACCGAAGAGCAAACAAGGTCTGTGAATGAAGGAAATGAAGCTTGGAAGAAGACAAGGCTAATGGAGACATTTAATGAAAGAGAACACAGGGAAAGTGGAGAATTACAAAACTTGGCTGGAAAAAGATATGACAGAGCAGTGAGAATAGGAAGAAATTATTGGCAGAAATCTATATGGACAATTAAGTACATTCAAATTGCAACTAGGTATAACAGATGACTGTGAAATTAGTTTGATTTTTTTCTATGTAATTTTGCTTGAAAAAGTATGTACCATCTAATAATTGTATAAATTGGTATACATGTCTGTTTTTCATGTGATAAGGTAAAAAAAATGTGATACGGTAAAAAAAGAAAATGTTCATCAGACAGACTATAGTGACTCATGATTGTAATTCTAGCTATTCAGTAGGCTGAGATGTGAGGATTAAGGTTGGAAGCCAGCCCAAGCAGTAGTAAGACTCATATCCACTTAACCACCATAAAAGCCAGGATTGGTATTGTGGTTCATGTTGTTGAGTGCTAGCCTTGCTAGCACACAAGGAAGGATCTGGAACAGTGCTTAGGTCTTGATTGTAAGTCTCAGGCCCAGAACCAAAAAAATTTCACCAAAGAATCTTGTGAATTATTAAAATACAGCATCAATGGGACTAAGCATTTCTTTCTGCTTTTTTTTCCAGTCCACGGCCTGGGCCCTTTCTCTGAGCATCTTTGGCTTGAGGCTAGCACTTTACCACTTGAGCCAGAGCACCATTTTCAGCTTGCTTTTCGTTTATGTGGTACTCAGGAATCAAACTGAGGGCTTCATGCAACAATGCAACTATGCAACCATTAAGCTACATTCCAAGACCCTAATCATTTGTTTTTGAGCTCAGATATAAATTTACTTTCTCTGACATCTCTAGTTGAAATAAATTAGTTGAAATTGAATTTGAAGATGTTAACTTCAGTATTTCTCAAGCCTGTTGCTTTTACTTAAATTTCAAAACTGATTAATTATTTCATATATTGATTATAACTTATTGTTTAGCCTGAAAATATTGAGGGGGGTTCAGTTGAGACCTCAGACATCTGAAGAAAGATCAGTTATTGTCCAACCACTCAAAAGACTCACATGTAAAGGCTACAGCTAAGCAAACAACTATGGAAAATTCCAGAATCAGCTAACTAAAGCTCAGAAGAGGGGACCAATCCTCCTCTTCCTCACAGAATTGAGATTTGAAATTAGCCTCAGAAGGATATGTATCTATGTGAAATATTAGGTCACTTTTTTTAGTTGTCACTTCTAAGCCATCAAATTTGAAACTCTTTAGGGCTGGGGGCTGCTTCTTAACAGAAGCGTCTTTTTTCAATAGAAGGAATTTTCTGGGTATCAGTAAACTTTCCTTAAAACTTACAAATAGTGTGGATTTATTGGTGCATCTATCAGTTTGGTATAACAAAATGAAGAGAGGTTGGAACAGAGATTGGAACAATCATTCAGTGAATGGTGTGAAGGTGTATGGCTAAGATAGCTAAGACTTTATAATGCTGTGTAAGTGTTTATGAACTTGTAAGTGCCTTTAGAGAAAATGTATTGGTAGACTTCACCACCACTAGGTGTTATCTCAGACACAATACATTTTTAGGTTTCAGTTTTCTCATCACGTAAGTGATTATAGTTTTCTATTTGCCTCAATATGTTGTGGTAATATTCAAATATATTTGTTCATGGGACATTTAAAATAAAGTCTAAAATATTGTGAAAATAAAGTAAGTGGTAGTGATTATTGTGGAAATGAATTGAATCTTAGAATGAATATGATAAGAACAGAAGAGATCAGGAAAAGGAAGCAGATGTTCCTAGGGCTTCTTCTCTTACTTGGAACCATGAAGAAAGTTTACTCATCAATAGAATTTGGGAGACATTTATCTTCTGACGCTTACTCTGTTCAGTTCTGAAGGTCACCCAAGAAGGTTTGACTAAAAGTGATGAGAAATCGGGATTTTGGTTACAAAATATCTCCAAACTGTGGATTCTCATTTTTGAGAGCAAATCTCAGCCAGAGAGAAAAGACTCTATTTTAGGAAAATGTTTTCTGAATTATCATTAAGGCTTATCCTTATATTTTTTTCTTAAATTTCTTCAATCCTAGACAAAACCCATCTTTGCTTCACTCTGTGTTCATAAGCTATCTGTTATAATTTAATTGGCTTTTGGTGACAAGAAACACTAAGCAAATTAGGAACAAGAGGGAAAGATCATTTATTTAAATAGCAAACATCATGGTCAACTTAGTTTCATTTCAGTGATGAAGGATTGTTTAACACACATAAATCTGTAAGCATAATGCAACACGTAAGCAGATCAAGGACAAAAATCACACACTCATTTCTCTGGATGCAGAAAAAGCCTTTGAGAAAAGTAAACATTCTTCTTTTTTCATTTGGTCAGTTGTGGGGATTGACCTCTGGGGATGGATGCTATCCCTCAGCTCTTCAGCTCAAGGCAAGCATTCAATCATTGAGGCACAGCACTACTTCCAGTTTTCTGGTCGTTTATTGGAGATAAGAGCTTCACGGACTTTCCTGCCCGGGCTGGCTTTGAACTGTGATCCTCAGAGCTCAGCCTACTGAGAAGTCAAGATTACAAGTGTGAGCCACCAATGCCCAGCCAAAGTCAGCATTCTTTTATCATAAAAGCCTTGAAGAAACTAGTGATACTGGGTATATATCTCGATAGGATTATGGGTATATGTGAAAAATTAAATCATTTCTGCTAATAGCAGGAATGACACAAATGTCTATTTTTTCACCTTTTTCCCATATTGAATGCAATCAAGCCACAGAAATAAACAAAGAGAAAGAAATAAATAGGTCAAAACGGAAGAAAACTTTTAAATTATGCTTGTTCACAGATAACATGATCCTGTATTTAAAAGATCCTAAAAATTTATACAGAAAAATACTAGATCTGATAAATGCTATTGGAATTGTGCCAGAATATATGATCAACATGTAAAAATCATTAGCTTGTCTGCGAACAATGAACAGTCTGGAAAAGAAATCAGAAAAATCACAATAGTCTCAAAAAATTAGCTTAAGATTGTGCTTAACTAATGAAGTAAAAGACTTCTATAATGAAAAGTATAAAACCTCAAATAGAACTGAAAGCCAACCTGGGCAAGTAAGTTTGTGAGACTCTTATTTCCAATTAAGCAGCAGAAATAGGAAGTGGTGCTGTGGTTCAATTGGTAGAGTGCTCACCTTGAGTTGAAGAGGTCAGTCAGAGACAACACTCAAGGCAACTGTCAGGACTGACGATGATGATGATGATGATGATGATGATGATGATGATGATGATGATGATGATGATGGTGATGATGATTAACTTAAAAATGGGCACTATGGATTGCATTTCATTCTTCCAAAATTATAAGTTGAATTCCCAATCTTCAAAATATTATTTGGAGATGGAGCCTTTGGTAGGTAATTAGGGTATGATGACATCATGGAGGTGAGGCCCCAAATGGATTTAACTTTCACAGAAAAAGGAAAGAAAGATCCTTTCCATCTCAACTGTTCCTCCTTTCCCAGTCATGAACATACCAAGATTTCATGTAGATACACAATGAGATATAGGCCATCTACAAACCTAAAACAGATCCTTCGTTAGAACCCAGTCACACAAGCATACTGGTTTGAGCTTTCAAGCTTTCAGAACTATGAGAAATAAATTTTTTCTTTAATTAACTCACTGTATACTATTTTGTTATGGCAGACTAAGTTGAACACACAATGAGAAAAACACTGAAATTCACCGTTTTTACAAAGATACATAAATCTTTGTATGTGGCTAACAAATGTATGAAAATATGCTCAATATTACTAAGCAGTAGGAAAATGTAAGTAAAATGTCAATGACTGCTTAGGATGCCTACCATAAAAATAAATAAAAGGATGCTGAATGCTGGGCACTGGTGGCTCTTGCATGTAATCCTAGCTACTCAGGAGGCTGAGGTCTGATCATGGAGCAAAGCCAGCCTGGCCAGGAAAGTCTGTAAAACACTTATCTCCAATAAACCACCAAACACCAAAAGTGCCGCTATGGCTAAAGTGGTAAAGCACTAGCTTTCAGCTAAAGAACTGAGGAACAGCACCCAGGCCAAGAGTTCAAGCCCCACGACCAACAAAATAATGGAACCTTTGTTCGCTGCTGGTAGAAATATAAAATAGTGCAGTTGCCTTGGGAAACAGTATGAAAAGCACTCTAAAAATTAAAAGCATAACTAGCTTATTATCTAGCAATCCAATTCCTGATATACATAGAGACAAGAAGGAAGGAGGAATGGAAAGAAGTAAGGAAACAAGGAATGTAAATAGATCCTAAGTAGATATTGGCACATTCAGGATAACTACAGCATTATTAATACTATTGACAGTTGTAAAGAGGTTGCATAGGAAAACATAGACATTATATATGAGTTCCAAATTACATAACCACATAAAGGAAGAACAGTTAAGGTTCACCTGTCTTTTCCCAGGTTTATCCAATGTGAATAACATAGACAGGGGTAACATTTCCACAGTCTATCCTGGATCTTTGGCACAGAGTACATTGCAGATTCCATGTTCAATTCAAATCAAAGACATCAGGCTGCAATTCTGTGATTTCTGTCACCATTCTCTCTATCTGGTCTGTTCTTTGTATGTGAACTCTCCAAATGAAGGCATTTGACCACATAACTCCTCTGTGATATATAAGTGCATACCACACTGGAAACCCTTCAAAAGCACAATCTTACTTGCGTCAATTTGACCAACAGATGAATAATACCAAAATCTTGAACAGAGAATCAAGTAGAAATGGACCAATCTCTCCATGACTTTGATAGCATTTATTCTTCTCTCAACTTCATTAAGAAATTGGTTCTATTTTTGACAGTTTCCATTTTTGTTGAGATTGTTCAATGGCTTTCTCTGCGTGGTTATTTCACTAAATGGACTATCTTCCATGGTCTTTCATGAGATTGCAAATGACTGCAAATAAGTCAACAAATATATGTGTTCCAGGTGTTAGATAGAAAATCAATGCATCAAGAAAACATGGAATATAATATTGTATCAAATTGCTGTATGTACTTATCTACGCAATAGAAAGTGATGAGGATCACTTTTTACTTGAATTTTACCCTACTAAACATCTAGCAGAGTCCTACCTCTATGTCTCTCTCATCCCTTGGATTTTTGCAACCATCATCTAACAAGTTTCTCTTTTACCAAGTTTCTAATTTTTTACATTGCTATCAGAATTTTTACCAAAACTATTTTTAATAGTGATTTGATAAGTTATCGGAAGAGATCGAGATTAAGGGACAGCAGTGGTGATAGAGAGATACTCATCTTCCTAACAACTCCACTTTCATCCTCCAGACGAGTGAGAAAAATCAAGCTCTTCCATCATCCGTGCTGATGTTTTATTATAACTCACTCAACAGAACATCAGAATAAGTTAAGAGTGAGTCAATTACAAGTGGCTCATCTCCAGTGACTAATTAAGCACTGAAATCATTTTGGTGTTACTCATCCATAACCAAATGCAGAATTCTCTTCTTTTTATTCACCATCCAAAGAAACCCAAAGTGGATCTATGGCTCAAGTGGTAAAGCAATAGCCTTGAGCCAAAATGTTTAAACGCAGTTCCTAGACTCTGAGTTTAAATTGTAAGATTTATGTCCGCACACAAAGAAAATGTGTTCCCAAATATCTGTACTTCCATGTTCTTTGAATGTTATATGAATGATCTAGAGATAAATGGTGTCCAGACAGATTTTAGGCTCGTGCACATTTTGTAATAAACAAGATCTTCCATTCAAAAACTGAACTGGAAGTAGTGTCATCTGTGTTATGAGGAATGGACCACACATACTGTGGAGACTTTAGGGGAGCAGTGGAGAAATCTTTGCTCTCATGTCCTCGGCTTAACTCAGGACAGTCTTTTCACATCTATTGTTCCCCAAAGCACTTGGTGATCATCTGACTCCAGTCTCAAAGGGCTGGAACTCTTATTTCTGAGAAGAGTTTATAAAATTAACATGAGAAGTCATTGCTTATTATAGAGAAACAAGTCAACAACTTTATGCTTTTAATCACTCTGCATGCCTGAAAGTAATAATGCTCATCACTTGTGTCCAAATCCTTTGAATAATATTCAAGTATATATATCCTACTCAAAACAATGAAAGAATAAGAATTCTTGGTTCAGTGAATGCTTAAGAGTAAAGAAAGATTTCCCATTGCACCTAGGTTACCTCTGCAATGAAAGATTTCTCTTTATAAATTACGGAGATCTGTGACAACAATTTTCCCACATTGGGTTTCTTTTCTGTGTTAATGTTTCAATGCTTGCTGAAGGTGGACATCCAGTCGATAGACTTCCTCTAATGCTTACTTTTATGGAGATTCTGTCATGTGTCCAAGTCTTTGATACCTGTTGAGATATACTTTTTGCTGAATGTGTTTCTATATTTGTTGTATTTACGTTTTTTGTCGTGGATTTTCTCAATTTCACTGAGGACTGACTTCAGATTAAATGTCATTGAACATTTGTTTCATTCATTATGTTTCTTTCTCCTATATGTCAGTTCTCTGATCAACAATGAGGTATGCCTCCCAGATGAAAGTCTCTACACACTGGTAATGTTCATCAGGTTTCTCTCCTGTGTGTGTTCTATAAATTAAAGTGAACATGTTTTCTCCTGTGTGTTTCTGATGCAAACAGAGGGATGAATTAAAAAAAAAAACACATTTGTTGCATTCATAGAATTTCTCTCATTTGAATGTTCAGTGAAGAACGCTCAGCTGAGCCTTCTGGGTAAAGGGCTGTAAAGTTGCTGCATTCATGAGACTTGTCTCCTGTGTTGTTGCTCTGATGCAAACTGAGTTTTCTTCCAGGTGAAAGACTTTCCACATTTATTACACTCCTAAAATTTCTCACCTGTTTGAATTCCATTATGCTTACTGAAGTCTGGACTCTGGTTGAAGGATATTTCACACCTGTTATATTCACAAAATTTCTCTCCTGTGTGTCTTCTCTGATGATCAGTAAGTTCTGCTTCCGGGTAAAGACTTTCCACACTTAATACATTCAGAAGCTTTCTTTCCTGTGTGTGTGTTTTTGATGGACGTTAAGGTCTGCCTTCTCAGTAAAAGATTTTTCACACAGGACACAATCATAAGGTTTCTCTCCTGTGTGTCTTCTGTTTGTGTTAAGTAAGGTTTGCCTTATGGGTGAAAGATTTTTCACACTGGACACATTCATATGGTTTCTATCCTGTATGTGTTCTCTGACGTTTGTTAAGGTGTACCTTCCAAGTGAAAGAATTTCCACACGTTACAATCATAAGGTTTCTGTCCAGTGTGTCATATCTGATGGACAGTAAGTGCTGCCATCTGAGTGACAGACTTTACATATTTTTCGTATTCATAAAGTTTTTCTCCTGTGTGTTCTCTGATGGAGTGTAATGTGTGCCTTCTTGGTGAGATACATTCATAAGGTTTTTCTTATGTCTGTCTTTTCTGATGATCAGTAAAAGCCTTCCAGGTGAAAACCGTTGAAACCTCGATACATATATAAGATGTCTCTCCTGTGTTTTTTCTCTGATGATTAGTAACACCTTCTTTCCAGGTGAAGGGTATTACATACTCAAAACATTCATAAAGTGTCTCTACACTGTGGATTCTCTGATGGATGTGAAGGTCTGCCATTTGAATGAAAGATTTTACATACGTGATATAATCATAAGGTCTTTCTTCTGTGTGTCTTCTCTGATGAACGGTAAGGACTGTCTTCTTGGTAAAGGACTCTCCACACCTGTTAAAATCATAGGATTTCTCCCCTCTGTGTCTTCTCTGATGGATAGTAAGTAGTGCCTTCTGGTGAAAGATTATCCACATTTGTTACATTCATAAGGTTTTTCTCCTGTATATATTATCTGATGAAAAGTGAGGTATGACTTTAGCCAGAAAGACATGCCACATTTGTTGCATTCATAAGTTCTCTCTTTTGTATGAGCTCTCTGATACATGCTGAAAGTTGACTTCTGGGTGGAAACTGTCCGATCCTCATATTCATAAGGCTTGTCTTCTGTGAGCATTTGAGGTGGGAAAGTGAGGTCTGACTTCCGAGAGATATAATTTTTTTCATTTTATATACTCATTGGAGTTCTCCTCTGCATATTTGCTCTGGAATTTTATAAGGTGAATTTCCCTACTGATAGGTTTTTCACATTCATTACCTGAAAAGGATTCTCTCTTGTGAATATTATCTGATGAGTAGTGACTGTACTTCTTATGTAGAATGTTTTTCCTTATTCAGGGCATTCGGATGTTTTCCTCTGTCCCTGAAGTATTTCTTGGGCAAAGAGAGGACACTTACCATAGCCTTCCCTATATTCATCATGGTTATAGGAAAGCTGTCCCACATAAGCCCAACTTTGTCTAAAGAATATTGTCTGTGACTGAAAAAAATCTCCTTTTTTACACCACATTCAAAATATTGCTACTCATCTTTTTGATCAAAATGCTCCAAATATCTCAGGGATTGTTCAACTACGGGAGACAGAGCAGGCCTATATGCACCATGCATCTCATCAGGTTCAATATAGAGAAGCATGTTCTGGCACTCAATGAACTCCATAATTTTCATCCCTAAAGACTTTCCATTACTCCCAAAATCAGCTCTGGGTTAGGTTTTGAAGTCATATGAAAAGTTCTTACTAATTTGTGACAGGTACTTCACAAAGATAGTCATGTGGACTTTCCTGGCAGGTCTTAATCATGTACTCCATTTCTTGAACATCTAAAATGAGACATAGAGCCAGGTGCTGGGATCTCATGCTTATAATCTTAGCTACTCAGGAGGCTGAAATATGAGGATCATAGTTCAAAACCAGCCAGGCAGGAAAGTCCTTGAGACTTTGCCAATGTTGGGATTTGAACTGATAGCCTAGCAGGCCCAATTGTTGAAAGAGTCAAGGTGAGGAAACCAGCATGTGAACAACTGAGGAGCTAGGCCATTCCTAGGACCTGACAATGAGCCCCAGGGATGACCAGGATAGACATAAATTCATACTTGAAATATAGGATCTGTATTGATATATATGTGTGGGCAGCATCTTGCATTCGGTGCATTTCTTCTCCTTAATTTATGTCTAATTCATGATGGTATTGTGAACTTTACTGAGTATGGTGACAGATATAACTGTACTGACATGGATGACGACCTATTCCCATTGTTATAAGGTTGCCTATGCATTCATTCTCCATCCTAGCTGAGACCCAGGACTTCCACATTTGAGGAAATCAGGCGCAATGACTGGCTTCTGACATCAGGATGAATCTTTTGTCAGGCCTGGGATTTGAAGTCAGGTCTGGGTAACCCCGTTGCACTGTGGGGGAAGGGAAAGCTCATCATCCCTGAAGACTAAAATGTCAGGCCTGGTCCAGGGCCTGATTTGAAGTTCCAGCAGTGGAAAAAATAACAAGCTTACCTTTTTTAAACATAGGATCTCTATTTACATACAGGTGTGGTATGCATTTTGCTTTCAATGTAGTTATTTTTTTAATTTTGAGTCTTATTCATGGATGTATTGTGTATTTTATTGAGTATGGTGACAGGTATATCTGTTTTGCCATGGATGACAACCTATTCCCATGGCTATAGAGTTGCCTATATAGCATTCTCCATCCTCGATGAAGCCCAGGACCTTCACAGGACAGGAAATCATGTGGATCCATTGGTTTCTCACATCAGGATGTATCTTTTGGCTGTGCTGAGGTTTGAACTCAGAGCTTAGCAGGCAGAATTGGGGAATGGGTCAAGGTGAGCACACCAGCTTGTGAGCCACTAAGGTGCTAGACCATTCCCAGGACCTGAGCTCGTGCCCCGTTAGGGTCAATATACACATGAAATCATAATTTAAAGACAGGAGCTATATTTCCATACATGGGTGGGCGGCATCTTGCATTTAGTGTACTCATTCACTTGATTTCATGTCTTATTCATAGATGCAATTTGTATTTTACTGAGTGTGATAACAGTTATAACTATGCTGACATTGCTGGCAACCAATTCCCATGAATACAGAGTTGCCTACATAGCATACTCCATTATAGCTGAGACCCAGGACTTTCACAACATAGGAAAACTGGTGCAACCATTGGCTTCTCATATCAGGATGTATCTTTTGGTAGTACTGGGATTTGAACTCAAGGCCTAGCAGGCTCAAGTGGTGGATGAGGCATGGTGAGCACACCAGCACACGAGCCACTAAGCATCTAGGTCTTTCCTGGAACCTGAGATCAAGCCCCAGTGGGCGCTATCGTAGTCATAAATTCAGAATTTAAACAGAGGATCTCTATTTCCATACATGGGTGGGCGGCATCTTGGGTTCAGTGTAGTTATTGTCTTTATCTGGTGTCTTACTCATTGATATATTGTGTATTTTCTTGAGCATAGGATGACAGATATAACTGTGGTGACCTGGATGACAAGCTATTCCCATGAGTATAGAGTTACCTATGCATTTTCCATTCTAGCTGCGACCCAGAACTTGTACAGCACAGAAGAACAGGTGCAACGAATGGTTTCTCACATCAGGGTGAATTTTTGGAAGTTCTGTGATTCAAATTCGAGGCCTAGGAGGCCCAACTGCCCAATGGGTCCACATGAACAAACCAACCTGTGAGCCACTAAGGAGCTGGGCTGTTCCCAGGAGCTGAGAACAAGCACCAGGGAGGCCACAAGAGTCCTCAATCCATCATTGAAACATGGGATGTATATTCACAGCCGTGTGTGGACTGCTTCATGCATTGAGTGTAGTTATCCTCTCTATTTTGTATGCTATTCATGGATGTATTATGTATGTTCTTGAGTATATATGACAGGTGTAACTGGGCTGACATGGATGACAACCTTTTCCCATGGCCACAGGGTGGCCCATGCATTCTCCATCCTAGCTGAACCCCAAGACTCACACAGGAAAACAGGTCCAACGTCTGGCTTCTGACAGGATGAATATTTTGGCACTGCTAGGATCTGAATTCAGCACCTAGCAGGCCCAATAGGTGAATGGATCCACATAAGCACACCAGCCTGTGAGCCACTAAGGAGCTAGGCCATTCCCAGGACCTGAGATCGAGTCCCAGGGGAAAGGCAGGGGGAGCACAATAGTCATCCATTCATAAGCTGAAGGTAGTAAGCAAATAAGTACTTACCTGTATTGAGTAGGAGAGATGGAGAGCTGTGATTGAATCCAATCTACCCTGCGACTACCGATTCTTGGATCTTCCCCAATGCCTCCATTTAATGACTGTGATGATTATGGTCACACTTCATCAACTCTTCACTAAAAATAATCGATACCCCATTTGTCTTGACTATCATTTCCTACTCGAATTCTTAGGAACTACTCATTCAAGGAAGAGATTGGTCATATTTCATGGCTCTTCATAGGTCCGGAATTGAGTATCTCAGGAACTCCTGCCATTCCCTCAATGTAGGATGGCTGACCAGGATTCGACTTCGGGGCCTCCATTGCCCGGTCATCCTGTGGCTCCCCCGACAGCCAGCAGGCCTTCAGCCACACCAGGTCACCTTCAATCTGCAGTCCACCCGGTTTGTTCTTACCATGGTCAACATTCAAATGAAAATAAACCTAAAAATGCCAGTTGGAACTTCCCGCCATTTTTTTCTCCACTGGCTTTTTATTTTTTCCTACAACCCTGGGGTCCTAGGATCCGAGGATGGGCTGTGGGTCCAGAGGCTGCAGCCTAGGATGATCGGACCCGAGGCAGATTTGCCACAACTTGAGTTCAAGCCCCAGGTCTGGAGAAAATATTAAAAAATTGAAAAATTATGAATGAAGCTCCCTAGCTCAGAATTCGCGCCATTTTACTGCCAGAGATGGGATGTGAAATCAGGTCTTTTGCACTGTGGGGGAAGGAGAAGCTCACTATTGTTGAAGACTACAAGGTCAGGCCTGGTCCCAGGGCTGAATTGAAGCCCCAGCTCAGGCAAAAATCATATGCCCACCTATGCTACACATAGGATCTCTATTTACATACATGTGTGGAATGCCTCATGTTTTCAGTGTAGTTGTTCTTTTTATTGTGTGTCTTAGTCAGAGATGCATTTTATATTTTATTGCATATGATGACAGATATAACTGTGCTGACTTGGATGGCAACCTATGCCCATTTCTATAGAGCTTCCTACTGCTTCTCCATCCTAGCTGAGACTCAAGACATTCTCGAGACAGGAAAACAGGTGGATCAATGGGCTTCTCACATCAGGATTCATGTTTTGGCAGTGTTGGGATTTGAACTGAGAGCCTAGCAGGCCGAATTGGCAAAAGAGTCAAGGTGAGGACACCGGCCTGTTAGCAACTAAGGAGCTAAGTCATTCTCAAGACCTGAGGTTGTGCCCCAGTGAGGGCCAGGATAGGCATAAATTCATACTTGAAACATAGGATATGTATTGCCATATATGTGTGGATAGCATCTTGAGTTCCGTGCACTCCTCCTTATTTTGTGTCTAATACATGGAGGTATTGTGTATTTTACTGAGTATGGTGACAGATATAACTCTGCTGACATGGATGATGCTCTGTTCCCATTGTTATAAGCTTGCCTATGCATTCATTCTCCATCCTAGCTGAGACCCAGGACTTCCATAGGAGAGGAAAACAGGTGTAAAGACTGGCTTCTAACATCAGGATGAATCTTTTGTCAGACCTGGGATTTGAACTCAGATCTGGGTAACCCTGTTGCACTGTGAGGGAAGGGAAACCTCATCATCCCTGAAGACTAGAATGTCAGGCCTGGTCCAGGGCCTGATTTGAAGTTCCAGCAGTGGACAAAATAACAAGCTTACCTTTTTTAAAAATAGGATCTATATTTACATACAGGTGTGGTATGCATTTTGCTTTCAATGTAGTTATTTTTTTAATTTTGAGTCTTATTCATGGATGTATTGTGTATTTTATTGAGTATGGTGACAGGTATATCTGTTTTGCCATGGATGACAACCTATTCCCATGGCTATAGAGTTGCCTATATAGCATTCTCCATCCTCGATGAGGCCCAGGACTTTCACAAGACAGGAAAAGAGTTGTAAGGATTAGTTTCTCACATCAGGATGAAACTTTTGGCATTGCTGGGAGTTGAACTCTGGGCCTAGCAGGCCCATATTTCTAATGAGTCCATATGAGCACAACAGCTTTTGAGCTACTAAGGATCTAGGTCCTACCAAGGACTTGAGAGTGAGCTTCGGGGTGGGGTTTGTGCATCATATTTATCCATTCATAAGCTGAAGCTTGTATGCTAATAAATACCTATTTGTATAGAGAAGATGTGGCAAGCTGTGTTGGAATCCTATCTACCATGTGACTACCAATTCTTGGATATTTCCTAATGACTCGATTTCCTGAATGTAATTATTATTGTCACATTTCGTGAAGTCTTAATTAAAAATAATTGTTGTGCCAGAGTTCTTGCCTATCATTTCCTATATGAATTATGCATGAACTTCTCAGCTCTTCCCTAGGCCTGAATTCAAGCACTAGCCCGAAAAATATAACATTTATAGACATTTTAAATGTTATTTATATTTACATCTATATATTCAGTCTGTATCATGTTTGTTGTAGTGATTCATTACATATTATTATTGATTGATTGAATAAATATTTATTTTATGGACTGTGAGTGCACCTATATCATTTATTACATTTATTCCAATCTATTCTGTAGCATGTAGCTTTGCATACATATTATGTACATCATACCTGACACTCAGCAAGTGCACAGAAATGGAAAACAGGTGTCTCACTTAGATTCTTACTCCAAGATGAAATATTTGGCAATGCTGGTACCTGAACTGAGGGCCTAGAAGTCCCAATTCATGAATGGGTGAGTGTCAGCATGGCAGCCTCTAGCCCATTCAGCTGCCAAGTGGATCCCATGACCTAGGATGGAGCCACAGGTTTGGCCAAAATAGCAGTACCTTTCTATCTGGTATATATAACAGATATATATATATATATATATATATATATATATATATATATATCTGGTATACAGATAAATATGTATTTAGATATTTTGAAACTGCCAGTGATGTCTATGTTATCTGGTATACAGATAAATATGTATTTAGATATTTTGAAACTGCCAGTGATGTCTATGTGGAATTAAATGACATATACTACATTCGTACAGATTCTCAGGTGTTTAGTGAGGACTCCATTTAATGAATAGTATTCCTCTAATGCATAATAAACTATGAATTGAAATCAATCTGTGTTCTGTGATTATTGGGTCTAAATTTATACTAGACTGATTGATGAACTACTCATCCAACCATGACATTGATCATATTTCTCTGGCGTTCCTATGGACAAACAATAGTTTCTTAGGCTCTCCAGCCCTTTGTATGTAGCATGACTGGGATTCAAACTCAGGGCCTAGGTGTCCAGGTTGGCCTATGGCTTCGCTGACAGCCTGTCAGCCTTCAGCAATGCCAGGTAGCCTACAGGTTGCACCAGTGTTATTTGGACCAGGGATGGTCAACATGCAAGGAAGGAAAACCAAGGAACTGCCATCCGTAGGTGGTTCCTGGATTTTTTTTTATTGGTGCTGTTTTCATTTTGCTTTCCTGTCAGCCCCGAGGCCTAGTATCCCAGGATGGGCTGTGGGTCCAGAGGCTGCACCATCCAAGCCTAGGTTGATGTTAGCTGAGCAGAGTTGCCACGATATGAGTTCAAGCCCAGTGCTGGTCAAAAAAAATAATAATAATAAAAATAAATAATTAATTAAAAATAGCCTGGCATCAGCTATGGTTCACGCCTGTAATCTCAGCTACTCAGGACGCTGAGATCTGAACATCACGGTTCAAAGCCAGCCAAGGCAGGAAAGTCTGTGAGACACTTATCTCCAATAAACCACTAGAAAACCAGAAGTGGTGCTGTGGCTCAAGCATTATAGCACTCGCCTTGAGCTGAAGAGCACAAGGACAGCTCCCAAGTCCAGAGTTCAAGTCCCATACATACATATATACATATATACATACATACAATACTAATGAAGCTCCCTGTCTTGGAATTCATGCCCTTTGTTTTCTGCCAGGCCTGGCAATGGAACTCAGAGTCTGGGTAACTCTAATTTACTGGGGGGATGGGGAAACTCACCCTCTTTGAAGACAAGCAATTCAGCCCTGTTCCCTCGGCCTGAATTCAATCCCCAGCCCTGTTAATGTAATATTCATCCACATTTGAAATAATGATTAATATCTACATACTTATGTTTATTGCAATTTTCTTTGAGTGTATTTATTTTATTTTTTGTATTATTCATTCATTATTTTATTAACTATTATTACACTTGTAACATGTATTAAATTGATTACATCTTATGAGAAATATGCAGATTAGCATATGTATTATATATCTTACTTCAGACCCAGGACATTCATTGAAATTCTATAGTAGGGAGAGTCCGGGAAGATGGCGGAGGAGAAGCTGGAGTCTAAGTAAGCTCTCGCATAGATAGCAGTTTTAGAGTTCCAGTGAACAGTCCTAAGCCAGAGAATTACACCAAGTGTGCCATCACAGGACAGAGTTAGGCCAGAGAAGGAAACCCAGGCAAGAAGACACTTCTGAGCGGTTGCCAGCAGCTCCGGCGGCAGCGGCAGCTGTGGCGACAGCGGGCGAGTGCATGAGCCATACCTGAGCAACAGAGAATCCGGGACAAAGGAGCCAGATGCACCAGGGCAGCAGATTCTACTCAAAACCAGCAAGAACCGACAAGGAGCAGACATCTTCATCCTGCAGTTCACAGACCAGAGACGACCCAGGAACTAAGACTCTGCGTGAGTAGAAGCCTGATGTCCTCACTCCTTCTCAGGGAGCAGAGGAGGGAATGCCACCCCTCCCCCCACCAGCACCGGTGATCTCCATCTTGGATGCTGACAAAGCTCGGAGGAGCTGCTAGATCCAACTCAGGCCTTGGAATAAAATGAGTCATTTAGCAGGTCATAAGAACTTAACGGCGGCGTGACCTGCCAGACTCAGCTCTACCCAGGAAAAAGTCACCCAGCTCGGGCGCCAGCCCTAGGAGTGGGTTTCTTCACTGGGTAATCAGAGCCAGAGGCTGCCCCTCCCTCTAGCAGCCTCGACAATCAATTGAAAATCAGTAAACAGAAACCCAGAGAATGACCCCAGGCTGGGCTCTGTGAGGTTTTCACAAAATAGTCCCTGAAAAGCTACTGTCTGTTAAAAGGCCTCAACTCTACCCAGAACCTAGCCTCATCACTGCATCTCCCTCTTTTGTGATACTCAAAGCAGATCTGCCTCCCAATAAACTAGTCTGGGAGGAGGATCTAGAAAACCTGGGTAAAGCAGAGCATTTTTCTGCCTGTTCAAACAAACTGACTTAAGAAACCAACCATGCCACAGGACCACAAGCAGACCAGAGACTCCAACAAGAGGCTGGTTACGGACACAAGGGAGATACAGGATTTTTCCCACTCCTCCCAAAAAAATCAAAGAAGTTTTTTTTTTTCTCTCTCTCTTCTTTTTTTTATTTTTTATTTTATTTTTATTTTTATTTATTTATTTTTATTATTTTAATCTTTAATCTTTACCTTTTTTGGAAAAAAAATGTTTTCCAGAAACTTTTTTTTTCCTCTTATAATTTTTATTTTAGGGATATGTGAGTGTGAGTTTTTCTTTCTTTTTTGGTCTTCTTTCTCTTTTTTTTCTCTTTTTAATTATCTTTTTGTTTTTTGTTTAGTTCTACTGAACTTCTCATTTTTTTTTCTTCCTTTCTTATACTTTTCACCTTCTCCTCTCTTTCATTCTTCTTTATGTGACTTAATTCTTGTTCTGTACATCCTCAGATAAACCCATAGTTGACTATTAGACCCTATCCCACATTGTGTACACACTTAATCCACAAATTTATTACTCAAGTCAAAACCTCTAAGACTTAAATCCCTTAATAGCAGTACTACCTCTTTATACCTATATAATATTTTAAGCATTTTTATTTTTAAGTTTTTCACATCTCCTTTATATCCCTCCCCTTCTCTCAATAACTTCACGTTCTTATCTAAATAGATTGTTATTGAAACTACATAATTTTATTAATTTTACCTTTCTATTTTTTCTGGTCTCTTTTCTTTTCCAGTTCCCTTACTTCTTTTTTTCTCTCTCTCTACTTTCATCCTAAACAACCTATTTCCTGCTTTGAGATTAGGACTTAGTTAACTCTCCCTGAGCCTCCCCACACCAATCTATTCCTATTTTATTACCCACATCTCTCCCTAAACCTAATAATTTCTGGTCTTCCAAATTCTTCTTTGCGGTTTGTAGCCCATTAGCCTATAGTTGTTTGATGTTGAATAGATATATCTGTTGAACCAGATTGTATCTGTAGACTATTGACTGTGCAAATTCAGACTTGGGTTGATGCTTGCCTTAAGATAGTGTTCTAGCACAAAACTGGTGCTATTTTCATCTCAAATGCGCAGAGTAAGCTGGAAAAACAAAAGAAAAATGGCAAATCCGGGTGTCTCAATTCCCAATCTTGATAATCAGGGGACAGAACAGATAATGAATAATCCAGAGGAGATTTCCCAAATAGCTCTACAAACACTGCTGGCAAACATGATAAATCAAAATATTGTAAGCATACAAAGGACTCTGTATGAGCGTGATAGGGAGAGAGAGGAGGCAACCAGAAGTTTAAACAGGAATATCATAAGCATGAGGCAGCTACTCAAAAGCTGATACAGGATTTGCATGAGCAGCTTGAGAATACTCAAAGACAAAGGCAGGAATGGCGCGAACAGGCTGAGAACACTCAAGGAGAACTACATGAATCCCATGAACGGGAGGAAGCTTATCAAAGATCACTAAAGGCATTCATGGAATCCATTAACAAAGAGCTGAAGGAAGTCAGGGAGACCACAAAGGGAATGCTGAATGGAACCCAACAGAAGGAATGAAAGTCCAAGGAAACCATAACCAATCAACTAAGTGATCTGAGAACAAACACTGAACATCAAATTAAGGAAGTAAAGAAGTTCATACAAGATCCAAAGCAAAGCTTCAACAAAGAATTTGAAGCCATCAAAGCTGACCGATTAGAAGGAAAAGAGATAAAAAACGAAGTGGAAAGTCTTGACAGCAGGTTAGACCATGCAGAAGATCGAAACTCAGGGATTGAAGTCAGCCTAGATATTATAGAGAAAGAACATACAACCATCCAAGACAAGTCCAAGAAATATGATAGATCTGTCCAACACTTGGAAGACACCATCAGAAAGCCTAATCTAAGGATAGAGTATAGAGGTGCACCTAGAAACTGAAGTTAATGGCCTAAGAAATTTGTTTAACAGGATCCTAGCAGAGAACTTCCCAAACATGCAAAAAGATAGGCCTATTCAGATAAAAGAAGCTTTTAGAACTCCAAACAGACCAGACCAGAATAGGACATCCCACAGTCACATTATAATCCACACAGGATCAACTCAGACCAAGGAAAAGATCCTTAAAGCTGTCAAGGAGAAAAGATTAATCACCTATAAAGGGAAACCAATTGGAATCACCTCAGATTTCTCAGCAGAGACAATCAAAGCAAGAAGAGCCTGGAATGATGTATGCCGTGCCCTAAAAGCAAACAACAATCAACCAAGAATACTGTACCCAGCTACACTCTCCTTCATAACTGAAGGCCAAATAAAAACCTTCCATAGCAAAGAAAAATTGAAACAATACATCTCCACCAAACCAGCCCGACAAAAGATTCTTAAAGATGTCCTACACATAGAAAACCATCAAGACCACAATAAAGGCCAAAAAACTGCACGCAAACTGAGAATCCAAGAACCATAGGAAGAACCCAGTACTCGCAGCCCCCAAGAAGGTGGATAACATGGCAGGAACGCCCAAATATTTCTCAGTCCTTTCTCTTAATGTTAACGGACTGAACTCTCCAATTAAGTGACATAGACTGTCTAGTTGGATTAAAAAACAAGAACCTTCTATCTGCTAACTTCAGGAGTCACATCTTGCCCGTAAAATCAAACACATTTTCAATGTTAAAGGTTGGAACAAAATCTACCAAGCAAATGGTCCCCATAAACAGGCAGGAGTTGCAATCCTAATATCAGATAAAATAGACTACAAATTAAAATTCCTGAGAAGAGATAAAGAAGGTTGCTACATACTAATTAAGGGATCTCTCTTTCAGGAGGATATTACAATTCTAAATATATACCCGCCAAAAAATGGAGCACCCAAATTAATCCAAGAAACACTACTTTCCCTCAAATCCCATATAAATCCAAAGACATTAATTGTTGGGGATTTTAACAAACCACTCTCCACACTAGATAGATCAACTCGGCAAAAACTCAACAGAGAAACCGCAGATCTAAACAGCTGCATAGATCAACTAGATTTAACAAATATCTACCTAATATTTCACCCAGCAGCATCAGAATACACGTTTTTCTCAGCAGCAAAAGGAACATTTTCTAAAATAGACAACATTTTAGGCCACAAAGCAAACTTGTATAAATTCAGAAACATTGAAGTTATACCTTGCATTCTCTGACCACAAGGGAATAAAATTAGAACTCAACACCAAAAGCCACCAAAGAAAGAAAGCCAGGTATCACATGGAGGCTGAACAACACACTGCTGAATCATGAGTGGGTCATGGAAGAGATTTGAAAGGAAATTCAAATGTTCATGCTATTCAACAAAAATGAACACACAAATTACCAGCTCCTATGGGACACAATGAAAGCAGTACTCAGAGGCAAGTTTATAGCTCTGAGCTCCTACATCAACAAATTAGAGAGATATGCAACCAACAATTTAATGACACATCTAAACATCCTTGAAAATGAGCAGTAAGATAGACCCCAATACAGTAGACAGAAAGAAATAATTAAAATTAAATCAGAATTAAATGAATTAGGATCCTAAAAACTATAGAAAGAATCAACAAAACAAAGAGTTGGTTCTTCGAAAAAATTAACAAAATTGACAGACCCTTAGCAAATTTTATCAGAAAAAGAAGAGAACATACCCAAATAAATAAACTCAGAGATGAGAATGTAAACATCACCACGGAAACAACCAAGATTCAGAACATTTTAAGGGAATACTTGTCAAAACTTTATGCTAATAAGTTTGAAAACTTGACAGAAATGGAACTTTTCCGAGCAAATATTGACATGCCAAAACTAAACAAAGATGAGTTAAACCAGGTTAACAGGCCCATATCAAGCATAGAAATAGAAACAGCAATAAGAGTCCTTCCAACTAAGAAAAGTCGAGGACCAGATGGTTTTACAGTGGAATTCTACAAGGCCTTCAAAGCAGAGCTCACATCCATACTCCTCCAACTCTTCAATGAAATTGAAAGAGAAAGTTCACTACCGAGCACATTCTATGAAGCCATCATAACCCTCATCCCAAAACCAGGCAGGGACTCATCAAAAAAGAGAACTATAGACCCATTTCTTTGATGAACATTGTTGCAAAACTTCTCAACAAAATTTTGGCCAACCGACTTCAATTCATCCAAAAAATCATAAAGCATGATCAAACAGGATTCATATCAGGGATGCAAAGCTGGTTCAATATACGCAAATCAATTAATAATATTCCTCACATCAACAGGAGCAAGAATAAGAACCACATGGTTATCCCAATAGATGCAGAAAAAGCATTCGACAAGATCCAGCACCCCTTTATGATGAAGGTTTTGGAAAAATTAGGAATCCATGGAACATTCCTCAATACAATAAAGGCTGTATATGACAAACCTACAGCCAGCATTATACTTAATGTTGAAAAACTAAAGCCTTTTCCTCTTAACTCAGGAACAAGACAAGGATGACCACTCTCTCCACTAATCTTCAATCTAGTATTAGAATGCCTAGCTACAGCAATAAGACAAGATGCAAACTTAAAGGGAATCCAAATAGGGAAAGGAGAAATAAAACTCTCCCTCTTTGCAGATGACATGATCTTCTATTTAAAGAATCCCATAGACTCCACTCCCATATTACTCAAGCTGATTCAAAACTTTGGCAAAGTAGCAGGGTATAAAATTAACCCCCCAAAATCAATGGCATTTGTGTATACCAACAATGAGAAAAGTGTGGCTGAAATTAGGAAATCAACTTCATTTGTAATAGCCCCACAAAAAATAAAATACCTAGGAATTAACTTAACCAAAGAAGTGAAGGACCTCTATGATGAAAACTTTAAAATCTTGAAAAAGGAAATCAACACAGAACTTCAAAAACGGCAAAACCTCCCATGCTCCTGGATTGGAAAGAGTAACATAATGAAAATGTCAATACTTCCCAAGGCTATCTACAAATTCACTGCGATACCTTTCAAAATTCCAACCTCATTCTTCAAGGAAATAGAAGAGGCAATCCAAAAATTCATATGGAACAATAAACAACCCCGAATAGGAAAAACGCTCCTCAACGGAAAGAACACTGCTGGAGGAATAGCAATACCAAATGTCAAACTCTACTATAAAGCCATAGTAATCAAAACAGCTTGGTATTGGTATAAGAACAGAACTCAGGACCAATGGAATAGAATTGAAAACCCAGAAATGAACATACAGACCTATAGCCACCTCATCTTTGATAAGGGAACGAAAACAATAGAATGGAAGAAAGACAGCCTCTTCAGTAAATGTTGCTGGCAAAATTGGTTAACTACTTGTAGAAAACTAAAGGTAGATCCTTATATATCACCCTGCACCAGAATCAACTGTAAATGGATCAAAGACCTCGAAATCAAAGCAGACACTCTGAAAATTTACAGGATGGAATAGGAGAAACCCTAGGCCTCCTTGGATTCAGGCCGAAATTTTCTGAAAAGAGACCCGGAAACACAACAAATCAAAGAAAGGTTGGACAAATGGGGTTGCATAAAGTTGCAGAGCTTCTGCATGGCAAAGGACATAGCTACCAAGATCAATATAAAGCCCACGGACTGGGAGAAGATCTTTACTAGCCATACAGCGGACAAGGGTCTCATATCTAAAATATACTTGGAAGTCAAAACATTAAATCCCCCAACAACAAATCCTCAAAGAAACAACTGCCCAATAAATAAGTGGGCAAAAGACTTAAAGAGAAACTTGTCTGAAGAAGAACGAAGAACGGCCAATAGACACATGAAGAAGTGCTCAACATCTCTAGCCATAAAAGAAATGCAAATAAAAACAACATTGAGATACCAGCTTACTCCAGTTAGAATGGCAAAAAACAAGATCTTTAACAACAACAGATGCTGGAGGGGATGTGGACAGAAGAGAACCTTACTTCATTGTTGGTGGGAATGTAAACTTGTTCAACCACTTTGGAAAGCAGTATGGAGGTTCCTCAAAAGACTTCACATAGAACTCCCCTATGACCTAGCAATCCCACTTTTGGGCATTTACCCTAATGTTTACAAAAAAGTCCACACTAAAGCTACCAGCACAACTATGTTTATTGCAGCATTATTTACCATAGCTAAGATATGGAACCAACCCAGATGCCCCTCAGTAGATGAATGGATCAAGAAAATGTGGTATATATACACAATGGAATTCTATGCCTCCATCAGAAAGAATGACATTGCTCCATTTGTTAGGAAATGGAAAAACTTGGAAAAAATTATATTAAGTGAAGTAAGCCAGGCCCAAAGAAACATAGGTCCCATGGTTTCCCTTATTTGCAATATCTAGTATATGTATGAGTCAAGCGGAAAAGGTCAGAGAATGTGATGTTAGGAAAATGAACCCTTAGGTATGTATATTAATGTTTTTTTTCTTTCATGCATGTTTTTAACGCATTTATAAAATTATTTCTTTGTTGCTTTGTGTGTGCCTTCCCCACAGTATAACCCCTGCTTTCACTATATTTGATGTCATTATAACATTGGAGAAGATGGGGAAACAAGTCGTTTAAGGATACCGGTGGACTTGTTGCAACAATGAGAAGTACAAGTTGTCATGTCCAAAATGAGATTTACAACGTCAGCGCGGGGGGGCGGTGGGGGGAGAAGGATTGGGATTGGAGGTGAGGGGGGAGGCTGGGAAGGGATGAGAATGGTAAACAAAGGAGGAGGCTGCAATGCTTTGTAAGAAATGTACCCATTATCCTGCCCATGTAATTGTAACCCCTCTGTACAGTATGTTCACAAATAAAATTAAATTAAATTTTTTAAAGAAGAAATTCTATAGTACATCATCCCATGCTTAGAAAAACAGAAAGAATACATCAAGCAAATTAATTTATCCCTAGGCACCCCAGTAGTTGATATGAGTAATCCCAGCTACTCAGGAGGTGAGAACTGGAATATGAAGTTTCAAAGTCAATCCAGGCAGCAAAGCCTAAGAGATATCATCTCCAGATAACTGACAAAAACCCAGTCTACAGGTATGGCTGAAGTGGTAGAAAATCAGCTACAAACAAACAAGCCAAGAAAGAGCAAGCTTAGTTCAAGTGCGTGGAGAGGGGGGTAGGGGGATAAAGGGGAAACTAATCCTCCAAAAACAGAGAACAAAACATCAGTACACAAATCCCATCTAATTTATGGTACCAATAAACTGAAAAAATATCAAGCTTGTGCATTTGTATAATTTTACATGAGGCCATATGTTCTTAGGTACACTTCAAAGCTATGTTTTAAATAATATGTGTATATATAAATTAATAATGTATATATATATATATATATATATATATATAAACTAAGAAACTAGCCAATGAAAAAATACTTCTGAATTAGTGCCTTAATCATGGCATTATAAATTATTTGTACAAAAAGCACGTTCGAGGTTTCTTTCTATAGAATCAATCTTAAAATGTTTATTCATGTACCAGGCGTCAGTGGCTCACACCTATAATCCTAATTACTCAGGAGGCTGAGAGGTGAGGATGGCATTCAAGGCAAGCCCCAGGAGAAAACCGGAACCCGTAGAAAACCGGTAGAAAACCGGAAGTGGCTATGTGGCTCAAGCTGTAGAGTGCTCGCAAAAAGCTGAAGAGCGCAGGGATAATGCCCAATCCCAGAGTTCAAGCCCCAAAACCGACAAAAAAAAAAAGGAAAGAGGTTTGTTCATACAAAATTCTAACATTCTGAGCCTTAGGAAACTTTTCTTCCAGGGTCTTATGCTCTTTAGGCAACTATTCCACAACTGAGCTACATCTTAGTACCAATGTTTCTGTTTTTCATTTTAGAATCTAGTTTATTCCCAAAATGCTTACAAGTACCTATTCTCCTCACAGAAGTGAGTGTTTATTCAGAAACTCAACCTTTGGTGGTATGAGGACTCCCCTAGTCTATTTCGTGGTAGGCACTGAGGAAAACTCACAGGACACAATTGCAGACATTTTATAATTATAAAAATAACTCTAAATAGAAATAACACAACTGCCTGGCACGGGTGGCTCATGCCTATAATCCTAGCTACTCAGGAGGCTGAGATTTGAGGAAGGCGACTCAAGGCCAGCCAGGGAGGAAAGTCTGTGAGACTCTGATCTCCAATAAACCTCTAGAAAACTGGAAGTGGTGCTGTGGCTCAAGTGCTTGAGCGTTTGCCTTGAGCACAGGGACAGCAACCAAGCCCAGAGTTCAAGCCCCACGACAGACAATAAAAAAAATAGAAAAAATAAGAAATAACATCAACTGTCCCAAACTTCTAGGGAGAAATGATATCATCATTTTCATTCTCACTCTTCATGGCAGATGGTCAAAAACACCAATGTGTTATGCTGAAATGCAAAAGTTTAAACCCCTTTTTTGAAAAACTGTCATGTTATAAAATCAAAATATTTCAAATAAAGTCAAAGTGAACTCTAAAAAAATATTAAAAATGTTAATGAAACTCCTTGGCTTAGAATGTGTGATTTTTTTATCTGCAAGGCCTGGGATTTGAATTTAGGGAACTAGGACTGTGGGGGAAGGGGAAGCTCACTATGTTTGAAGACTAGAAATTCAGGCCTGTTCCCTAAGCCTGAATTCATGCTACAGTCATACTCCTTATATAGATTTTAAAGATAGGATTGAGCTTCCATATACATGTTCAGTCTATATCATGTTTGGTGTGTTTATTCATTGTATTTGTTGTTTTATTCATTTGTTTACCGTTTATTTTACCAACTGTGAGGACACCTAAACATATATGACATTGTTTACATACTATCAAATTGCATCTAGATTTGTAGACTTGTTCTCCATCATGCCTCACACATAGCACTATCCTAGAAAATGAAAACGTGTCACACTTAGCTTCTTACTCGAGGATGAAATTCTTGGCAGGCTCTGAGATCAACCCTAGAGGTGGCCAAAATAGCCATGGATAGGCATGGATAGGCAGGTGGTAGTATGGCAATAAATGCGTATTAGTAGAGAGTGCCAGAACCATGTATCTAGTATTCAAGGATATCTACTATGTTCTTACTAAGTCTTAGGCATTGAGACAGCCTAGATATTATGGAGAAAGGACATACAACCATCCAAGAAAAGTCCAAGAAATATGATAGATCTATTCAACATTTGGAAGACACCATCAGAAGGCCTAATCTGAGGATAATGAGTGTAGAGGAGCACCTACGAACAGAAGTTAATGGTCTAGGAAATTTGTTTAACAGGATCCTAGCAGAGAACTTCCCAAACATGCAAAAAGATAGGCCTATTCAGATACAAGAAGCTTTTAGAACACTAAATAGACCGGAACCAGAACAGGACAACATAGCATCACATTATAATTTTCACAGGATCAATTCAGACCAAGAAAATAACCTTAAAATGCCAAGGAGAAAAGATCAATCACCTATAAAGGGAAACAAGTTAGAACCACCTCAGATTTATCAGCCGTGACAATCAAAGCAAGAAGAGCCTGGAATGATGTATGACATGCCGTAAAGACAAACAACAATCAACCAAGAAAACTGTACTCAGCTAAACTCTCCTTCATAAACGAAGGTCAAATAAAAACCTTCCATAGCAAAGAAAAAATGAAACAATATATCCCCACCAAACCAGTCCTACAAAAGATTCTTAAAGATGACCTACATAGAGAAAACCAACAAGACCACAAAAGGCCAAGAAACCGCAGCCAAATGAGAATCCAAGAACCATAGAAAGAACCCAGTTGCCACAGCCCCCAAAAAGGTGGATAAAATGGCAGAATCTCCCAAATATTTCTCAGTTCTATCTCTCAACATTAACGGACTTAAATCTCCAATTAAGAGACAGACTGTCTAGTTGGATTAGAAAGCAAGAACCTTCTATCTGCTGCCTTCAGGGGTCACATCTTGCCCATAAAAACAAACACATTTTCAATGTTAAAGGCTGGAACAAAATATACCAAGCAAACGTCCCCCATAAACAGGCAGGAGTTGCAATCCTAATATCAGATAAAATAGAATTCAATTTAAAATAAGTGAGAAGAGTTAAAGGAGGTTGCTACATATTAATTAATGTATCACTCCTTCAGGAGGATATTACAATTCTAAATATCTATTCACCAAACGGAACACCCAAATTTATCCAAGAAACCCAACTTTCCCTCAAATCCCACATAGATCCAAAGACATTAATTATTTGGGACTTTAACACACCACTATCCCCACTAGAGAGATCAACTTGGCAAAAACTCAACAAAGAACCTGCATATCTAAACAACTGCATAGATCAACTAGATTTAACAGACATCTTCCAAAGATTTCACAAAGCAGCATCAGAATACACGTTTTTTTCAGCAGCATATGGAGCATTTTCCAAAATAGAACACATTTCAGGCCACAAAGAAAACTTGTCCAAAATCAGAAACATTGAAGTTATACTTTGCATTCTCTCAGACCACAAGGGATTAAAAGTAGGACTCCACACCAAAAGCCACTAAAGAAAGTCCTTTAACACATGGAGGCTGAACAACACACAGCTGAATCACGAGTGCATCATGGAAGATATGAGAAATGAAATTCAAATGTTCATGATATTCAACAAAAATGAGCACACAAATTACCAACTCCTCTGGGACACAGCAAAGGTAGTACTCAGAGGCATGTTTATAGCTCTGAGTTCCTACACCAACATATTGGAGAAATCTGAAACCAACAATTTAATGAGACATCTGAGCCTCCTTGAAAAAGAGCAGCAGGATAAACCCCAACCCAATGGACAGAAAGAAATAATTAAAATTAAATCAGAATTAAATGAATTAGAAGTCAAAAAAGCCATATAAAGAATCAACAAAACAAAGAGTTGGTTCTTCGAAAAAAATAACAAAATTGACAGGCCCTTAACCAGTCTTATGAGAAAAAGAAAAGAACATACCCAAATAAATGAACTCAGTGATGAGAATGGAAAGATCACCAGAGAAACAACCAAGATTCACAACATTATAAGGAAATACTTCTCAAAATTTTTGCTAATAAGATTGAGAACTTGGCTGAAATGGACCTTTTCCTAGCAAATGCTGACAAGCCAAAACTAAACCAAGATGAGTTAAATCACATTAACAGGCCCATATCAAGCACTGAAATATAAACAGTAATAAAAGATTTCTCATCTAAGAAAAGCCCAGGTCCAGATGGTTTTACAGCGGAATTCAACAAGGTCTTCAAAGCAGAGCTCACATTAATACCCCTCCAACTCTTCAATGAAATTGAAAGAGAAAGTTCACTATGGAACTCATTCTATGAAGCCATCATAACCCTCATCACAAAACGAGGCAGGGTCTTATCAAAGAAAGAGAAACATAGACCCATTTCTTGGATGAACATTCATGAAAAACTTATCAACAAAATTTTGGCCAATCGACTTCAACAATTCATCCAAAAAATCATATACCAAGATCAAACAGGATTCATTTCAGGGTTGCAAAGCTGGTTCAATACACACAAATCAATTAGTATAATTCATCACATCAACAGGAGTAGGGATAAGAACCACATGGTTATATCAATAGATGCAGAAAAAGCATTTGACAAGATCCAACACCCCTTTATGATGAAGGTTCTGGAAAAATTAGGAATCCATGGAACATTCCTCAATACAATAAAGGCTGTATATGACAAACCTACAGCCAGCATTACAGTTAATGGTGAAAAACTAAAGCTATTTCCTCTTAACTCAGGAACGAGACAAGGACGTACACTCTCTCCACTTCTCTTCAATCTAGTATTAGAATGCCTAGCTACAAATAAGATTAGATGCAGACATAAAGGGAATCCAAATAGGGAAAGAAGAAATAAAACTCTCCCCCCGTTGCAGATGAAATGATCTTGTGTTTAAAGAATCCCACAGACCCCACTCCCAAATTACTCAAGCTGATTCAAAACTTTGGCAAAGTAGCAGGGTATAAAATTAACCCTCAAAATTCAATGGCTTTTCTGTATGCCAACAATGAAAAAAGTGTGGCTGAAATTAGGAAAGCAACTCCATTCTTAATAGCCCCACAAAAAATAAAATCCTAGGAATTAACTTAATCAAAGAAGTTAAGGACATCTATGAAGAAAGCTTTGAAAACATGAAATAGGAAATCAAAACAGAACTTAGAAAGTGGCAACAACTCCCATGCTCCTGGATTTGAAAGGTTAACATCATGAAAATGACAATCCTTCCGAAGGCTATCTCCAAATTCAATGCAATACCAATCAATATTCCAACTTCATTCTTCAAGGAATTAGAAGAGGCAATCCAAAAATACTTATGGTACAGTAAAAGACCCCGAATAGCAAAAACAATCCTCAAAAGAAAGAACAGGGCTGGAGGAATATCAATAACAAATTTTAAACTCTACTACAAAGCCATAGTAATCAAAACGACATAGTACCTGCATAAGAACAGACCTCATGACCAATGGAACAGAATTGAAAACCCAGAAATGAACCTACAGACCTATAACCAACTAATGTTCAATAAAGGAGCTCAAAAATAGAATGGAAGAAAGACAGCCTCTTCAGTAAATGGTGCTGGCAAAATGGGTTAACTCCTTGTAGAAAATGAAAGCTAGATTCTTATATATCATTCTGCACCAGAATCACTCCAAATTGATCAAAGACCTCAGAGTCAAAGCAGACACTCTGAAAACATTACAGGATGGAATAGGAGAAACCCTAGGTCTCCTTGGAGTAGACCGAAATTTTCTTAATAGAGACCCAGAAACACAACAAATCAAAGAAAGGTTGAATAAATGGGATTGAACAAAATTGAAGAGCTACTGCATGGCCATGCACATAGCTAGCAAGATCAATAGAAAGCCCACAGATTGGGATAAGTTCTTCACTAGCCATACAACCGATAAGGGTCTCATATCTAAAATATACCTGGAACTCAAAAAATTAAATCCCCCAATAACAAGTCTCCAAAGAAACAACTTCCCAATAAATAAGTGGGCTAAATACTTACAGAGAGACTTCTCTGAAGAGGAAAGAAGGATTGCCAATAGACACATGAAGAAATGCTCAACCTCTCTAGCCATAAAAGAAATGCAAATCAAACCATAGAGATACAACCTCACCACAGTTAGAATGGCAATAATCATGAACTCTAATAACAACAGATGCTTGAGGGGATGCAGAGAGAAGTGAACATTACTACATTGTTGGTAGGAGTGTAAACTTGTTCAGCCCCTTTGGAATGCAATATGGAGGTTCCTCAAAATACTCCACATAGAGCTCCCCTATTTCCCAGCAATCCCACTTTTGGTCATTTACCCAAATGATCACAAACAAGACTACACTAAAGCTGCCAGCACGACTATGTTTATTATTGCAGCATTATTTACCATAAGTAAGATATGGAACCAACCCTGATGCCTCTCAGTAGATGAATGGATCAAAAAATGTGGTATATATACACAATGGATCTATGCCTCCATCAAAAATAATGACATTGCTCCATTTGTTAGGAAATGAAAAGGCTTGGAAAAATTATAATAAGTGTACTTTTTAGATTGTTAGTAAAACAAATGATATTGATGTTAATATTAATTTTAATGCAATTTCAGGAAACTCTCCTGTCTCTGACCTCCTAAAACATGTATTTTGGGATTTGTCCCTGAAAATCTGGGATTTAGCATGACTCAAAATAAACCAAGATCTTGCCCATGTATTTGTAACTCCTTTGTGTGGTATTCTCACAATTTAAAAAAATAAGCCAAGAGTATTTGAATTCTATTATTAAGGTTTAATGATAGATCTCTACTGATCTTTCTCTTAAGTGTGTTGGAGAAACCAAAGCTGAAATTAACTTGGACTTTTGTGGTGGATGTAAATGTCTTAACTACCATCTCTGGTAGTTGGTACCATTAAATTTAAATTAGCCATCACAGGCTCAAGCCTGTAATCCTAGCTACTCAGGAGGCTGAGATCTGAGGATCGTTATTCAAAGCCAGCTCGGATAGGAAAATCCATGGGACTCTTACTCCAATTGACTTCCAAAAAGACTAGAGGTGGAGATGTGTCTCAAGTGGTAGAGTGCTAGCCTTGAGGTTCTGAGTTCAAGCCTATATACTGACCATCAATTTACAAATTCAGAGTTTCCACTGTGAGTGCTATATTCTTTTAGAGACTGAAGAATTTTTTTTCACATAGTCTTTCAAACATCAGCATCTCTAATGGAGAATCATTCTAGATCCTTCTTTTCCACTTGAATAATTGTTATTCTCCAGGAGTAGAGTGGACAAGACACTTTCAGATCAAGAGCTCAGACATTAAATTGGCTAAAAAGGATCAAATTAAAATGTACTCTTTGGTTGCAAATACCATATTTTTGGTATGTGTTTGCTAGCCCTGGAACTTGAACTGAAGGCCTGGGTGCTGTTCTTGCACTTTTATGTCCAAGACTATTGTTCTACCACTTGAACCACAACTCTACTTCGGGCTTATTGGTGGTCAGATGGAGATAAAAGTCTCACAGACATTCTGTACCTGGGTGGCTTCAAACTAGAATGCTGAGTAGCCAAGATTACAGGTATATGCCACCAGCATCTGGCTCAAATACCACCTATAACGTTAAAAGTCAAGGATATCTGTTAACATCTATCTCTGACAGATGTACAATATTTTACCCCTCACTGAATGAATGTTCCTTTGAACAGTATTGCATCAAATGGAGTGGACTCAATTTAGGTCTTGAACACCAACAATCTGGTTTGATGGAAGTGGCCTTTTTTTTCTACACCCTATTTGGCCATTGGTGTGGATTGTAAAAAAAAAAAAGAGACAATTCAGTAAAAAAGTTCAAAGAGTCTGAGACAGTTACACAAGTTCTGGACATCACTTCCTCATGGGCTGCTGTTGTGCAGGCCCAATATTTGATCTGAAGAGAAACTTGGAATTACAAAAGTTAAAACCCAAAGTCTAGTAACCTCTAAAAGGTCTTTGTCACTCCTTGATCCTCATACCTGATACTGTGACTTACTGGGAAAGTCAAAGGGCAGATTTCTAGCTATTGCAGACTTCTTCTCCCTTAGTGAACAATGAGTTACCACCTTCAGTCCTGGTTCCAGCACAGACTTGGCTCAGGTCTGTGAACATGAGTGTAGATGTTTGAATCTCCATAGTGTGAATGGAAATTTGGCCTCCTACTTAGATAGCAGTTTTAGGGACTTGCAGAGCTGTGGGAAAGTCTCTTTTTAATAGCCTGTTCTTTGTGCACATGTGCTTTAGATGCAGGGATACATAACTAAGTAGTCGCAGTGGTCACCCCAGGGTAGTCCAAGAGAGACAGAGTAGAGGCACAGTGATCAAGCTCATACCACCTGCCATTTTACCCTGCTTTGACATGTTCTTCATGTATTTTAGTAATTAAAGAATAAAAATTAACATTACATATAGATTTTTTAATTGCCTCTTCGTTTCTGACAAAAATTAAAAGTAAAAATGAATTTGAATAGAAAGGCAGTATGGTAAGAGCAGGGAAAAGGAATGGAAAAATGATCATGGGCAGCTCCTGAAGTCCAACCTGGAGGTTTTGCTTACCAACATCAGGGAATAAAATGAAACTATGTAACAAGACAGACCTGCCTGCTTTTTCTCAGCAACAAGGCAGCCCTGTCTGCTTTCCTTAGCAACACAACAGCCCTGTCTGTGTTCCCTCATTTATGCCAGAGTCAAAGCGGTCAATAGACCATGACTAAGGAAGGAAATTAAAGCTGTCATTGAAAGATCAAAAAGAAAAAGCCCTGGATATGTCTGGAAACCTATAAAGCATCTGAAGCCTTAAACACTTAGACCTTTCAGAGAGAAAGCCAACATGTGCTCTGAGGTCTGTAGATTCCCTTAATCAGAGAACACAAAGAACTCCCAATGACAGAATTATCCCTGCCAACAATAGAACTTCCTAGTGAGGCTCAGTGAAAAAAAGACACATTAAACTTTAATCACTGCTAGAAACCAGCACACACTCAGAGGGCACCAGGATTATACGGGAGGGAGGCCTCAGCCCTATTGCAAACAATGGATGAAGCTCAGAGGTCCACACCTAATTGCATGATGTACTCAGACCTCCTAAAGGTCCAACAGCTTCCAGATGCTGTCTGGAGCCCTTCAAAAAGATCAATCTGTGATGCCCTGCTATAAAGCCCACCCGGTGTTTAGGGGCCCCCTAAGCTCAAATTCTGCTCCTGAACCTGCCCATGTATTCTGTAAAGAGCCCAGAGAAACCCTTGGCATTTGTTGTACCCCAGAAGTCAGGCCACAGTGAGGCTTCTGCAGCCCCCACCCTTGCTCCAAGCATAGCCACCAACAAGGGAACACCCCCAGGTTCCACCGCAGACCTCTGATGTGTAATAAAAAGAGGCTGTGCTTGTGCTGGCACAGTCACCAGTCAGCAGTCTAGGCAAAAGGGCATTTGCTAAGGCCACCCCAAGTAGCTATGGGGCTCTGACATCAAGACAGAGGCAGGCAGGTGCACCCATGCAGGCTGCCTTTGAGAAGCTCCTCTTCCAAGTGCAGACCTGCATGGTGGGCTTTGAAGCAGAATATGACACTGCAAAATTTCACAGCACACTAGAAGAACCTGACAAGCAATGGCCCTGTGCTCAGAGACCAAACCAAGGCAGGAAATGAGAGAGAGAGAGAAAGAGAGAGAGAGAGAGAGAGAGAGAGAGAGAGAGAGAGAGAGAGAGAAAGAGAGAGAGAGAGAGAGAGAGAGAGGCTATCTGGGTTTAATACCTATTTCAATATCCTTGATGAGTAATGCATATTTTTATCAAGAAATAAAGAGGAAAACTTCAAACTCTAACTCTGATTGAGTAGCTAGGATCAATCTAAACTTCCTACCATAAACAATCACAAAAGTGGAAGCTATGTGAAACTATATCTGTATATAAATGTATATATAATATAAACATGTAGGTATATGTATGTATATTCACATATACAATGTGAATATATAATGTATAATATATATATGTATACAGAGGGAAAAATAGAAATACATAGCATTTGAAGGAATAAAAACCAATAACTTCCAATTTTGATTGAAAGCATGAACCCTTCCATGCAGGAATCTATCAGCTCAAAAATGTCAATTAACTTAATTACACAGGTCCACATTAAGACACATTCTAATTAAACAAAACAGAAAACCTCCCAAAGCACAAAGACACAACTCATCACACACAAGTAATATTCAATGATATTAAGACAAATTTCTCATCAGAAACTAGATTCACTATTAGACAGCAAGGGCAACAAATTTAAAGTGTTAAAAGGAGAGATCTAAATACCACCTTTCTAACAAATATACGTGCTCCAAATGTCAGAGATGAGCTAAGTACCTACTGATGGCTCAGACATATAATCCCAACTACTCAGGAAGGTGAATTGTGAGGGTGGTGGCTCAAAGCCACCCTGGAACTTGTCCCCTCAGGAGGAAGTTGTAGGACACAGCTGTCCTTGAGAAGGACGGAGGCCTTTGTGCAGTGCTATTGCTGGAAAAAGACATTGAATAAGGTGGCCATCAAGAATGGAGGCTATTAGCTAGTGTCTACAGAGAAGCAATTTATAAGATTCTGTAGTCCTCTAGAAAATAAGAGGATTTTGACCACTGTCCTAGTGGTTTCAGAAATGCCACGAGAATGACCAGAGCAACCTCAAGCCACATGTATTCCTTAGCAACAATCTTTGAGGTCTAAGAGCTAGAGTATCAATGCTGGCAGGCTGTGATTGGTCCGCTATTTCTCTGACTTCACTGGCCCAGACTCTGATTGGTCCATTTCTTCTATGACATCACTATGCCTGGTTGTGATTGCTCCATTGTGTGAGGTCATGAAGGATATATAGGAAGCCACTGTCCTCCAACCTATGTCAGTTAACAGAGCTTGGAGCTCTTGCTTGATGACTCGCTGGACTGAATCAAAGTTAAATGATTTTTTGGTAGTGGGGACGGGCTGTTATTTGGATTTTGGTATTTCTTTCTACTCTTTCTGGGTTTTCCTTTATTTAATTTAATTTATTTAGGTAGATTTGCTACCTGCCATTGTAGCAGAAGGATGGAAGAACAGAAAGAATGAATCTAAAGCTGCTTGATGGAGGAGATCATCAAACAATACCAGAAAAAAGAGCTCTTCGACACAGGTACCTATGGAAAAGGGAAGCTGGCCCATTCCCTCCTTACAGATAAAGACATGGGATTTAAAATACTCTGAAAGTGAGAGTACTCATCATTGGATAAAGAATGAGGTGGACATTTTAAAGAAGGTATGGCACAAACACTACATCAGTTTGTACCAGGTAATGGAGAAGGAAGAGTATGTGTATCTCATCATGGAACTGGCCACTAGGTGGTACCTCCTCGGGTGTATCTGAAAATTCTGCCGCCTATATGAGGATGAAGCCAGGAGGCTTGTCACACATGTAAGTGCTGTTCATTACTTACACCAAACAAAATTATATATGAAGACCTTAAGACCAACAATATCCTTTTGGACACCAAAGACAGTATCAAGGTCAGTGGATTTGGTCTGAGTATCTGGCTCACCCTGGGGCAGTTGCTAATGAATATATGTGGTACAGTACTATTCCATCCCCCTGAAATGTTCTAGGAAGAAATGATGGCCTGGTGCAGTTGTCTCACACCTGTAATCCTAGCTATTTAGGAGACCGAGATGTGAGGATCATGGTTCAAAGCCAGCCCTTATGACTCTACCCTCTGAGCAGACTCATACGGATACAAAAGACTAATCTGAGTAGGAAACGGTAGAGGATAGCGGTAGCTAGCAAAATAGCTACCATTCTTCTCAGAACAAGCTGCTGAATGTGGGCCCAGATGAATAGGTTTATAAAATGTGAGGTGTGCATAAATTATTACTCATCCACAAAAGGCTGCAATTAATGTCGGTCATGGATGGACACAAAATAATCTATTTATGTGAAATATATTGACTAAGCAATTTCATAATGGAAAAAGGGAAGATTAAAAGTTTCTGGGGCTGGGGGACGGTGGCTCACACCTGTAATCCTAACTACCCAGGAGGCTGAGATCTGAGGATCACAGTTGAAAGCCAGCCCAGGCAGAAAAGTATGTGAAACTATTATCTCCAATAAAACACTAGAAAACTGGAAGTGGCACTGTAGCTCAAGTGGTAGACAACTCGCCTTGAGCTGAAGAGCACAGAGACAGTGCCCAACCCAGAGGTCAAGCCCCATGACCGATCAAAAACAAAACAAAACAAAAGTTTCTGGTGCAGGTCACTCTGTGGATTCCATCAGTATTGAAAAGAAAGTTCACAAGCAGAGGTAATGGTTAAAAAGTAGTGTGGATGTAATTAATATCACTGAATTTTATACCTAGCAAGCATGAGGCCCTGTGTTCAGACCCCTGCACCTTCAAAAAAAAATGCTAAATCTTCCTTCTGTTACCTACCTTAAGTGGTAGCTAATTTTCTACTGTTATGATTGTATTGCTCAGAGGTTCTCTGGTGGATGTTTATTCATGCTTTTACACATAATCCATTATTTGAATATTGATGTTGAGTTGTAAAGTGTAATTTGTGTATTAAAATAAGGGCAAAGCCTGTATTTCTAACTCAAGAGGCTAAAGCAGGAAGATCCCTATTCAGTCAAGGCTGCATAGCGAGGTCCTTCCTAAATCTCGATGCTAGTGCTGAAACTGGAGGGACAATTGTTTGTAAGAAATTACAAGTGAGAGATAAGGTTCTGCTCATATTAGGTTGTGTCCATGTCAGTTTGGATTTAATATTTACATAAACTTAAAAAAATTTCCTTTTCCCCTTACTCTCAGTATGTCATTTTGAAACTTTGTAGTACGTTTTTGTTTGCTGCACTTAAAAAAAACAACAGTTTTCCTTTGTATCATATTAAACATGATTTTTTCTGTATTACAATTCATTATTTATTTTTGAAAATGTTTTATGTTTTTTTTCTCCATCTAGGGTCTGGACACTGTCTCAGAGATTTTGCTCAGTTCTGCCAATGGAGCCACAGCTCAACTTCCAGCTTCTTTCTTTTTGAAGTCTCATGCAAACCCCAGCACTACTAAGGAGGCTGAAATCTGAGGATCTTGGTTTGAAGCCAGTCTGAGCAGCAAAGTCTGAGGGTTTTTTTTTATTGTTATTTTGTCATTGGTTATGGGCCTGAAAACTAGGCTTTGGCGCTGTCCATCAACATTCTAGCTTAAGGTTAGTGCTCTATCAACTGAGCTGCAGCAACATTTTTGGCTTTTCCTGCTTATGTGGTTCTGAGGACTCAAACCCAGGTCCTCATACATGCAAGGCTAGCACCTACCACTGATCCAACTTCCCAGAAGTCTCAGTTTCTTATCTCCAATTAATCTCCAAAAAGCTGGGGGTTGTAGTACTCTAGACTTGAGTAAAACAGGGCAAGTTCAACCCCTAGTACTGGTAATTACATACACAAATCTCATGGACTTTCTTGCTAGTGCTGGCTTTGAACTGTGGCATGGGTAGCTAGAATCCACAGGCATGAGCAACCAGATTCTGACATTTTAATATATTTACTCAGCTCTTTCTTGACTTCAACCTCAATGCTTTTTAATTGCGGTCAGTAGACCTGATCTCTGGGCCTCATTGCTGTTTTTTACCTATTTTTAAGGAGGGTGGAGTTGAACCCTCGGCCTGAGTGCTGTCTTTGAGCCCTTCAGCTTAAGGTGAATGCTCTACCATTTCAGCCACAGAGCCACTTCAGGTTTTCTGGTGGTTATTTGGAGATAAGTTCTCATTAACTTTCCTTCGCAGGTTGGTTTTGAGCCATGATTTTCATATCTCAACCCCCTGAATATCTAAGATTACAGGCTAGAGACTCAGTGCCCTTATGTTTATTAGTTTTTTGACTCAAGGATTATGTTTTACAACTCAACCATAACTACACTCCTAGCTTTTTGCTGGCTTATTGAATATAAGATTTTATTGTACTTTTCTGGATAGTCTGGTTTCAAACCATGATCCTCAGATTTCAGCTTCCTGAAGTGCTCTGATTATACACATGAACCACACACCGATTGTACATTTAAAAACGTTAATGTTATTTTTTCCAATTTTTCTTTTAAAAATTTTCCTTGTTTGTTATTTTTGATTATGTGCTATTCCTGGGGCTACAAATCAGGGCCTGGATACAATACCAGAGCTTTTTCTTCAAGACTAGTGGCCTTACTACATAAGCCAAAATATAACTTGTGGCTATATTTGTTTTGTCTTGGTGCTTGAAATAAGGCCCTGAGTGCTGTCCTAGAAAGTGATTGCCCAGTTTGCCACTTGACTCACAGCTCAACTCCAGTTTTTTTAAATTCTTGGTACTAATAGGAGATAAGAGTCTTATGCAAAGCCCAGCATGGATCAGTTTTCTGAAATCTGAGGATCATGGTTCAAAGCCAACCAAGGCAGGAAAGTCCATGAGAATCGTAGCTCCCATTAATCAATGAAAAGCTGGGAGTGGTGGAGCTCTATCCTTGAACAAAACAGCACAAATTCAAGCCATAGGACAGCACACTGATGCACACACAGAGAAAGCCTCATGGACTTTCTTGCATGGGCTAGCTTAGAACCATGATCCTCAGATTTCAGCCTCTCTTCATATTCTCTTCTTTGAAAATTTTATTGGTCCTGTGGCTTGATCTCTAACTCTGGGGCCTATATCTTAACTTTTACATTCAAGGCTGATGCTTTTACAACCTTAGCCACAGCTCAAGGTTTTGGGCTGTGTAGATGAAGATGAGTCTCAAGCACATTCCTGCCCAGGCTGATTTGACATTGCAATCCTCAGAAGTCAGCCTCTTGTATAGTAAGCATTACATACATGACCAGCAACATTTGGGTCCTTTAAAAACATTAATATGTGCTTGCTTCCGCTTTCATTTCTTCATTTTTGCTTGTCCTAGGAGTAGAAATTGAAGCTCAGATGCTGTCTCAGTGCATATATGGGACTAACCATTATATTTGGCTTTTGGGGGGAAGTTAATTGGAGACAAGAGACTCATGTAGAGGTAGGCCAGATTCGGGAAGCTGAAAATTGAGGAAAGTCTTTAACACTCTTTTCTCCAATTAACCACTAAAAATCAGAAAGTAAGTAGGTCATTGAAGAAAAGAGTGCAAGTTCAAACACAAGGATTGGCACGAGAGAGAGAGAGAGAGAGAGAGAGAGAGAGAGAGAGAGACAGAGAGACAGAGAGACAGAGAGACAGAGAGACAGAGAGAGAACTTATGAACTCATATAACTGAGCTGAGCTTTAAACAGTATCCTCAAATTCCAGCCTGAGTAGCTAGAATCACAGATATGAGCCACCAATGATTGGTTCATTGAAACCTCTGGTATTGCCTCTTTCTTCTCTTCTTCTACCCTTCTTTTCATTTATTTCATTATTTTTATGTTTGTTGGTCCTGGAGCTTGAACTCTTGCAAGGCCTGGCCTGATACACGAGGCTGAAATCTGCCCATCATAGTTTGAAAGCAGCCTGAGCATGAAAGTCCATGAAACTCTTATTTCCATTCAATCAAAAAAATCCTATCTCCAGTGTGGCTAACACACACAAAACAGTCTCCTGGAATTTCTTTTTTTTCCTTTTTTTATTGTGAAAATACTGTACATAGGGGTTACAATTACATGGGCAAGATAATGAGTATATTTCTTATCAATAATTGTAGCCTCCTCCTTTGTTTCCTCTTCCCATCCCTTCACATCATCCCCCTCCCCCCCCCACCCAGTCGTCCCTGCTCCACCTCCCCCGCCTCCACCAAAGTTGTAAAGTTCGTTTTCGACATAACGACTTGTACATCTCATGGTTGTAATGGGTCCACGTGTATCCCTGTTTAAACGATTTGTTTTTCCCCTTCCCCTCCACAAATTATACCGACATCAAATACAGTGAAAGCAGGGGTTATACTGTAGGGGAGGAACATATAAAGCAACAAAGAAATAATCTTATAAATGTGATAGAAACAATCGCATGAAAGAAAAAAAAAAACATTTGAATACATACCTTAGGGTTCATTTCCCTAACATCAACTTATCTGACCTTTTCTGCTTGACTCAGTACAACATGGAATTCTATGCTTCCAGCAGAAAGAATGACATTGCCCCATTTGTTAGGAAATGGAAAGACTTGGACAAAATTATATTCAGCAAAGTAAGCCAGGCTCAAAGAAACATAGGTCCCATGGTTTCCTGGAATTTCTTGACTGGGTTTGCCTTTACACTGGATCTTATATTTCAGCCTCCTGCTTTTCTAGAATTTCAGACATGAGCCAACAGTCCAAGGTTCTCTTCTTCAATCATTTTATTCTCTTATTGTGATCCTGAGGCTGGATCTCTGAGCCAGGGCACTGTTTCAGTTTTTCCCTCAGGGCTGGTGCTTTCCAACTACAAGCACATCCTCATCTCTGGATTTTGTTGCTGATTAGTTGGAGACTTAGGCACTTCCCTGCCCAGGTTGGGTATGAACAACAACCTTTAGATTTTAGCCTTCTGAATCACTAGGATTAACCACACCAATCAAAAATTCATGGATAATTTTGAAACTTTAATTGGATTTTCTCACACCTTTTTCCCCCTAGTCTTGAGACTTGAAATCAGGGCTTGGGCACTGTTCCTGAGCTTCTTTTACTGAAGGTGAGGATTCTATTACTTGAGCCACAATGCCACTACCAGCCTTTTCTATTCATGAGGTACTGAGGAAACAGACCCAGGAATTCAAACATGCTAGGCAAGCACTCTATCACTAAGCCATATTTCCTGCAATCCTTACACCTTTTTTTGTATTTTTATTTCCTTGTGTATGCGGTCCTGGGTCTACAAAACAGCCCAGGTGCTATCCCCGAGGGGTTTACTCAAGACTAGCAAATTAAGACATGAGCCAACACACAACTTGTGGCTATTTTTTGATGTTGTTTGGTTTTAAGTAGCTACTTAGAGTTGAGTATATGAATTCTCCTATCTGGGCTGGCTTTCAACTGTGAGCCTCAGATTTGAGCCTCCTGAGTAGCTACCATCTCAGGTGTTTGCCATCTATGCTTGGCTCATTTTAAACTGTGAAATTGGCTCTTTCTTCTCCCACCCTTCTCCACATTTATTTTATTCTTTGTGTGTGTGTTGGCACTGAAGTTAATATCAAGGTCTGGGTGCTGTTTCAGAAATTATTTTCTCATTTCTGCCATTGGAGCCATAGCTCAATCGCCAGGTTTTATTTTTCTTTCTTTTGGAGATGAGTCACATGTAAAGCCCGGCAAGACTCAGGAGGCTGAAATCTGAGTATCACAGTTTGGAGCCAGCCTGAACAGGAAAGTTCATGAGATTCTTTTCATCAACCACCAAGATGCTGGGAGTGGTAGAGCTCCTACACAAATTCAAGCCCTAGGTTGGCACAAAGAAAAAAAGCCCCATGGCCTTTCCTGTTTGGACTGGCCTTTCAATACTGTCTTCAAACTTCAGCCTCCTGAAATCTAAAATTATAAGCGTGAACCAATAGCGCCAGGCTTATTTTTAAATCTCAAATGGTCATTTCTTCTCTTCTATCAGTTTTGTTTTTGGTCAACTATGGGCTGAATTATGGACCAGGAATCCGTTTCCCAGATTTTCGCCATATTTCAGTACTTTACAACTACTATCACACCTTCATTTCCAGCTTTTGCTGGGTGTTGAAGATAAGAATTTCAATCACTTTCCTACCCAGGCTGGCTTTGAGTTGTGATCCTCATATTTCAACTTCCTCAGTAGCTAGGAATACACAAATAAACCAACAACCCATGGCTCATTTTTAAATGATAATTTTCTCTCTCATCTTTCATAATTTGTGTTCTTTTTTCTTTGTTTTTGTATACCACATGAACCAGAACACAGCTAGTGCCATATTTTTGGTGAGAAATGACACATAAGGGTCTCATGGATTCTCCTACCTGGGCTGGCCATCAATGGTGATCCTCAGATTTCATCCTCCTGAGTAGCTGATAGAACATCAGTGAGCTACCAATGCTTGATTTATTTAAACCTCTGTCATTGGATCTTCCTTCTGCACTACTAGTCTCTCTTTCTTTAATCCTTCTGTGATTGTCCTGGGGCTTGAACTCAGGGCCTGGTTGCTGTCCCAGAAACTGATTGCCCAATCCTGCCACTTGAGCCATAACTCAATTCCCAGGCTTTTTTTTTTCTTTTTGACAATTAATTGGAGATAAGAGTCTGAGGAAAGCCTACCATGAATCAAGCCAGGCTGAGAAGGAAAATCCATGAGACCATGACCTACAATTAACCACTGAAAATCTTGGAGTGGTAGAGCTATGTCCTTGAACAAACCATCACAAGTTCAAGGAGGCACACACAAGCTGCAAGATGGCACACAGATGCACACATACCAGAATGTCTCATGGATTTTCTTCCATGCATTAACTTTGAATTGTGCATCCTCAGATTTCAGTCTCTGTTCTTCTGCTCTCCTTTGTATTGATTGTTATTTGTAATTTTTAGTGGCCCTGCAGCTTGACCTCTGTCTCTGGGGACTGTTTCTTAGCTTTTTAACTGAAGGCTGTTGCTTTACCACCTCAGCTCCAGCTCAGGGCTTTGTGCTAGGTAGCTGGGATAAGCATCTCAAGCACTTTCCTACCCAGGCTAACTTGATACCACAATCCTCAGATGTCAGGCTCTTGGGTAGTTAGGATTATCCACATGACCAACAACACTTGTGTCATTTTAAAACTTTAATATGTACTTGCCACTTCCTTCTTTTGTTTACTTTCTATTTTTTGTATGTGTGTGCTGTTCCAGGGTCTACAATTTGGGGCTCATATTCTGTCCTAAAAGTTTTTATTCAAGGATATCCTCTATTACATGAGAAACATCATAACTTTTTGGCACTTTTGGGGGGGGTTGATTAATTAGAGACGAGAGTCATGGACTCTCCTGCCTAGGCTGGCCATAAACCATCATCCTCAGATTTCAGGCTCTTGAATTGCTAGTAAAACATGTATGAGCCACTGATGCTTGATTGATTTAAGCCTTTGTCACTCGCTCTTCCTTGGTTACATGTACTCTTCTTTCTTTCTTCTGAGCATGTCCTGGGGCTTGAACTCAGGTTCTGCCTGCAGTTCCAGAAAATATTTGCCCAGTTTGCCACTTAAGCCACAGCTCAACTTCCAGCTAAATAAGGTAGCTAAAATCTGAGGACCATGTTTCAAAGCCAGCCTGGGCAGGTAAGTCCATGACATTCTTATCTCCAATTCACCACCCAAAAGCTGGGAATGCTAGGGCACTAGGCAAAGGATACTACAGAAACACACACATCAACACATAGAAACACACACACACACACACACACACACACACACACAAACATTCACACATACACACACAAAGTCTCCTTGACTTTGTTTTTTGGGTTGACCTTGAAACTTGATCCCAAGATTTTTGCAGCCAAGAATGAACTACAGCCATGATCAACAAACACCAGGCTTATATTTAAATTTACAATTGGCCTTTTTCACTTCTCCTACAATATTTTAGCACTAAGAATTGAACTCTGGGTCAGCAGTTTTTTTTTAATTATCTTTTGCACCAAATACAGTGCTTTACATCTACAGTCATATCTGCACTTCCAGCTTTCGGCTGGGTAGTTGGGGTTAACAGTTTCATGTACTTTCCTGCCCAGTCTAGCTTTGAACCTAGAATGGATAGGAATACATACATGAACCAACTCAAACCTTAGTTTTCTTTTGCCATCATTTTTTAAGTCGTGGGGGTATTTGTTTGTTTTGAAATGTATGTCTAGGACTTCAACTCAAGGCCTAGGTTTTGTCCCAAAGTTTCTATTTGATACTAGCACTCAACCAAATGAGCCAAAGTACTAATTGTAGCTTATTTTTGGTGGAAAATTAGATATATGAGTCTCATGGACACTCCTGCCTGGGCTGACCAGGAATTGTGAATCTTAGATTTAATTCTCCTGAGTACCTTGTACAACATGTGTGAGAAACCAATTTGATTGATTTGTTTGATTCATTTCAACCTCTGTCACTGACTCTTCCTTTTGTACTTCTATACTCTTTTTATTTCTTCTGTGTTTGTCCTCCAGCTTGAACTCAGGGTCTGGGTGCTGTCCCAGAAATTTTCCCAGTTCTGAGAGTTGAACCACAGCTAAGCTCCAGGATTTTTTTTCTGTTTTGGTGTTTAATTAGAATGAATATAATGTAGAGCCAGACCAGATTTATGAGGCTGAAATCTGAGAATCAAAGTTGGTACCAGCCTGGGCAGGAAAGTACATGATACCTCCAATTATAACCACTAAAAAGCTGAGATTAGTACAGCTTTGAGCAAAACAGTACAAGCTCAAGCAACAGGACTCACACACAGACATACTTACACAAACACAAGTCTTATGGACTTTCCTACTCGGTCTGGCCTTTAAATATTATCCACACGTTTTAGCCTCTTGAGTAAACAATTACAGTTATGAGCCACCAGTGATGAGCTGATTGGCTCATTGCAGCCTCAGTTATTGGTTCTTCTTTCTCTTCTAGTCTTCTTTGCGTGTATTCATTTCATTTTTTGTGAGTGTGCTAGTGCTGGAGCCAGAACTCATGCAAGGACTGGCCTGTTTCAGGAGGCTGAAATCTGACCATCATGGTTCAAAGCCAGGCTGAGCAGGAAAGTCTCAGATCCTTACCTCCAATTAACTGCCAAAAATCTGGGAGTACTACATTTCTAGCCCCAGGAAGCAACTGTCTTCTGGACTTTCCTGCAAGAATTGGCCTTTATACTGGATACCCATATTTCTGCCTCCTGGAGAATTACAGACATGAGTCACCAGCCCCAGGTTCTCTTCTTATTTACATTTTTGTGATCCTGAGGGTGGGTCTCTGAGCAAGGGCACTGTTTCATAGCTTTCTCACTCAAGCCTGGTGCTTTACAAATCCATCACTGATTCACTACTGTTTTCTTGTTTATTTGTTTTGCTGGTGATTTGAAGATGAGAGACCGTAGCCCTCAGATTTAATCTATCTTAGTATTTAGGATTACACGCAAAAGGAAGTGGCACTGTAGCTCAGGTGGTAGAGCACTAGCCTTGAACTGAAGAGCTGAGGAACAGCGCTCAGGCCCAGAGTTCAAGCCTTACAACCGACCAAAAAAAGAGGATTACACACAAAAACCAAAAACTCATGACTCATTTTGTAAATTTAATTGGATTTTCTTATACATTTTTTAATTTCTACTTTTTATTTCCATATGTATGCTGGGCTTAGAGCTATAAATCAGAGTCTAGGTATTGTTCTAGTTCCTTTTTTTTTTTTTTTTGCCTGTCATGGAGCCTGAGCTCTGGGCCTGGGCACTGTCCCTCAGCTCCACTGTGCTACTGAGCCACTTCTGATTTTTCCTGCTTATGTGTTGGTGAGGAATTGAGCCCAGGGCCTGATGCATGCAAGGCAAGAACTCTCCCACTGAGTCACCTTCCCAGCCCCCTCCCAGTACATTTTTAATACTAACCCTCTAATATGTGAGCCACACCACAATTAAGAGCTTTTAAAAAATAACTGTAGTTGGCTAATTAGAGTAGAGTTCATGGTCTCCCCTGCCTTGGCTGGCCTTGAGTACTGATCCTCAGATGTGAGACCCTTGAATAAGTACAATAACAAGTGTAAGCTAACTCAATTTTGCTCATTTTAACCTCTGAAATCGGCTCTCCCTTTTCTTCTTCCACCTTTCTTTTCATTTATTCTTTTGTGTGCTGGTCCTGGAGCTTGATCTCAAGGTGTGGGTGCTGTCCCAGAAATCATTGTCACATTTCTGCCATTTGAGCCACATCTCAAAACCAGGTGTTTTTTTTTTTTCTTCTTCTTTTTGGTGGTTCATTGGAGATAAGTGTCTCATGCAAAGCACAGAATGTCTCAGGAAGCTGAAATCTGATTATCAGTTTGAAGTCAGCCTGCACAGAGAATTCCATGAGACTCTTTACCTCCAATTAGCTGGTAGTCATCCCACCGATTAGCTGAGAGTAATAGAACACCAGCCTTGAATAAAGTAGAACAAATTCAACCCCCATGACTGGCACACACAGAAAAAATGTCCCATGTACTTTCCTGCATGGGCTTGCCTTTAAATGTTATTTTCTGATGAGTTCTGGGAAGATGGCAGAGGAGAAGCTGGAGGTTAAACAAGCTCTCCCATACAAAACAATTTTAGTGTTCCAATGAACAGTCCTAAGCCAGAGAATCACACCAAGTGTGCCATCACAGGACAGAGAGTTCGGCCAGAGAGGGAAAATCCAGGCAAGGAGACAGATATGAGCACTTGTCAGTAGCCACAGATGTGGCGGCAGGGGCGGCAGCAATAGCCGCCATACCTGCAACACAGAGAGTCCAGGACTTAAGTGCCAGATGTGACAAGTGAACGGTTTCTACTCAACACCAGCAAGAACTGACAAGGAGCACACATCTTCACCCTGAAGTTCGCAGACCAGAGATGAGCCAGAAACCAAGACTCTGGCGTGAGTAGAAGCCTGACATCCTCACTCCTTCTCAGGGAGCAGAGGAGGGAAGGCCAATTCTCCCCACCCCCCACCATGACCGGAGATCTCCATCTTGGATACTGACAAAGCCAGGCTGTGCAGCTAGCTCCAACTCAGGCCTTGGAAGAAAACAAGTCATTTAGCAGGTCACAGTATCCTAACCTGACCTGCCAGGCTCAGCTCCTCCCTCGGAAAAGTCACCCAGCTTGGGCAGCCAGCCCCAGGAGTGGGCTTTCTTCACTGGGTAAACAAAGCTAGAGGCTGATCCTCCCTACAGCAGCCTTGACAATCAATTGAAATTCAGTAAACATAAACCCTGAGAATGGCTCCAGGCTGGGCTCTGTGAGTTTTTCAGAAGCTAATACATCAGGGAAAAGCTGCTGTTTGCTGAAAGGCCTCAACTTTACCCAGAACCTAGCCTCATCACAGCATCTCCTAACTAGAGGAAACAGCCATCTCCCTCTTTTGTGAAACTCAAAGTAGATCTGGGTCCAATTGAACTAGCCGGGGAGGAGGATCACAAAATCCTTGGTAAAGCAGAGCATTTTTCTGCATGCTCAAACAAATTGACTAAAGAAACCAACCAAGCCACAGGAAAATCAAACACCAAAAGCAGACCAGATAATCCAACAAGAGACTTGTTATGGACACAAGGGAGATACAAGATTGTCCTATCCCCCCAAAAAATCAAAGATCTCTTTTTTTGTACCTTTTATACTTTTTTTTCTTAACCTTTTTTAAATTAATTTTTAACTTAATAATTTTTGTTTTCTATTAACTTTTTTTCTTACTCATAATTTTTATTTTGGGTTTCTATGTGTGTGTATTTTTTTTCTTTTTTTAAAAATTATTTTATTTTGTTATTTTTTTATTGTGAACATACTGTACAGAGGGGTTACAAATACATGGGCAAGATAATGAGTAAATTTCTATCAAGCATTGTAGCATCCTCCTTTGTTTACCCTTCATTCTCTTCCCAGCCTCCCCCCTGCCTCCCACCGAAACACCCTCCCACCCCCACCAAAGTTGTAAAGTTCGCTTTCGACATGAAAACTTGTAATTCTCATTGCTGCAAAGGTCCACCTGTGTCATTATTTAAACAACTTATTTTTCCCCTCCCCTTCCACAAATTATACCGACATCAAATATAGTGAAAGCAGGGGTTATACTGTGGGAGAGGGACATACAAAGCAACAAAGAAATAATCTTTTAAATGCATTAGAAACAAATGCATGAAAAAAACACATTTAAATACATATTTTAGGATTCATTTTCCTAACTTCACCTGATCTGACCTTTTCTGCTTTACTCATACATGTACTAGATATTACAAATAAGGGAAACCATGGGACCTATGTTTCTTTGGGCTTGGCTTACTTCACTTAATATAATTTATTCCAAGACTTTCAATTTCCTAACAAAAGGAGAAATGTCATTTTTTCTGATGGAGGCATAGAATTCCATTGGGTATATATACGATATTTTATTGATCCATTCATCTACTGAAGGGCATCTGGGTTGGTTCCATATCTTAGCTATGGTAAATAATGCTGCAATAAACATAGTTGTGCTGGTAGCTTTAGTGTGGTCTTGTTTGTAAGCATTTGGGTAAATGCCCCAAAGTGGGATTGCTGGGTCATAGGGGAACTGTATGTGGAGTCTTTTGAGGGACCTCCATACTACTTTCCAAAGTGTTTGAACAAGTTTACACTCCCACCAACAATGAAGTAAGGTTCCCTTCTGTTTACATGCTCTCCAGCATCTGTTGTTATTAGAGTTCTTGATTCTAGCCATTCTAACTGGGGTGAGGTGGTATCTCATTGTTGTTTTGATTTGCATTTATTTTATGGCTAGGGAAGTTGAGCATTTCTTCATGTGTCTATTGGCCATCCTTTTTCTTCTTCAGAGAAGTTTCTCTTTAAGTCTTTAGCCCACTTATTTATTGGGCAGTTGTTTCTTTGAGGATGTGTTGTTGGGAGATTTAATATTTTGAGTTCCAAGTATATTGTAGATATGAGACACTTGTCCGCTGTATGGCTAGAGGAGATCTTCTCCCAATCCGTAGGCTTTCTATTGATCTTGCTAGCTATGTCCTTTGCCATGCAGAAGCTCTGATACTTCATGCAATCCCCTTTGTCCAACCTTTCTTTGGTTTGTTGTGTTTCAGGGTCGCTATTAAGAAAATTTCGACCTGCTCCAAGGAGACATAGGGTTTCTCCTATTCCAACCTGTAATGTTTTCAGAGTGTCTGCTATGACTCCAAGGTCTTTGATCCATTTGGAATTGATTCTGGTGCAGGGTGATAGATAAGGATCTAGCTTCAGTTTTCTACAAGCAGTTAACCTATTTTGCCAGCATCATTTACTGAAGGGGCTGTCTTTCTTCCATTCTATTTTTTTGAGATCCCTTATTGAAGATAAGATTGCTATAGATCTGTAGCTTCATTTCTGGGTTTTCAATTCTATTCCATTGGTCCTGAGTTCTGTTCTTGTGCCAGTACCAAGCTGTTTTGATTACTATGGCTTTATAGTTGAGTTTGAAATTTGGTATTGACATTCCTCCAGCAGTATTCTTTCCGTTGAGGAGCGTTTTTGCTATTCAGGGTCTTTTATTGTTCCATATGTATTTTTGGATTGCCTCTTCTATTTCCTTGAAGAATGAGGTTGGAATTTTGATAGGTTTCACATTGAATTTGTAGATAGCCTTGGGAAGTATTGCCATTTTCATGATGTTACTCTTTCCAATCCAGGAGCACGGGAGTTTTTGCCATTTTCTAACTTCTGTTTTAATATGCTTTTTCAAGTTTTTAAAGTTTTGATCATAGAGGTCCTTCGCTTCTTTGGTTAAGTTAATTCCTAGGTATTTTATTTTTTGTGGGGCTATTACAAATGGAGTTATTTTCCTAATTTCAGCCACGCTTTTCTCATTGTTGGCATACAGAAAAGTCATTGGTTTTGGGGGGATTAATTTTATACTCTGTTATTTGCCAAAGTTTTGAATCAGCTTGAGTAATTTGGGAGTAGAGTCTATGGGGTTCTTGAAATACAAGATCATGTCATCTGCATAGAGGGAGAGTTTCATTTCTTCTTTCCCTATTTGGATCCCCTTTATGTTTGCATCTTGTCTTATTGCTGTAGGTAGGTATTCTAATACTAGATTGAAGAGAAGGGGAGAGATTGGACATCCTTGTCTTGTTCCTGAGTTAAGAGGAAATGGCTTTATTTTATCACCTATAAGCATATTGCTGGCTGTAGGTTTGTCATAATCAGCTTTTATCGTATTGAGGAATGTCCCATGGATTCTTAATTTTGCCAAAACCTTCATCATAAAGGGGTGTTGGATCTTGTCGAACGCTTTTTCTACATTATTGAGATAATCATGTGGTTCTTATCCTTCCTCCTGTTGATGTGATGAATAATATTAATTGATTTGCATATATTGAACCAGATTTGTATCCCCGAAATGAATCCTGTTTGATTGTGGTGTATATTTTTTTGGATGAATTGTTGAAGTTGATTGGCCAAAATTTTGTTGAGAAGTTTTGCATCAATATTCATCAAAGAAATATGTCCATAGTGCTCTTCCTTTGATGAGTCCCTCCCTGGTTTTGGGATGAGGGTTATGATGGCTTCATAGATTGACTTCATTAGTGAACTTTCTCTTTCAATTTCATTGAAGAATTGGAGGAGTATTGGTGTGAGCTCTGCTTTGAAGGCCTTGTAGAATTCCGTGGTAAAACCATCTGGTCCTGGACTTTTCTTAGATAGGAGGTCTCTTACTGCTGTTTCTATTTCAATGCTTGATATGGGCCTGTTAAGATGGTATAACTCATCTTGGTTTAGTTTTGGCATGTCAATGTTTGCTAGGAAAAGGTCCATTTCTGCCAAGTTCTCAAACTTATTAGCATAATGTTTTGAGAAGTATTCCCTTATAATGTTCTGAATCTTGGTTGTTTCTGTGGTGATGTTTCCATTCTTATCTGTGAGTTTATTTATTTAGGCATGTTCTCTTCTTTTTCTGATAAGATTTGCTAAGGGTTTGTCAATTTTGTTATTGTTTTTCGAAGAACCAACTCTTTGTTTTGTTGCTTCTTTCTATATTTTTTTGGATTCTAATTAATTTAATTCTGATTTAATTTTAATTATTTCTTTTCGTCTACTGGATTGGGGTTTATTTGCCTCTCATTTTCAAGGGGGTTCAGATGTCTCATTAAATTGTTGGTTTCAGATCTCTCCAATATGTTGATGTAGGAATTCAGAGCTATAAATTTGCGTCTGAGTACTGCCTTTGCTTTGTCCCAGAGAAGCTGGTTATTGGTGTCCTCATTTTTGTTGAATAGCATGAATATATGAATTTCCTTTCTAATCTCTTCCATGACTCACTCGTAATTCAGCAGAGTGTTGTTCAACCTCCATGTGTTACCAGACTTTCTTTGGTGGCTTTTGGTGTTGAGTTCAAATTTTATTCCCTTGTGGTCTGAGAGAATGCAAGGTATAAATTCAAAGTTTCTGCATTTGGATAAGTTTGTGGCCTAAAATATTGTCTATTTTAGAAAATGTTCCATGTGCTCCTGGAATTAACGTGTATTCTGATGTTTCTGGGTGAAATATTCGATAGATGTGTGTTAAATCTAGTTGATGTAAGCAGCTGTTTACATGTGCAATTTGTCTGTTGACAAGTTTGTCCGTTGCCGAGCTGATCTCTCTAGTGGGGAGAGTGGTGTGTTAAAATCTCCTACAATTAATGTCTTTGGATCTATGTGGGATTTGAGGGAAAGTAGTGTTTCTTGGATGAATTTAGGTGCTCCATTGTTTGGCGAATAGATATTTAGAATTGTAATATCCTCCTGAAGGACAGATCCCTTAATAAGTTTTTAGCGACCTTCTTTATCTCTTCTAACTAATTTTAATTTTAAGTCTATTTTATCTGATATTAGGATTTTAACTCCAGCTTGTTTATGGGGCAAGATGTGACTCCTGAAGGCAGCCGATAGAAGGGTCTTGTTTTTTAATCCAACTAGACAGTCTATGTCGCTTAATTGGAGAGTTAAGTCCATTAATGTTGAGAGATAGGACTGAGAGGTATTTGGGAGTTCCTGCCATGTTATCCACCTTCTTGGGGACCGTGAAAACTGGGTTCTTCCTGTGGTTCTTGGATTCTCAGTTTAGGTTCAGTTTCTTGGCCTTTAATGTGGTCTTCTTGGTTTTCTATGTGTAGGAAATCTTTAAGAATCTTTTGTAGGGCTGCTTTGCTGGAGATGTATTGTTTCAATTTTTTTTTTTTTTTGCTATGGAAGATTTTATTTGGCCTTCAGCAATTTTTAAAATGCCAAGCACAAATGACTCTAGATCTGACATTATTTCTGCCATCCAAGCAGTGATTTACGGTCTCTGGATGCTCCTCCATTTCTTTCGTCCCAGGAGATTCTTCTCCACACTGGGAAAAATGCCTCATTGGCATTTCTCTTAGTTGGTTGCTGGACTTGTACTCAGGGCCTGAGTGTTGTTCCTTAGCTATACAGGTCAAGGCTAGCACTCTGCTAGTTTGAATCCTATAGCAACTCTGCTTGCTCTTTCAGCCTTCTGCTGGCTGAGTAGAGGTGACAGTCTCAATTGGACCTTTTTCTACTCAGGCTGGCTTTGCACGTTTGCAGATCAATGAGTCTCATAAAAGCCCCCTTTACTACAATTAAAAGGTGGTCAACATAGATAGAAGTAACTTTTAAGCATGTTCTTACCTGTAACTTATTAAGAGCCAAAGTTACATGTGACAAACTTAACAAGAAACCTCACTCCTTTCTTTGGGCCTGCTTGGAACTGTTACAAAAAAAAAAAAAAAACCTATGGGAGCAAACTGAAATAGGAATTAAGCAATTATTTTGGAAATCCTAGTTTTTACTTTTTGCACTTTGAGGCAAATGTTTAGAACAATTATATTTTAAACTTTATATACAGAAATCCATTCCTAATTTGAAAGCCTCCTATTAATCTCTGTTTTAATATTCTATACTTCAGTTTTTGGTTGCATTATGAAAAAAATCTCTTGACCTCTCGAGGCTAGGTGTCACTCATTCCCTCTTTGTCACTCATTCCCTCTTGGATGCTTGTTTTATAACAGATACACATTAAAACTTTTAAACTCAAATAAGAATCTTTTCTTAATGCAAAAATTATAATCACCATTACTGTATCAAGAAGCTAGACTTTACACCTTTATGTCTTAAAAAATACATATCCAATGGCAGAATATCATTAAGAGCAAATCACATTATACAAATAAACTTTTTAACCCTCTTTTTAAGGCCTTCTTAATTTTAATTTTAACATGTCCAAGGAGCAGTTTTAGCAATGCTAATCAGATCTTCACATCAGTCATTTTTACCACCAGTTTCCAGTGTCTATCTGCAGGGGAAAGTGATAGAATAAAGATGGACCACTTGGCCCTTCCTTTGGAATGGGCATGCACCCAATCCGACTCTTTAGGGTTAGATGAACTGCATTTGTGCCAGCTTGCCCTGTTTTACCATGCATGGACTCCTCCCAGGGCCTGTTCCACCATGCATGACCAGCTGAACTGCACTTCTGCCTGTTCACCCTTCATTCCTAAAGATAGGTCTTCTGTTGGCTTGTAAGTTTCACCTTTTTGTTAAGCCAAATATCTTGATTACAGTGTAAACAGTCTTACACATTCTAAAATACCAGATTTTCTAATTTTCAAGTTACAGAATCCTTAACGAGCCATTTAAAACAATGTGTAATTTCTTTAAAAAATTTTTTGGTAATGTTCAAACCTCATAATCTTTGAATTTTAAACTTAAACCCACTCAATTGTTAGAGCATGCTGACACTTTCTATCATGAACATGTTCACAAACACATACAAAATACACTCACGCAGATCTTTAAGCATGCAAAAATAAGGATCAGTTGTATGTACATTTTCTGAAGTTTTCAAACAAAAATTTAAGACAATATTTCTGTCAAACTAAGCAACTTTGCTGAGCTTCATTTTCCCAGTTCTTGCTTGTTTAGTAAGGAATTTCACCAATAGGTCTTTTGAATCCCTTCTGTTAGAGGATGGCTGGGGGTGGTGTTGCGGGGGTCACCTTAATCTGAACTGGCCTGATTTTTATCCAATTTTAGATAAGAGCACTTTACATTTTCGGGACTAGCTGAAAAGTCAAAACCAGCACACAGCCTTCTCTGTGACTGAGCCCAGCTGGAGGTTGGAACTTTTATTTCCCCAGAGATGTTCAAATAAATTACACAAACACTAAAACCAAAAACCCACACTTAAAAATAATACCAATTCTGAAACAGAACTAGACAAGACAACAACAAAAGGCTGAGTTTGTCTCTACCAGAACTCTGTGCCATTCTCACTCAGCAAGCTGAATTCAGAGTCTGCTTAGCGAGCCTGCCACTCTCACCGAGAACTTCCCTATCTCAGGAAACATAGAACAGAGAACAATCAGGTCTCAGTGAATTGGGTGACATCTCACCAACATTTGTTGACCCAGGGGCCTTCCAAGGTGGAAGGGAAGTCCCCGACACTTTGGAGAAAAGGAAATAAGTCCCTAGAGGCCATCCCCTCAGACTGGCAGATTCTCCCCCATATTCAGACCTCCCTGAGCAAGGCGTAAGGCTAAGATAAACCCCAAATGACAAACAAAATACTCAACACTAACACACACCTTACAAAGGCATGCTGAAGCATAGTAAATTGCCAACCAGAAAGTGCCAGGCTACTGATGGAGAGTTTCCCAAAAAACGGAAAACTTCCCAATACAGACAGAAAACTTCCCAAAATAGGTCTGCATGAAAGTGTGAGACTCCAATGGAACATTTCCCCCCCAAAATATGTCTGTACTAAACAGCAATCTTCCTAGAGGGGTCTGGGGATGTCTCCTCACAGACCACGTTGGCAATCTTATAGCGCATCTGCCAAGACTCCTTGCCAACCAGAATACAGAACCCGTGGGAAACCAGAATTACAGATACAGAACCTGCAGGCAACCAAATATACAGAACAGCAATGCCTTGACTTAACAGCTGGTTTTTTTGGGACTCTGTGGTAGGGCATCTGGAAGGTCTCATAAGGGGAATAGCAGGTGAGGCCCCAGAAATGCTGTATGGACTTGGAACCCTGGAAAGACCACCAGGGACCACGACCAATGTGAACAGCAAAAGAGTCCTTTATTTGCAAGCTCAAGTTTGTTCCTCCGTGCACTCGGTAACCTGTAACAGTAAGAGACACCAAGCACAAAATCAGCACAGCTTTTATAGTATTGAAAAAAGAAGTTTAGGGAATTTCTACATAAGCAGTTACATGATTGGTTTGAGGCCACCCTAACTGCACTGAACTTTTTATTAACTATTGGTATGTTCTATTCCTGGAACACTTGGGCAACTGGTCTGCTTTCTTAAGAGTGGGCAGGTTGGTGGCAACCTGTGTTTTTTTTCTCTCTTTTGGGGTTAATCTGAGGGCAGCCTACACAAGATGGTGGGGTTAATCTCAAATTGGAGTTACTTTGGCTCTTCAGCCTGAATAAACCATAGCATACCACATACAAAGCTTTGGTAAAACACAGGTCTGGCTTACATTGTTGGACCAATAGGAGTGTATGACTAGTGTTGTTGCAGGTGTGTCTTAAGGTGTGTGGAGTTTTTCATCCTGATGATCTACAATGATGAAATTGACTAACTACACAAGTAGCTGGGCAGATGCCTGCTGAGACCTATATTAAGTCACAGCTTAACAAAGAACAATATTTACAATGAAATATATTGAACAACCAGACATTGTGACCAAAATTATTTTTACCTGATTCAGTGTATATTTTACACTCTATATCACATGTACAACTTCCTCATTCCCTTCTGTTTCATTATGTTGGCTTTCTTTGTTTTGTTTTTGTTTTCAGAACCATGGTATAGCAGGGCATTTCTTATATTTTTGTCTTCTAGTCTTCAGAAAGTCTGCAGTTAAATAGGCTTAGGTTCCTTTTGTTAGAAATTTAAATGCAATTGGATGGGGTCTTCATCATAATTTTGTTATGATCTCAATACATTTTTATTTCTAGCATTTTACTTGTATAATCTCACTTCAATCTTTTCCAAAGGTCATTTAAGTGGAAGGAGGAAATTCAAAGTGGATTCTGGTAGTGAATTTCTGCTACTAAAAACTCTGGTACACAGTAAGGTAAACAACTCCAAAATTATTCATTAGAGAGTTGAGTTGAAAGTCATCTTTTTACACACTGATACTCTTTCCTCAATGAAGCCAGAGGATTTAAAATAACTAATATTTTTGAGGTTAATGGGCACAAATGTGCACGAATTTTCTAGAAATAAAATGCTCACTAATGAAACCTTACTGATACTTCAAAGAATGCTTTCCAATAAGAGGAATCACTTTCCCAAATTTTCACACAATGTGTATCTGCCTGATTACAGAACCCCAAACGTGATTACGACATATAATAGCTATCTAATTTTTGTTGCCTTTTTACAATACTGCTTTCTTCTCTTATTGATTAGTATGTATTCTATGTCCAGTATAAAATCACATTTGTAATAATAGTTACTGGATGGGATTTTCATGGATGAGATGATGTTTGGTTTCTGGTGGTGCATTGTCTGGTCCAAAGGAGGAGTTGGTATTGGCACAGCCTCTATGGTGGAGCAGGGCAGAGCTTTGAGGATGAAGAACAGTCTGTGTAGGGCTTTGAGATAGCAGGGAGGGGACAGGAAGGACCACACTTGTTAGGGATGTGGTCTCTTGTGGAGTAGGCAGGATTTTTTATTGAGGCTGGCAGATGGAAAGGTTTTCATTGGAAGAAGGCGGGGTCACTGGGGAGGAGGCTGTTTGGGGCAGAACAAGGCTACAAAAGAGGAGGTTACTTGGAGGAGGGGTGCTGGTAGAGCACTGTGAGCCCTTGTGGGATATGTAGGGTGAGGATTCCATAAGGCAGAGCAGGGAATGGAGGCAAGAGGCAGACAGAAGGTGGAGATTCTCGTGCAGAAATGAGGAACTATGAGGGAGAGGCTTTTCAGGTTCTGGATTTGAGAGGACAGGATGGTACTAGGAAGAGATGGGCTTGTAAAGGGCAGGGTTTTGGTGGACAATGACAGGCCTTTGGGAAGTGTGTTAGGGTGGAGGTGGGGTTTCCTGCAGAGCAGGATGTAGTTACAATGTATGTAGGAGTTTTCCAGGACCAGGGCTTCGTGAGAGCAGTGATAGGATCCAGTGCTCTACTAGTTAGGATGTGGTTTCTGGAGTAGCCAGTCACAACTTCAAAAAGAGAAGTAAGGTTAGGTGGGGATCTCAGTGTTGCAAAGCAGGACATTGACTTTGGACAGGGTTTCCAGTAGGGCAAACCAACCTTCAAGAAGGATTATGGAGGGACAGGGATTTACAGTTGAGCCTGATGAGGCTTCCAGAGGGAGGCCAATTGGTGCAGTGGTTTCCAGTGAAGCAATGTGAATGTCGAGAGATGGGATCGTGTGGTGGGGGTTTTCTAGTGGGGTTTTTCTGGACCAGGGAAGTGCTTGGAGCTATGGGGCTATTTGAAATAATGGCTTTGAGAAGGAGTAGAAGGGCTACAATGGTGTAGGATAATTATGAGCAGGGTATCTGGTGGAGTAGGGTGTGGATCTTAGGGAAGAACCAATAGGGGGTGGGTTTATCTGGCGAGCACAGCAGGGCATTGAGAGAGTAGATGTGGGAGGTGGAGAGGCTTGTGGTGGAGCAGGGCTGGCTTTCCAGGCAGGATATGGGCTGTGTGAGAATCTTCTGGCCGAGGTAGGTGGGGCTTCAAGGGCAGTTATAGAGAGGTGAAGGGTTTTTGGTATAGCATGATGGGCTTTGTGGGAAGACGTAGGTTCAGGGCTGTGTTTGAGAGATTAGGCCAGTTAGCAATAGGCTAGTTATGGGCCGAGTTTCTGATAAAACCAGAAGGGGCTCGAGGGAGAAGGCTGGTTGGGGGTCGGTATGAAAGGGAAGGGAGAGCTTGGAGAAACAAGGATATGGGAGCAATGGGACTATGAGGTAATGGAGTAGTTAGGGGCGGGTATCTGGTGGATTCGAGGGAGAAGCCTGATGTAGGCACGGTTCTTGTTACAGCAAGGCATGACAGAGAAGGAGATAATGATATGGCCTGGTTTCTGGTGGTGCAGGACAGGGATTACAGGGAGGGGTGGAGTGGAAGAGGAATTTCCCTATTGCAGAGGAGGGCTTTCAGGAAGGAGTCTGGTTGCAGTCAAGCCTTTGAAAGTTTATAGCAGAGCTACCAGGGGGTAGGTTAGTTAAGGTTGGACTTTTTAAGGAGGAGAATGACTGGAAGTGGGTTTCCAGTGGATCCAGTCAAGCTTTATGGGAAGGGGAAATAGTAAGGCGTAAGACTTAGTGAAGAGTCAGGCTACAAAATGGGCAAGGGAACTAAAGAAAGACTTCTCAGAAGAAGAGATAAAAATGGCAAAGAAACACTTGAGGAAATGTTCACCATCCCTGGTTGTAAGGGAAATGCAAGTAAAGACAGCCCTAATATACCACTTTACCCTAGTGAGAATGTCCCTCATCCTCAAGTCAACCAATGACAAATGCTGTGGAAGGGGGATGTGGAGAAAGAGGAACCCTATTGCACTGCTGGTGGGAATGGTTACTTATACAACCACTTTGGAAAGCACTCTGGAGGGTCCTCAGAAAGCTAAATATTGACCTCCCTTATGACCCAGTCATACCACTTCTAGGCATCTATCCTGAAAAACAGGAACCAATATACAAGGGCACATGCACCTCCATGTTTATTGTAGCACTGTTCACAATAACCAAGATATGGAAACAACCCAGATGTCCCACCACAGATGAATGGATCCACAAACTGTTGTATATATACACAATGGAATATTATGCATCCATTAGAAACGACAAAATAATGGCATTTGCAGGGAAATGGATGGAGCTAGAAGAAATCATGATGAGCGAAGTAAGTGAAGTGCAGAGATAAACAGCATATGGTCTCCCTGATAAGTGGATGTTAAATCCAAAATGTTAGGTGATTCGACAAAATTAACAGGACTTAAGAAACAAAGGACTTCCATTCACCTGGTCGAATCAATACTAAATAACCCTCATGCTACCGATTACATGTATGGTATATATGTGCACACCAGAAGAAAACCAGGAGGACGACACAGAACTAGATGGAATCAGGGAAATACACAACAGCAGGACCCATCAACTGCACTGGACATTGACCAAAATGAAGTAAGCAACACAATGGCAGCCATGGGAGGGAGGGACAAGTGGGAAAGAAGGAACAGCTGATGCTATGCAAAACAAAATAAATATACATATCACCCAATGTGGAAGAAATAACTGTATTGCAAAGCTCATAAATGTTATACACCACGATAGACAATTTGTCCTACTAATGTTAGAATGTCATTGTGACTTTAAGCTTCACTATCCCACAATACTGTGAAATTTGGGATGTTATGTAACCTCTTAATCACAATAAAGATTTGAAAAAAGAAAGAAGGTGCTGTGTCATTCTTTCTGATAGAAGCATAAAATTCCATTATGTATATATACCACATTTTCTTGATCCACATCTATTGAGGGGCATCTTGATTTGTTCCATATCTTAACTATCCTAATAATGCTGCCAAAAACATAGTTGTAGATTTAGTGTGTTTTAGCTTGAGATCATTTCCACAAATGCCCAGGAGCGGGATTGCTGGTTCCAGAGCTACGTACATTTGAACTTACAAAATGATGCTAATTGAAATGAACTCCAAGGCATGGAAAAACACGTCTTTTTTTGAGAGGGGTCTGGTCATGGAGCCTGAAATCTGGGCCTGGGCGCTGTCCCTCAGCTCTTCAGCTCAAGGATAGCACTCTACCACTTGAGCCAAAGCACCACTTCCGTCTTTTCTTCTTTTTGATTATGTGGTGCTGAGGAATCGAACCCAGGTACTCATACATGCAAGGCAAGCATTCTACCACTGAGCCACCTTCCAAGCCACAATAAGTATTTTTTTTCAGATGTCAACATTAAGTTCTGTAAAGTAGTGTATCTAGATTTTATTTTATTTCATTTGTCTTTTGCCATTGGTTTATGCCTGGCAATCTCTGTCTTGAATCTGGTACCTTTCATCTTGTATATACATTTATCTGACTTGGACAAGGAAAGGGAAAAACCATAGTGATGAAAGAAGTAATAAGAGTGACCCATTGCAACAATGATATACACAACACACTCTATCAGAAATGAACTCGACAACTTTGGGCTGGGGTGGGGAGGTGCAGGGGGTGGAAAGGGATATGAGAACAACAATGGATTGGGTAACAATAATGAATGTACCTTACTCATGTAACTGAAACCACTCTCTACAGTATTTTTGAAATCAAATAAAATTTAAAAATTGAATCTATGCTAAAAAAGTATCATTTTCAAAATAATACATCTGTCACAGTACTTGTGAGGGATTCTAGAGTCTAGTTGTTAGACCTGGAAAGGGATATATTGGCAAGCCATTTCAAACAGCGATCAAAAGGCTGAGAGTTGTGCTCTGGAAAGGTCAAACGGTCAAATGAAGGCAGAGGTATGAGTTATGACCTCAAGAGTATTTAAGTAACAGCTATTGGACACTAAAAGATTAAGAGTTTGGAGACAAGATGGATGTCTGTGCTATGGTTGTAATGACTATTGCTCCCTTATGCTCCCTAACAGTAAGGGATTCAATTATCCCTATGTATACAAACAATACCTCATGTTAATAGTTGTAAACACAAGCTAGATTGGTGCCTTAATTTGTCGGCATATCTGTAGCCACTGACCCCCCCTCCTCCTTGTAGTAGAATGAATATAAAGCATGTTAAGCAGGATTTGGGGATCCAGAAGCTGGCAATGAGGCTTTGGGTCCTCTGGTGTTTTCTTTCCTATCACTTCCTATGATTTCTCAGTTCTTTGGCCAGGTTTCCCATCATCTTTGCTATCCCATGGTTGTGGTTACTGACAGTACTGATATGCTGAACACCTCAAAACACACCATGGAAAAACACTTCCTCAAAGAAGAATGACAAATGGGGGCTGAGAAGTTGGCTCAGTGGTAGAACGCTTGCCTTGCATGCCTGAGGCCCTGGGTTCGATTCCTCAGCACCACATAAGCAAAAAGTAAAAAGCTGGAAGTGGCGCTGTGGCTCAAGTGGTAGAGCGCTAGCCTTGAGCTGAAGAGCTGAGGGACAGCGCCCAGGCTCAGAGTTCAGAACTTACGACTGGACCCCCCCCCCCCAAAAAAAAGAATATTGACAAATATATAGGTAAGCCTGGAAAGATACCAAACATCAGCAGTCACTCTGTGATCCTCTAGCAAGGAAGTACAATTCAGAAGTATCTTTACTTCTGATAATATAAGAGATAGATAATTGTCCCTTTTGTATATTTGGTATTTGGTATTGCATAAACTTTCAGAAAGACATATACATTGTGAAATAATTTTATATATTTCATAGATCACAGACCAGGTCACTGGAGTGATGATCCTAATGTCTTAACTCAGTTGCCTGGTTCAGACTTAGGTGAGTGTGAATTGCCTAATTATGAACATTTCTCCATGAAACTCAACAACACAGAATGAAGTGTCGGGGTCAGGCCATTCCATACCTGTTGGGATTTTCACTTATTTTAGAATAATGTACACCTACATGCTCAGCACTCATGGCACATTGGTGTATATAATTGTCTTCAGATCAGAAAAACGCTCGAGTTTAAAGTAGAATGATGGGCTATACATTTTCAATGCAAGAGTGATGATCACCCCCTGCAATTATTCTAGTGGAGAACCCTTCCTATACAATTTACTGACTTAGCTTCTCTTCTGTGTTTTATCATTATCAGGCAGGGTCACACTGTATCAAGCTGCAATACTGAAGCAACCTTAGCTGCATTTGAATTTTACCTCCAATCTTGATACCAAGGCCAACACTGCAACTCTAATCACATAGTTAGTGGACACCTTAACTTTTCAAACCTGGTTAAAAATTCAGCTATCATTGCTCATTGCTAGAGTTAAAGATCTCACTCGTTTAGATTTATTGTGTATCTTCTTGTATTTCCAACACTGCTTTAGATGTTGGTCTTTGAAGTAGAGCTTTTAGTTTTCATTTGATTTATGGAGGTGCTAGTGATGCCAGTTGAACTGCATATATTATAAGTGTAAGTAATTTGATGTTTTGACATATGAATTTAATTTTGTCAATTGAGGAAGTATATACACATCACCTACAAAAGTTTCTTTATGTATATTTGTTTTGCTATATTGTGAACTTCCTAAAAGCCAGTCATGGGAGCACATGTCCTAATTCATCACTTCTGTCACTGAGACAAGGCTAGAAATTTCCAGACTATTTGGCACTTCATAGTGAGAACCTTTCTACAAAGAAGGGGGAGAGAACAGCCATTAAGACAACCATAAAAGTATTGTTTATGACTACTTACCTACTCTTTTCTTGTTCTGAGTTGTTTTATTTCTAGATCTCTAAGAAATCATATAAAAATAACATAAGAAATCTATATGAATCATATAAGAAATCATAAAAAATACTCGATTAGGCATATATAATCCAGAAGTCATAATTTCAGGAAAGTGTTAAGCACATAAAATGTAATGCATTGACTATTTATTGAAAACTTCAGCAGTTTTAGTTTATTTATTCTGATAACAAAGATTATAAAGTAAGTTACAATAGTATTCCAAATGGAACACAGAATAAGGAACATGAAGGGTAGCACTAAGGAATGCTACTGCTAACACTAATAGAGTAAGAATGAAATTTAGGCAAAACTCCTTCACAGTAAAAGCCACAGGACAGCCCCAACATTACTTTCATTGTTCATATGAAGAAAAGACCTTTTTTGTAGTAAAGACAAATTTTTCACAGATATTAATATCATTTGGGTATATATTTCTTAAGGCCTTTAGGAAGCATGCTGTTACCATGTTAATGGAAGCTGACTTCTCCGGGACCTACTACACAATGCACAGACACCATTCCAAGCACTGTACCTGCATTAGGGTAATTTTAGTGCTCATGATTGTTTTTCAAGTTAGGAAATGAATTAAGTATTTCATTAAAAACAGAAGTTAGGCAATAAGGCCAAAATTCCTAAGTACCTAAGACTGATTAGTTGTGAACCCATAATTCAAATCCAGGTTTCCACCAGGCATATCTGAGGATATTGTGTCACATTATTACCTTTCAATACCTATAGAGCAGATGAACCCACTTTATCTTCCTAATTATGGTTATAATGGCAATAACAATGCTATTTTTTAAATGAAAAGGGTGTGGATAATGACAGTGTAAGTTATCTTTATACCAAATAAAGATCGGTTTAATTTAAGAAATACCTAAATGAACACCATTCAGCTTCCACTGTTTATTATTCCTGGAATAATTGCTTAAGGAGAACAAATCCATGTCAAAGACACTTGTACTGATGAACACATGCTTTTATCATGAAGTACCTTGAATACACAGGGAATAGTTTGTTATGGATATATAATCCAAAAGAAATAATTTTGTGACTATGTATTTCCTTGTTGTACCAAAGCAAATCTATTCCCTATTCTAAAACATATATCAGTTTAATGGATATTAGTGTTATCAGTATAAATTAGGTGTGCATAATATATGTAATGTATTCTATTACATAACATATAAATGATATATTCATAATATATGTATAATTACTGATATTCTATAACTACTATAAATAATATATGTATAAAACTGGTTTTAGTATTATACTGTGAAGGATACAAGGAATGACAACTTTATTTAAATAAATATATTTTTATGTTTTAGTCACATAATTTATTTTTGTGCCAGTACTGAGACTTGAACTATGGTAAGGGTGCTGTCCCTGAGCCATTAGTCTCAGAATGGCTTGATATAGCTATGTTCAGATCTCAGCCCCTAAGTAGCTGGGATTACAGACATGAGTCATGTTATATTTTTTGAATTCCATCCTTGGCATGTTCTGACATAATTATTTTTGAATGTTCAATTATATTATGATATTCCACTTCTAAACCAATTCAGAATAAATAACTATTTATTGGGTAAAACTATAGGTTGCAATCAAAATTGTGAGGAATCTACTATCAATTTTCAAAGATATTGTAGTTTAATTCCTAGACAGACAAGTAGAAAAATTAAATTATGTGTGCATAATATATGTAATATACTATATTACATAACATGTAAATGATATATTTATAATATGTACATAATTAGGGATATTCTATAATTACTATAAATAATGTATTATAGAACTGATTGTAATATTATACTGTGAAGGATACAAGGAATGACAACATCCCTATCTTAACTGTCTCATTTTCAACAGTATATAAACTATGCTATAAAGATATATCTTCAAGAAAGCACACTTCTGTAATTTCCTATTCACCTTCAAATATTCTCATCGCTATGAACATCCTCTAAGATTGGCCACACTTATCCACAGAAAACACTTTGTGATACTTTCTGAGTTTATGTTGCTTGTCCTCATACTTATCAACCTTTCAGCAACTTCAGTGAAGGGCATTTTCTCTGCTTTGCCTGTAGATGATATCATCCTTTGTTATTTCCCAGCAAAGAAATTGTGGCTAGCAGGCTTGAGCACTGGTACATTCAGAGATTCTTTGGTTGTGAATTTTTCCTTTCTTTTCTTGGTAAGTGAACTGGAATAACGAAAAACATTTAAGGCAATGTGTTTTGGTGTAAATGAAAACATACTGATTTGAAAATATCACAAATATTCGTTTTTTAATGTTATATTTAATTAAAATATGACAGGGGTGGTTTTAGTGGTGCATGCCTTTAAATCTAGCTATTTAAAAGTCTGAAAACAGAGTATCATAGTTTTAAGCTAGACCAGGTAAATGGACCATTAGACACTTTTCTTCAACTAAGAACCAAAAATTTAAAAGTGGAGCTGTGGCTCAAATGGAAGACAGACAGCCTGAGCAAAAAAGAAAAGTAAAAGAACCTAGGCCATTAATTTAAGTCATAGTATTAGCACTCATATACTATATATATATATATATATATATATATATATATATATATATATATGTATGTATGTATGTATCCTAAAATATTATGTGAGTTAATTTGTAAAAACCTGGTCATATATAACATATGAGGTGTGAAAAAGTATGTAAGTCTGAAATGACCCCAAAGTATTTTGACAAGACAACTGGAAGAGTTATCAGTTAATCAAATAGTAATGAGGGATAGGTTTAAAGATAAAGATCAAAGCTCACTTTGGGATCTTTGGAGTTTGTTAAAATCAATAGCTACCAGTTGTCAGTAGACAAGATGCTATTAAGGACTTCAATTAAAGAAAGAACAGAGCTGGAGAAAACAAACTGAAATAATTACATGCACTCAGTAGCAACAATCATGAGAAGGAAGATTACAGAACTAAGCCGTGGGATACAGAAATATGTAAAAGATGACAAATGAAGAAAAACAGTAGTAAGGATGTAATGCAGACATATATGGATAGGTATTTTTAATGTTTAAGGGCTATGAAGTGATTGTTTGGTGACCTAAAATTTACGAAATTGGTAAGGTCAACAATCCCTTGGGCAAACCATAGCTGATCATTTAAGTAAAAAGGGACTACAATAGTGTGTCTTGATATGACAAAGTGAAAACAGATAAATATTTGGAAAGCCGTTTTTTGGACATGTGGTTGGAGTGACAATTACTGCAGTTTGCTCAAGTGTCAGTAGAAGGGAACAGTTTTAGCACAATGATAGAAATCTTTCAGGAATCTGGTAGATTTTCCCACTGTCTTCAATTTCCTTTTTTCCTGAGAACTAAGATATCATTACTGGAAGCCAGTCCCAAGTTGTGCCTTTGGCAAGTTATCAGATATTCACATGCCCAAATAATAGAGAACGGGAACCTGTCTATATTGAGCAGTCAGTAGACGGGTCTCTGGACTTTCTCAGGAAGAACGTTCTGCCATTGTGGGATGGATAAGGCTGGATAATATACAAAATAGCCATCATTCTGCTAAGTTGACACCTGAGATACTGGATGTTTTAACTGCGTTATATTGAATTTTATGAATCAGTTAATCAGATTCTTTATACCCTATGATGTTACTAGACTGTGAAATGGATGTTTATTGCATTACCTTTGTAGCCAAGATTACAGGCATGAGCTACCAACACCTGGCTATATGTAATTTAATCTGTAGTTTTCTTCAAGTGTTTCATCCTACGTTGAAGTTTTCTTTTCTTACAAACTTTCTAATAAATATGTAATCTATTCAATTTTGAAAATTACTGCAGTACCTCCCACTTATCTGTGGTATTTCTGAAATCCAAATTCCTCTGTGTGTCAGGGTGGATACTTTTGCCTGTAACAAGTATTATTGTTGAACACATAACATCTGACTACTTAGAGAACAAAAGATGTGAAGCTACTGTAGCCAGATAAAGAACTTCCAGGACAATTCAAGGGCAACTCATGTACTCCCTATGTAGGTGAATAGGAAGCATAGAAAAGAAATTCTTATACTTGAAAGTGATTAAGTGTGTGTGTACGTAGGTGTTCACTTATTTATCTGTTGCTATAGTTTTACACATTCACTAATATAAAACAATATATCATATACATATATTTTATATATACATATATATATAATATATATATGCAGATCACAGTTTCCAAAATCCAGAGAATCCCTTCTATGGGCAACGCTTTCCTATGTTGCTCTTTGGTTAATAAGAATGTAACCTGGAATTGTCCAGTGGTAGAGAAATTACTCAGAGATTCAAGCATTTGTCTTTCAATATGTTGCTTGCTCCTAACTCTAAAACTAGGGTCTGTTATTGTATAATTTATGTTGTCTTATAAAATATTTAATATATTGTACATAATGTATAATATATATTGTATATTACAATATGTATTATATATAATACCTGACAGTGTTATACATTGATAAGGAAAAATACAATAAACGTATCAATGTCCACACTTTCCTAGCCATGATTAGGTTCAGTAGAGATAGGGACATTACATCTCAACAGGAAAATTCTGTTGAAGTTCTGATGACCTTGAGCTAGATAAGGAGAATTCTTGTAAAAGGAGCCTCTCCTCTATTATGAGAAAAGATAAGTTTGGAAGATTTTTTTTGTTTTTTGAGGGTTTTTTATGGCCGGTTAAGGGGTCTGAACTCTGTGCCTGGGTGCTGTCCCTCACCTCTTCACCTCAAGGTTAGTGCTCTACCACTTGAGCCATACTGCCTCTTCTGGCTGAGGAATCAAACCCAGGGTCTCATGCATGCAAGGCAAGCACTATAACCACTGAACCAACTTCCCAGCCCACGTTTAGAAGTTTTCAAGAAGAGGAAGTTGGCATTTGCCTTGTATCCTTTATTAGTAATGAATAGGTATCATTATGCTCCAAATTTTGCCTCCTTTTATGTTCCCTAAACAGTTACACAGGATCATCATTCCATCACATATCTTTAAGTCCTTCTTTTATTTCTTTTTATCATTATTGTTTTGTTGTTGTTGTTTTGCTGATCCTGAAGCTTGAACTCAGGGCCTAGGTAGTGTCCCTGACCTCCAGGCTAGTGCTCTACCACTTGAGCCACAGAACTACTTCTGGCTTTTTCTGCCTGGGCTTGTTTTGAATCATAATACTCAGATCTTATCCTCCTAGATAGCTAGGATCACAGGTGTGAGCTACCGGTGCCAGAAAGTCCCTCTCTTTTAGATATTATTCTAAAAGCCTCCTATCCAAGGTCACTTCTAAGATAGTAAATGGAACTATGCCAACAGTTCCTTCACACTCTCATCTCCTGTTATGACTACTATGTGTCTTTTCCATCTTATCTTGACCCTACTTCAATGTTCCCTTCCTAATCCATGGTTCTAGGTGTGTTACTAATAATTACTTAAATTTAGTGGCTATAAACCCTGAATCACTCAACTATTAATTTCATTTAATTTTTTGAATATGAGTGTTTTTCAGTACAAATCTGAGCTTATACTCACCTTGAATCTACCTCTTGGCATGAGCAGAGCCTGGGCCTATTCTACCTCAAATGCAAGAGCTTAGCCAAAGAATAGCCAACAGTATTCCTGCCTAGGAGTCATGATAAGTAGTTGAATGCCTGAAAGAAGCAATGCATTCCTGGCATGGGAAGGGGTTGGAAAGAAAACATTCTACAGAGCAAACTGGCAGTCACAACAATTTTTGGGGGGACAGGTCATGGGTCCTGAACTCTGGGCCTGGGCGCTGTCCCTCAGCTTTTCAGCTCAAGGCTAGCACTCTACCACTTGAGCCATTTGTAGGTTATTTTTTTGCTTATGTGGTGCTGAGGAATTGAACCCAGGGTCTCATGCATGCAAGGCAAGCACTCTACCACTGAGCCACCTTCCCAGCCCCCAGTCAGAACACTTAACAACTTCTCCTTTGGACAAACTGACCTCCCACAAAGTGGCAGTGAGATAACTCACCTAGTGAATTTTCATATGTGAAGGAAGATTTCATGTGTCACTACACAACTCACTTGTAGTCAAAGAGAGGGCCATTTTTTTGTGTACTCCTTAGGCCCAAGCTCACTTTATCTCCATCTTAGACTTTGCCCAGACTCTATTCCTACCATAAGGTCCCTGATGTGGAAGAAAGTGTGATCTCTTGGCTTTTGACTGGCCCTTTGGGAACCGAGGCCACTTTTAGTTTTGAACCTGTTCCTCCTTACAAGGCTGTGGTGGCTGGTGGGAAAGCTCATTCTCTGAATTGTGCCTTAGTATCAAATCTCTTCAGAGAAAGTCAAGGAATGACAGATTCTGTCTGAGGGAGTGAATTTCTCCATTTCCAAAGAGGTCAATTAATATCTGATACTGAGGCCCAGGTGGAGGTCCTTCACCAAATCCTCCAAACTGGAGTGGATGTTAGCTCAGACTCCAGGCCATCCTCCAGCAATTTTTCAGGAATAAAAAGGTCACAGGAGTGGAGTTCAGAAGCAAAGAGAAATGAGAATAGCAGAAGAATCATTGTTAGGGGGAGGAATTAGAAACTTTGGGTGCAAAAAGTGCTCAGAAAATATAGGATCACTCATATCATTTGGGAATCACATCATAACATTAGGGACTAACAGTAATAAATTGCTACCTAAATTAGTAACTCCACTGCTCCACATTACAAGTGTTCTGTCAAAAGGTAGCTGTCCTAGCTCTATTTTGATGAGGAAAACGGAATTTTTTCTCAAGAAGTTCTACTGAGTATCTTCACCTATTTTTTTTTAATTTTATTTTATTTTATTTGAGAACATACTGTACAGAGGGGTTACAATTACATGGGCAGGATAATGCATACATTTCTTACCAAGCATTGCAGCCTCCTCCTTTGTTTACCCTTCACCTCCCTTCCCAGCCTCTCCCCTCCCCGCCACCCAATCATACCCCCTCCCCCCACACACCGACATTGTAAAGCTGGTTTTGACATGACATTTTGTACCCCACGTTGTTCTTACTCACGACTTCTCTGTTACTTTCCTTTGCTGGATTCAATCAATGAGACTTGAATGTGTTATCATCTTCAGACATGTAATCACATTTTCTTTTAATCCATTTGTTATAAACAAATTATGGGGAAACATATGTCTATAGTACATTTTCTTCTATGACATGTTTCTGTGATGTTATTATTTTAATAGTTTCATTTTTAAAACATGAGGAAAATGTTTTGTTACTATTAGCACTAATTAGTTGCACATATTTTTGTATTTTACTATGTCTGTGTATTTGTTATTAAGCTTCTAACATTGTCTTTTCCACCAACTGTTGCCTTCTTAAATTGCTTCAATAATAATAAATTGCTTCATATAAACTATATATGATGGCCTTGTATGTGTTCATTGGTATATTTACATTTTTATCTAATAACCACATATTACAGGATATCTTCAACCTCTTGTAACTGCTCTGGAAGTCTATATAGAGGTCCCTCATTAAAGCAAAATAGAATGCCACAAAACCCTATGAAATTAGGGTTAGGTATATATCCAAAAATATTTAGCAATTATACAGTAGAAACATTCACTTCTCTTATATACCAGAATAGCACATTTTCTTTATTCCATCTTTTTTGTGCATCTAGGTAGATTACACAGATTGGTTGCTATGAATATTGCTGCCATTATCATGGATGTTCATGTTGATTTATATTCCTTCAGTATGTATCCAAGGGGCTGGGAAGGTGGCTCAAGTGGTAGAGCTCTAGCCTTGAGCTGAAGAGCTGAGGCAAAGCTCCTAGGCCCAGATTTCAGGCCCCACGACCGGACCCAAAAACAAAACAAAACAAAAAATATGTATCCAAGTTGCCCTTAAGTTCATCAATATATGTGTCTTTTCGGTATTGTGTAAATTTCCATTATGGTCTCCATATGGGTTGCCCTAGTTTACAATGCCACAAAACCAAATACAGTTCCTGATTTATTTCAACCTCTCCAGCAGTTTATTTATCTGAGTGGTGATAGCTATTCTGGTGTGTAAGATGGGATCTCAGTAACTTTCTTATGTATTTTCTATGTATTTCCTATGTGGATAAGAATATCAAACATTTCATTTATTTATTAAACACTTAACAGTTGTACTTCATTCGTGCTCAGTGTCTTTCTTTTTCTTTTGGTATTTGATCAATTTTTAAGTTCTATAATATTTAATTTTTTCCCATTCTAAATACTCACTTTAGTAAAAAGATTTTTTTCATTACAGTAGTGCACAATTAACTAAAAACAAATGATTGTACATTTATACCACTGGATGTTTTTGTTTGTTTTTAAAGCCAGGAAATTGTTACAATAAAGATGCTGAACTACTTTTGCTAAATAGACTGAAAGGATAGTATCTCATATTAGCTTAAAATAATCTCAGAATTAACAGTCACAGCCTGGGCCACAACAGTCTCAGCTAAGTAAAACCACTAACACAGCACAAACTGCATTTAAAGAGAGCAAAGGGCTTCATAAAAGTTAGAAGAAAGACACGACTTTCAGGAAGCAAATGCTGAAGTTCACAAGCAGACCTTAGGAATCTGAATATCAAGAAGAACAAAGGATAAAAATATATAGGAGGACAATTTTAGAACTCAGAATTCAGAAAGGGGAACAACCACTAGATACCAAAACTCTATGCTAAAGGGAAGAAATGTTTTACCCCAAACCTCAGCTGTGTCTGACTCTTTCACACCAAACACACACACACACACACACACACACACACACACACACACACACACACACAAACCTAGTGAGAAACTTTAGCCAAAATACAGTCATTCTGGACTTAGACTTCATTTTAAAGTCCTTTACCGAAAGTATCCATTGTGAAGGCCTTTACTGAAAGTACCCATTGTAAAGATTTTACTGAAAGTTAGAATTTAGGTATCTGGAAAAACTGAAATGTCCCAATAACGTTCTGCCCATAACTTCCCTAGCAATAGCCATCAGCGGATGACAGGTAGGTACCTAAATTTACAGATGTTTCTTCAGATAGCATATTTAACATAGTTTGCTGAGTACTGCTTAGAGTGTGCATGCTATCCAATAAGATTGTGACAATATTGACTTACTAAATGCCAACAAATAATGTAACTGCCAAGATAGGAGACCCCTTACCTCAACCTTATACCCTATAAAAAACCTCTTAACTGAAGGGTCAAGACTCTCACCTCTGACCTGCTGCAACTGTAATGGTTGTGAGACCAGGCTCGAGCCTGCAATAAATGACTCTCACGTACTTGCATGGGAATTGGCTCCTTGGTGGTCTTTGGGGATCCCTATCTCAGCACAAGACTATTGTACACAGAGAACCCCAAGGACAGTTTCATCTGGGACAATGAAGCTTTTTCCTCTTACTTTAAAATAATCAAAAGTGAATGTGCAGTTGGATCCACAGCCACCCCAAACCTGAACAGGAGGAGTCAAAGGATGCCTTAGGCTGCAGGACAACCTTGGTTACCCCTGGTTTTCTGTGTAAGAATGCAGTTTGTGGTCCCTTAAGCAGGAGTGGCCAAGCTGAAATGGGGGTATGCTTTGCCTGGAGGATGGCACCATGTGAGCCCTGCATGCATGGTGAACCAAAGTGGGAAGCACTATGAGCATCTCCAGCATGGCCTCTCAGAGGCCTGGAGAAGTTGACTCCTTTAGTTGGACATGGCATGAGGCAGGAGGACAGGGGGAATCCAGAAGATGGGAGAGGCACAGGACCAAATGGGCCTCTCCACGGAGACTCCTCAGCCGTGCTAAGGAAGTTCCCAGCCCACACATGGCGGCCACCACACAGGTACCAAGAGGCCATTTGTCTAGGGGACAGTCCCAGGTCCTGATCCAGAGCAAGAACTTCCCCATTGGCCCTGGGTCTGGCTGGGGTGGAGCAGTGCCCACCAGCCATTCTTCCTCTTCCCTGCTTCACATAGTCTCCCAGCAGCTGCCTGGTCCACAGCACCCATGCTAGGTCAGCTCCATGGGGCAGGCCAAGGCTATGCCAGCGATTCCTGGTACCTGCTTCAAGGGGAGACTGAGGCCTAGCCCACAGCAGAGCTGGCCCTCACTCACTTAAAAGGACCTCCAGAGAGGCATGGCCATCACCACACCAGCACTGCTGCCCTCCCAGTCCCCAGACTTTCCTACAAGTCCCTGCCTTTGTTCTTGAAATTCTTGAGCTCCTGGTTGTCTCATTTCTCATTATCTCTTTAGGTGGGATTTGAGAATCCTGACAAGTACTAAAGAATGAAATCCTTTTTTTTATACCATTTCTTAAGAGATTTTTGCTCTACATTAATTATCATATAAATTGACCTTCAAAAACTCTATGGTGGGCCTGAGTCTTAAGGGCACCTCCAAAAACTGGAGCAGAGAATCATCAACCTGGATTTTTAAAATTGTTATTGTTAAGGTAGTTACATACGGATCACCATTTTCTAAGTCAGTTAATGAGTTCATTTCTTGTTTGACAATCCCATCCCTTCCTTTGCTCTCTGTCTCTTATTTTCCCTTCTCTCCCTGTCCACAGTGGTATAGCTCATTGTGAACATAATACCTACCGAGTATACATGCTGCATCTGTTCCCCTGTTTCCTTGAATGTCTCATAAATGTCCTCAATGCTCATAAATGGATAAAGAAGAACAGAAAAATCTCTCTTTTTTCCAATTCCTGGAATTCATTTCAATATAAACATCAGTAGTTTTATGAGAGTGTCAGGTTCTGTACACACATACTGAACACTTATACTTCCTGTACCGTCATAACTCCCACTGGATTCTAAGGTCCACAAAGGAATTCTTTTCACTTTCCACACAGGAAGAAGCTGAGATTCAGAAAGATTAAGTAACTTACTGGAAATACTGGGCTGAGCATAATGGCTCATTCTTATGGCTTACCTCCTACAGAGAGTAAGATTTGAAGATCACAGTTGGAAACCAACAAAGGTTGACATATACATTACATGTTTATCCCCAGTTAACCAGAAGAAAGTGAGAATTGTGTGTTCCAAGTGGTAGAGCTAGAACACCACCAGACTTGAATGAGAAACCTGAAGGATACTGTCAATATCATAATTTTTAAGAACCAATGCTGTCCCATACATAATCACAGACCCCCCCCCACACACATATTAAAATAGATAGTACTCTAATTCAAATAGTTTTTTTTTATTTTTATAAGTTTTATTTTTAGTTTTAGTGAGGTTTGACTGGATAGTTTCTACTGATGAGCCACAACTTAGAATTATGTTACAATGCTACCCATGTCTGTATTCAGAGAAAAATTCTCCTAAATCAGTATTCCTCCTTTTCCAGCAATGATAAGGTTTCTCTTCCTAGTCCAGTTTCTTCTTTTGGGACTCAATCTCTTAGACTTTTCTGTCTTGTATTGTCTGTAAGTTCATTGATCCAGTAGATCTCAGCCATCCTAATAACCTGGACAGAACCTGCCTTGGGCAAAGTGTTCTAAGTTCACCATTCAGTGGTATTTGTTAGTACTCAACCGTAATCACTTTGTCTTCAGAATGGGGAACTTGTTAGGTCCAGGAATTGAGAGAATGCACTCAATGTGTGCTATTTCATACTTTTTTGATTTAATGGCAGCTTCCACCTATTGTCTACTTTAAGCATTATGTGAAGAGAAAGATTGCCCCTAAGAGACAGAAGCACTGTACTAACTGTTACTCTCAAAACACAGGAGGAAGGAAAGAAGTTCAGAAGAAGCCATATAGCCTAGACACTGAGTTCTTAGAAACTCAAGCTGTCTTTTATCTTATCTTCAACAAAGAAAATCAGAGACTGCAGTGGCTTGTAAGCTCCATTTATATTCCTGAACATGTGGCTCCCTTCCCCTTTGTACTTCTGACTCTTTACATCAGGGGCAGGTGGGAAGATGTAACAAGAACACCTAGAGTTTGGGCCTGGGATTAAAAACTCCATTTTGTGATCCACTTCTTGAATTGGATCTGAGGGTCTGAGGGAAGTTAGGTTAGGAATTCAGAAACTTATAATTGCTTGTAAGTTTGCTACCTAAACTCATCCCTTCCCACCCCTCAGAATCTTATTTCCCAACTGTGTGGACACCCTTACACTGTTCTCCTGGAACATTTGAGTGTGGGGCATCATCTGCTTCTTATGTGTACTGCTTTACAAATGGAGATTTTCTCCTAGGCTCAAAATGATTTCATTGATGAGGGCACTGTGTAATAAGCTAAACATGGTGTGTTCATGTGTTCATACCCTAGGTAGGACTAGTAAGTGCTAAGTAGTAGTCAGGGCTCACTTGCTACCAGTGGTATTGCTCTGAGGAATTACTGTCAATATTGCCCACAGTATATAGTAAAAGGCCTCTCAGAAAGGTTCCAGACCCAAACTGCTTGAGTCTCTGTGTGAGCTAATCATCATTGAGCAACGATATTCCATGGTTTGTGAGATATTCAATTCTGTGAGCATATGCATATGAGGGCCCAACAAGAGAGTTACCTGGAAGGAAGCTCCTAGAAGGCAAAACGCCTACTAGGACAACGGAAACCCATGGTTTTGCATGTTTAATGTTTAAACCCATGCATTGAACTAACAAGAAAAAAATGAACCACTAAGAAACCTGCCAATTTTGTGAAATAAAGAGATATGGTGAAGGTCAGAGAAAGGACATTGATTTAATGGTAGGAATGACAAAACAACACCTTAGCTCACCTTCAGAATATTAATCCATACTCACCTACTTTTCTATTCACCCATGTCATTAGGTATGAGTTGTATGTAGAGTCCACAGGGCCTTCAGAACAGGAAGATCTAGGAGAGAGCCTAAGATTTGTCTGCCATTTTGGACATAAAATAACCAGTTTGATGAAAGACCTTAGTAGTGTCCTACAAATAATGTGCATTCATCCTACTACATTTGATAAGTATCCCCTCACTAAATTATCTTTGGTTGGGTCACTGGCTGACATAGCAGCTGTCTGGTAGCTCCATTGTGACTTCACTGTATTCTGCTGAACCAGAAATGGAGAAGGAGAGACTGACCAGAACACATTTGCATCTTTCTCAATGAACAGTGAATGGCAGGGGAGTATTTAAGGTGCTCCCCATGTTCTCAGTTAGCTAGTACCACCTTGGATTTCAGCTCAAATCTTGATAAACAGATACAGAAGTTACATGTAGCTTGTTGTGGCAGATTCACAGCTAGAGAGGCAGATGAGAAAGTGGAAGGGCTTGGTGTGAAAGTCACAGGTTGATATGAAGCAGAATTCAAAGGATGTGGAGATGAAGCGAGCTACCTGGAGGGAAAAGGAGAGGCAGCTAAAGCTGATGAACACCTAGAGAGTGAATATAGAGCAAGTTGAAACCATCTGTACATCAAAGTAACCCAGCTGAGGTCCAAAAGTCTGGCTCTCCCCAGCCACGGAAAGAAGTTGGAAGAGCATCAGCAAATGCTCTTGCCCATGTTTAAGGAGCTCCCAGAATGTCAGAGTAAGAGATTTGGTAGCTTCCCAGAGTATTGCTGCTGAGCACATTTCAGATACCTTGGTATCATGATAATTGATATTGGAGAGGAGTAGCAAAAGTTGTATGAGATGATTGCAGCTCGCTATTTGGAGCCTATTCTGCTGCAATGTGGAGTGTTCTCTCTCAGGATACTTAGGGCAAAGGTCCTATAGCTGGTGTCAAAGAATGCAATCTACTTGGAGTAGGCATTTATAGATGGCACGTACCTGAACACAACAAGCTGATAATGAGCTGTTAGAGGTAGTTTCCCTAAAGATCTAACAACCAAAACTCGACAGGCGAACCCAGAGCTCTGTACCACATCAGTCCACCATGCCAATTGCTTCCATCCTAGTACTGGCTACCCAGTTTGGACACCCATGTCTTTGTTACCCTGATTGTGCCCCCAATCCATTACAACTTTTACTCTTTCACTTTGTCTACGCTTCCTTGTCCCTGCTAAACAGTTCTGAAAGCTGTTGCTGCTACCCAATTTCCTGACATTGCACCTCACCAATTACAGTCACATTTACCCTTTCCCTGGTATCCTAGTCTCAACTACTCTTTTCTGCTACCCATAATTCATAACACCATGATCACTGACACCCCTGTCTCTGATATCCCATTCCCAAACAAAGCAAGGGAAGAGTGGGCACAGACAGTCGACTTGGGTATTCCTCTTGCAGGCACATTGAGACAAGTTATTCCTCAGGTATTTAACACGAGGGACTAACTGGCAGTGGAAAGAAAAGAGGTTACTCAGAGGTGACTAAAATCCACGGACATCACTTATATCTTGTTGCTGGGAAAAGAAGGCCCTAAGGTGAAAGTTAATGAGAACTGAAAATTTTACAAAGAATATTGGGCATGATGCAAAAGGCTTACCTTAGTATGTCCTACAAGTGGTCTGAATTGTTTTATGACATAGATATGTAACTACTTTGCATTTTAAAAGTTATATGAAGATGCACATTTATGTCTTACTTATATTAATTGATGGAATAGTTGCATAAGATCACGTTAATGATATTCAATATTTTATGTTCTATAATATGCTAATGAGTCTGCCTTTGGCAATATGAATTGAGCTCTCTAACAACAAATGGAATGTCATTGTCAATGTGATTACATATGCTACTACATAAATGAAAGCTGGAACAAGAAAACTGAATAAGCTACAAGTTTGAAGGGAGGGGGTCAGTGGTAAGGGTTCTGATAAAAGAGAAATTCTTCACCATGGAATCTTAGAATAATATAATGTGTTTTGTTGAATTACTAACTTTTAAAACCTTCTTAGGAAGCAAAACTTTTTTTTTATTCTTGCTATTTCGAAACTCTTTAATGAATGGTTTAACAAAAAATTATCAAAACGACTTTGAAAATTCAATGATATGTATTATCAGATTAACATTATACTCAAAATTGCCTTGAGATGCAGACAGGCTCCATTCATTTTCTACTAAATAAATGGAATAAGCTTCCTTTTGAATGGTTGGACAGTCCATGCCACTTGTTCCAAAACAAGAAAAGATACTGCAGAAAGAAAAGAGGAAGGAGACTCAAGACTGCTGAAATTAGCATATCTGCCATTTGGATTTTAATGAGATTTTTCTACAAAGAATAAGATTTTCATCTTAACATAATAATTTCAAAATGGATGTGTTACAGGATAGCTTCCAAATGTAATATTTAATGCTGTTGGATTACTTGAAGACAAAAACTTTAAATTTCAGAAAAACTGTAATGTTCCAATAAACACATAGAAGAAATATAATTTAAAATTTCATATTTCAATGTAAACCCTGGCAGGAAAGTGTGAGAAACGCTTATCTAGAAACCTGAAGTGGCACTGTGACTCAAGTGGTAGAGGGCTCCCCTTGAGTTGAAGAACTCAGGGACATGTTATCACCCAGGTCCTGAGTTCAAACCCCATGACTGACAAAAAGAAATTTTAAAGAATTAAAGCATTAGGGCTGGGAAGGAGACTTAGTGGTAGAGTGTTGTCTTGCATGCATGAGGTCCTGGGTTCAATTCCTCAGCACCACATAAGCAGAAAAAATTGGAAATGGCACTGTGGCTCAAGTGCTAGAGCACTAGCCTTGAGCTGAAGAGCTCAGGAACAGCGCCCAGACCCAGAGTTCAGGCCCCCCTACCACCACCTCCACCAACAACAAATTAAAGCACCAAACGACCTGAAGATGTTGTCCAGAATAATGAGTGTGGTATTATTCATTTACATGACTTAGTGACTTGAAACCTAGTTTACCAGGGGAGATGGTGGGCAATTTGTGTGTTTGCCAAAATCTGCAAAATTATTTCGTACTTTCCCAAGAAGGAAGAAAGGAGGGAATAGGGGGAGGAGGGAAGGTGTTTGATGACCTTGCTTTTTTGTTCAGTGACTGTTTTCTGGGGTCAAATTCAGAGAAATTCTGCTTGCAGTCATAGTTGCATGGGGAATGAAGAAACCATGCCCTGGAAGGAGTTTTGTCCAGTCCTTGGCCTGGTTCCAACTGCTACTGGATAATCCAAGTACCATTTCTGGATCAAGATGCCTTGAAGAGTACAGATTCACTGGGCAGTTGGACCTAATCACAGCCAGAAAAGGCAAAAAATAAAGCAATGCCCGAGGCATCACTGGAAATCTACACCAGGCAGAGATTTTTAATATATTTTTATTGCAAAAATACTGCACAGAGGGTTTAAAATTACATGAGAAGTGTAATGAGTACATTTCTTATCGGGCATTGTTACCTCTTCCTTTGTTTTTCCCCTACTACCCCTTCCCTCCCCACCTCTCCAACTCCTCCTTCCTTGACCCCTGTCCAACATTGTAAATTCATTTTCAACACAGTGTCCTGTACATCTCATCATCACAATGGGTCAATCTGCATCCCCATTTAAGCATTCTGCTACATCCCTTCCACTCCCCAACTTACAAAAATGTATATACATGATGCAGAACGCTGGAATCAAATACAGTGAAAACAGGGATTATACCATGGGGGGGATGAACCTACAAAAGAATCACATATTGCATTGTAAGTATATTAAAAACAAAAGCCAGAAAGGAAAAACCACTTGTGTCTCTGACTTGGATTACATTTCGTTTAACATCATCTTATATGGTCATATATGCATAGCCTTTGATCTTCTCTGCTTATCCTAAATATATACTAGTCCTTGCAAACAAGGGAAATCATGGTACCTATGTATCTTTGGGTGTGGCTTACTTCACTTAATATATTTTTTACCAAGTCTTTACATTTCCTAACAAATGGGGAAATGTCATTCTTTCTAATGGAGGCATACAATTCCATTTTTTGTTTGTGTCTATATATATATATATATATATATATATATATATATATATACATTTTTATGTATATATATATATGCGCATATATATATGCATATCACATTTTCTTGATTCATTCATTTACTGAGGAGCATCAGGGTTGATTCCATATCATAGCCATGGTGAATAATGCTGCAATAAACATGGTTGTGCTGGCAGCTTTGGTATGATCTTGTTTGTGATCATTTGGGTAAATGTCCAAGAGTGGGAATGCTGGGCCATAGGGGAACTATACATTGAGGCTTATGAAGCAATTCCATACGGCTCTCCAAAGTGGTTAAACAAGTTTACACTCCCACAAACAATGCAGTAGGGTTCCTTTTTAGCCACATCCCCTCCAACATCTGTTGTTATTACATTCCTTTTTTTTAATTGTGAAAATACACAAAAGAGGGGTTACAATTACATGGGCAAGTTAATGAGTACATTTCTTATCAAGCATTGTAGCCTCCTGCTTTGTTTCCCTTTCACATCCTTTCCCATCCTCCCCCCGCGTCCCCAAGCAGTCCTCCTTCTCCCCCAACCGCACCAAAGTTGTAAAGTTCGTTTTCAACATAACGACTTGTATATCTCATTGTTGCGATGGGTCCACCTGTATACCTATTTAAACGATTTGTTTTTTCCCTTCCCCTACACAAATTATACCGACATCAAATACAGTGAAAGAAAGGGTTATACCTTGGGGGAGAGACATACAAAGCAATAAAGAAATAATCTTATAAATGTGTTAGAAACAATCACATGAAAGAGAAAAAACATTTGAATACATATATTAGGCTTCATTGCACGAACATCAACTTATCTGTCCGTTTCTGCTTGATCCAGACATATACCAGTTATTGGAAATAAGGGAAACCATGGGACATATGTTTCTATGGGCCTGGCTTACTTCACTTAATATAATTTTTTCCAAGTCTTTCCATTTTCTAACAAATGGGGCAATGCTATTCTTTCTGATGGAGGCCTAGAATTCCATTGTGTATATATACTACATTTTCTTGATCCACTCATCTACTGAGGGGCATCTGGGTTGGTTCTATATCTTAGCTATAGTAAATAATGCTGCAATAAACATAGTCGTGCTGGTAGCTTCAGTGTGGTCTTGTTTGTGAACATTTGGGTAAATGTCCAAAAGTGGGATTGCTGGTCATAGGGGAGCACAATGTGGAGTCTTTTGATTGAAAAAGTTTACATTCCCACCAACAATGCAGTAAGGTTCCCTTCTTTCCATATACCTTCCAGCATCTGTTGTTATTAGAGTTCTTGATTTTAGAAATTCTAACTGGGGTGAGGTGGTATCTCAATGTTGTTTGATTTGTATTTCTTTTATGGCTATGGAGGTTGAGCATTTCTTCATGTGTCTATTGGCCATCCTTCTTTCCACTTCAGAGAAGTTTCTCTTTCAGTCTTTAGCCCACTTAATTTATCAGGCAGTTGTTTATTTGAGGATTTGTTGATGGGGGATTTATTTTTTTGAGTTCCAGGTATATTTTAGATATGAGACCTTTGCCTGTTGTATGGCTAGTGAAAATTTTCTCCCAATCTGTGGGCTTTCTACTGATATTGCTAGCTATGTCCTTTGCCCTGCAGAAGCTCTGCATTTTCATGCAGACACATTTGTCCCACCTTTCTTTGATTTGTTGTGTTTCAGGGTCTTTATTAAGAAAATTTCGGCCTGTGCCAAGGAGACTTAGGGTTTTTCCTACTCCATCCTCTAATGTTTTCAGACTGTCTGCTTTGACTCCAAGGTTTTTTATCCATTTGGAGTTGATTCTGGTAAGGGTGATATATAAGGATCTAGCTTTAGTTTTCTACAAATAGTTAACCAATTTTGCCAGCACCATTTACTGAAGAGGCTGTCTTTCTTCCATTCTATTGTTTTAGCTCCCTTATCAAAGATTTGATGGCTATAGTTTTGTAGGTTCATTTCTGGGTTGTCAATTCTATTCTATTGGATTGTGACAGTACCAAGCTCTTTTGATTACTATGGATTTATAGTAGAGTTTGAAATTTGGTATTGATATTCCTCCAGCACTGTTCTTTCTGTTGATGATTTTTGCTATTCGGGGTCTTTTATTGTTTCATATGAATTTTTGGATTGCCTCTTCTATTTCCTTGAAGAATGAGGTTGGAATATGGATAGGTATCGCATTGAATTTTCAGATAGCCTTTGGACGTATTGACATTTTCACGATGTTGATCTTTCCAATCCACGAGCATGGGAGTTATTGCCACTTTCTGTTTTGATTTCTTTTTTCAAGTTTGTAAAGTTTTTATCTTAGAGGTCCTTCGCTTCTTTGGTTACGTTAATTCCTATGTATTTCATTTTTTCTGTGGCTATTACGAATGGAGTTGCTTTCTTACTTTCAGCCACTTTTCTCATTGTTGGCATACAGAAAAGCCATTGATTTTTGAGGGTTAATTTTATACCCTGCTACTTGTACAAAGTTTTTAATCAGCTTGAGTAATTTGGGAGTGGAGTCTATAGGATTCGATCTTCTGCATGGTCTAACCTTCTATCAAGATTTTTTATTTTGTTTTTTAATTTTTTCCCTTCTAGTTGGTCAGCTTTGATGGCTTCAAATTCTTTATTGGAGCTTTGTTTTAGATCTTCTATGAACTTCTTTACTTCCTTAATTTGGTGTTCAGTGTTTATTCTCCAATCACGTAGTTGGATGGTTATTGTTTTCCTGGACTCCCATTCCTTCTGTTGGGTTCCATTCAACATTCCTTTTTTTGTACCCCTGACTTCTTTCAGTTCTCTGTTTATGGATTCCATGAATGCCTTTAGTGATCTTTGTGTTCTCATCTTGCTCTCTCAATTCCTGTATTACTGTTTGATTAGCTTCCTCACAATCAGGCAATTCCTGTATTTCTCTTTGAGTGTTCTGAGCCTGCTCATGCCATTCCTGACTTTCTAATTGACTGATCTCAGCCTTCTCCATTATTTCTTTTTGTGTGTTCTCAAGCTGCTGATGCAATTCCTGTATCAATTTTTGAGTAGCTTCCTCGCACTCATGATATTCCTGTATTGACATTTGGTTTGCCTCCTCTCTCTCCTTATCATGCGCATACAGAGTCCATTGCAAGTTTTCAATCTTTACATTTACCATGTTTACCAGTAGTGTTTGTAGAGTTTTTTGGAAACTCTCCTCTGTATTATTTATTATTTGTTCTGTCCCCTTATTATCATGAGTGGGAGTTGAGATACCCGGACTTGCCATTTTTCTTGTGTTTTTCTGTCTTGCTCTGCCCATTTGGGATGAAAGTAACACCAGTTTTGTGCTAGAACACTATCTTGAGGCAAGCATCAACCAACGTCTGTAGTTGCACAGTGAAAAGTCTGCAGATACTATCTAGTTCAACATATATATCTATTCAACATCAAACTATTCTGTGTCAATTGACTATGAACGGCCAAGAAGAATTTGGCAAACCAGAAATAATTAGGTTTAGGGAGAGATGTGCGTAAAAATAGGAATAGAGGGATGTGGAAAGGCAGAGGGAGAGTTCACTTAACTAAGTCCTAATCTCAAAGTAGGAAATAGGTTTGATAGAATGATAGTAGAGAGAGAGAAAAAAAAAGAAAGAAAAAGAAAAAAAGAGACAAGCAAAAATAGAAAAGCAAAAATTAAAGAGTACAACATTTAAAAGTTATGCAATTAAAAAATGAAATATTCAGAGAACAATGTGGATAAAATGAGAGAAGGGAGGGATATAAAGGAGATGTGAAAAACATAAAAATAAAAATGCTTAAAATACTATATAGGTAAAAGAAGTAGTACTGCTCTTAAGGAATTTAATTCTAAGAGGTTTTGAATTGAGTAATAAATTTATGGATTAAGTATGTACACAATGGGGGATAAGGTCTAATAATCGACTATGGGTATACCTGAAGATGAGCAGAACAGCAATTAAGTCAAGCAAAGAATAACAAAGAGAAGAAAGGCGAAAAGAATGAGAAACAAAGAAAGAAAGGAACAAAAGGTTAGTAGAGCTAAACAAAAAAAAATTAAAAAAAGAAAAAAAGCACACACATATATACCCCTAAAATAAAAAATATAAGAGGAAGAAAAAAAATTAATAGAAATCAATATTTTTTAAAAAAAATTAAAAATAAAAAAAAGTTTTAGAAAAAAAATTATTTATAAAAGGTACAAAAAAAGTTCTTTGATTTTTTTTTGGGGGGGGGGGTACAGAAAGATCCTGTATCTCCCTTGTTTCCCTAACCAGTCTCTTGATGGAGTCTCTGGTCTGCTTGTGGTGTTTGATTTTCCTGTTTGGTTTCTTAAATCAGTTTGTTTTAGCAGGCAGAAAAATGCTCTACTTTACCCAGGATTTTGTTATCCTCCTCCCAGCTTAGTTCAATGGGAGGGAGATCTGTTTTGAGTATCAAAAAGAGGGAGATGGCTGTTTCCTCTAGTTTGGAGATGCTGTTCTGAGGCTAGGTTCTGGGTAGAGTTGAAGCCTTTCAATAAACAGTAACTTTTCCCTGAGGGGCTAGCTTCTGAGACACTCACAGAGCCCAGCCTAGATCCATTTTCAGGGTTTATGTTTACTGAATTTCAATTGATTGTTAAGGCTGCTGTAGGGAGGGGCAGCCTCTGGCTCTTTATCCAGTGAAGAAAGCCACTCCTGGGTCTGGTGGCTCAGGCTGGTAGATTTTTCCCTGGGTGGAGTTGAGCCTGGCAGGTCAGGTTAAGTTCCTGTGACCTGCTAAATGCCTCTAGTTTTCTTCCAAGGCCTGAGTTGGAGTTAACAGCTCAGCCAGGCCTTTGTCAGTATCAAAGATGGAGATCTCTGGTAGTGGAGGGGGAAGGGTGGTCTTCGTCCTCTGCTCCCTGAGAAGGAGTGAGGATGTCAGGCTTCTACTCATGCCAAGTCTTGGTTCCTGGGTAGTCTCTGGTCTGCGAACCGCAGGATGAAGACGTCTGCTCCTTGTCAGTTCTTGCTGGTGTTGAGTAGAATCTGCTCATCCGCCACCTCTGGCACCTTTGGCTCGGACTCTCTGTGTTGGAAGTATGGTGGCTATGGCCGCTGCTACTGTTGCAGCTGCTGGCAAGTGCTCAGATCTGTCTCCTTGCCTGGATTTTCCTTCTCTGGTCTAACTCTGTACTATGATGGCACACTTCGTGTGATTCTCTGGCTTAGGACTGTTCACTGGAACACTAAAACTGCTTTCTATTGGAGAGCTTGTTAAGCATCCAGTTTCTCCTACATTTCTTGATTACAACCATCCTAACTGGATTGAGGTGCAATCTCTCTGTTGTCTTGATTTGCATGTCTTGTATGCTAGAACAGTTGACCATTTCTTCATGTGTCTAATGGCCATTTTTATTTCCTCTTCAGAGAAGTCTCTCTTTAAGTCTTTAGCCCACTTAGTTATTGAGCAGTTGTTTCTTTGAGGATTTGTTGTTGGGGAATTGAATTTTTTGAGTCCTAAATATATTTTAGATATAAGTCCTTGTCTGTTTTATGACTCATGAAGATCTTCTGCTGAACGTGGGCTTTCTATTGATCTTGCTAGCTATGACCTTTGCCTTGCAGTAGCTCTGATGTTTCATGCAATCCCAGTTGTCCAACCTTTCTTTTATTTCTTTTGTTTCTGGATCTCTATTAAGAAAATTTCGCCCTGTGCTAAAAATCCCTGAGTTTCTCACATCCTTCATGTAATGTTTTCATGATGTCTTCTTTTATTTTGAGGTCTTTGATCCATTTGGAGTTGATTCTTGTGCAGGGTGATATATACAGATCGAGCTTTTGTTTTCTACAGGTGTTTAACCTATTTTTCCCACAGCAATTACTCAAAAGATTGTCTTTCATCTATTCTCTATTTTAGCTCACTTGTGAAAGATTAGGTGGCTATAGGTCAGTGGGTTCACATCTGAATCTTCTATCCAATTCCATTGGACGTCAAATCTGTTCTTGTGCCAGTACCAAGCTTTTCTTTTACTATAGCTTTTTAGTAGAGTTTGAAATTTGGAACTGATATTGTTCCAGTACTGTTCTTTCTGCTAAGGATTGACAAACCTACAGCCAGCATTATACTTAATGTTGAAATGTTAAAGCCATTTCTTATAAATTCAGGAATGAAATAAAAGTGTCTGCTCTCTCTATTCCTCTTCACCGTAGTATTAGAATTCAAGCTGGGGCAATAAGACAAGGTGCAAACTTAAGGGGATCCAAATAGGGAAAGATGAAGTAAAAATCTCCCTCTTTTCAGATGACATTGTCTGGTATTTAAAGAACCCCATGGACTGCACTCCCAAGTTACTTGTGCTGATCAGAAACTTTGGCAAACTGTCAGAGTATAAAATTATCCCTCAGAAATCAATGGCTTTCCTGTATTCTAATCAAGATAAGAGTGCAGCTGAAAATAGGAAAGCAACACCATTTTAATGGCCGCACAAAAAGTAAAATACCTAGGAGTTAACTTACACGTTGAAGGTCCTCTATGATGGAAACTTTAAAAACCTGAAAAAGAAAATTAAAGCAGAAACAAGGAAGTGGGAAACCTCCCAAGCTCATGGATTGGGAGGATTAGCATCATGAAAATGGCAATACTGCCAAAGGATATATCCAAATTCAATTTGATATCTATCAATATCCCAATGTCACTCTTCAATGAAATAGAAGAAGCTGTCCAAAAGTTCATATGGAACAATAAAAGACCCCGAAGAGCCCAGAGGGTTTTTTTTGTGATTCTCATTTTATATTACCATTTTGATTCTACAAAGTAATCTATGGATTTTAACTTTCTTCACTCCCTTTGGATAAAGCTCACAAACACCCTGCCTCTAGCTTCCAAGACACTTAATTCTTAGGTCTGGACAATTGTTACTAGATAGTGAATTACTTAATTGTATTTTGAACGCATAAAACATGCATATAAAAATAGCACACTTTGATCTCATGAGAAAATAGCCTTTTCCCCTCTCAAAGTTATTTCTGGAAAGGCATTTTTAGAGAGAATCTGTTTTCATTTTAGATGAAAGGGTTGTAGGAAACAATGTTCATAATCTGGCTCCTCCTCCTGCACATCAACACCTAAAACACAAATTTCACAATGCATTGACAAGAAACACTACAAAACCAAAAACTTGGAATGCTCAGCTGCAGAACATTTTACAAAACCCAGAATATAACTCTGCTGTTTGAGGGAGGGGCTCTCTGTGTAAATTAACAAACAAACACAAAAGAGAAGCCAGGAGTACCGGATGTGAGTGTCCCTGGCTGCTAATTAATGGACAAGGAGCATGGAAGTGCTTTCTAAGCCTGCTGGAGAGTGCGTGGAGGAAAGTTTCCTTGTCAGCCTTAGCACAAAGTTGGCATCACGAGTCCTGGGCCTGTCTTACTTGTGTTCTCCCCATAGCAAGTAGGATCACCCCTGTTCCACGAAGGATAAATACTGTACAAGCTGATCCACAGAGTGGCTTCTGTTCAGTCTGTACTCCTTCCTAGGTGGCGGCCCCTGTCCCCCAGTGTGTATGTTCCCAGGGGCAGATCCTCAGAGCCCAGGTCCATGGTACAGGCAGACGCTACATGTGAATCAGTGGCACAATATCATTCACTCAGCAGCCTCATTGTTGCTTCCCTAGCACAACAGCAGGCACACGTTGATCTTCTCCCACAGTCCCAGGTGAGGTGCCCGCAAGGAATTGATTTGGGCAGGCTGCCACTAGGATCCTAATTCACCAGAGGGACCAGCATGCCAGATGAAGTGGAGTGAAACACATTACTGTATTATATATAATGGTATGTCCTTGAGTCTCTAGTCCAAAATCATTGAACTTGATACTAACAAGAATGGATTTTATTGGTTGTATTTATAAAGCCATAATGGCAAACTGAAATAAAAGTACAACAAAACTCTTATCCATAAAACATGATTAAATCTCAGAAATTGAAAAAAATGTATGTAAGTAGTGCAAATGAAGTTATACTAGAATGGTAAAGTACACACAAAATATATTACATTAGTTATATTCAAAAGTAAAATAAGTAATTACAGACAGAATTCCTACTGGATAAAAAATATTACAATGGTTTAACAGGGTGAAGTGATATAGGTTATATATTTAGTTTTTATAAAACTTATTTATATCTCCCAGTTCTGTTTATCTCAGTGAAGGAAAATGTTAGAAAGTAGAAATTATATGTGGCACCTCTTGCTTGTAATACCATGAAGGGGAGTGACACTTCCTAATGGGTGTCCTGGGATGAAACCCACACCTAGCCCACGTAGACACATCAGAGGTCTGTGTGGTGACCCTTAGGGGGTCCATGACACCACATTGCTGCTGCAGTAGGTGCAGCATTTGTTGTGGTGAGTTACAGCCAACAAGGCTCCATCAGTGACCAAACCAAGCAACCCAGACTCAGGTGCCAAAACCAGGGGAGAAGTCAGGGCAGACCCCAAATCCTGCGAAGGCCAAACCCATTCCCTTGCTTTGGAGAACAACCTGGGTAGGGGGTGAGCCCATTGCCTCCAAATGGAGCATACCCGGTATGGCACCCAGAGCTGGGCCCATGTGGCCCAGAAGGACGATGGAGGAGGCTTCAAAGCAAAGTCAATGGGGCTTTGGGACCCCCAGCGCTGCAGCTGGTGCACTGCAAATCCAGGCTCCTCTGGCACTGATGGCATATGCATGGTTGGACCTGTAGACGAGTCCACAGAGACCAGAAAATGGAGGTCCGCAGAAATGTTGAAGGAGCTTCACTTTGCTGAGTGCTGCAGCTGTCACAAACCTGCTGGCAGAGGGGCCAGCACATGGCTCCAGTCACGAGACCTCCTTAAAGACTGATGAGGTGAACCAAGCCTGGGCTGCCTGGCCCCAAGGGGGCAGAATGCATCCCCAGCCTTTATTCTCCCATGGACTCTGCAGTGTAAAAACATGTTGTCCGCCCACCCCACACCCATGGGTCAGCCAGTGACCCCAGAACAGAGTCTTCCTGGGATGGCACACTCACTCAAGACCACTGCAGACCAGTACCAGACAGCTGGAGGAGGAGAGGGCAGCAGTGGCATCAACTGCAGCCCCATGGCTGCCAGCTCCTGCGTGAAATGGAGCAACTGAGACTGGTCAGTTATGTGGACAGGGTGGGCCCGGCTCATATGGCAATGCTTGGGAGCAAGCACACACATCCACTTACTGCACATTCACCACAAGGGAGTGGGCCCCACTTCTCGACGGTTGAACTGAGGAGGCACCAAGGCCCACAGGAACTACAGAAATGGATGTTCAAGTGGTGACTTGGAAAGGGCTTCAGGGCACATCCTTGGAGCACTGAACAAGTGGCAAAAAAAAAAAAACCCGACAAACGTCCACTAAAACTTTTCATGAATAATAACCTATTATATTTTAAAAAGAGTTTTACTTTCCTCTTGTCCTGTATTTTTGCATGGGGCCCTCTGAATTAACCAGAAATCTCCAGGATTTCTTCATGCACAGGAATACAAATAAATACAGCTTCTATTATTTTTTAATTAAGGGAGATTGCATTTAGTTATTTCCCATGCTTGATTCATGAAAAAGAAATCCTGAAGTATATCTGTAAAACACCAAACTCAGGACTTCTTCTGAACTCCTCACTGAAGAAAGAGAATAAAATGACCAAACAACAGGTATGACCCATATTGTCACTATGCTAGCGGTCTCTCTGATTAGAAAATAATCCTGCCATTCACATCCAGATCACTTATGCAAAATATTTTCCAACAATTCTTTGGTTATATTGCATTTATCTTCCTTCTCCTGCCTCCTCTCCTGCTCATCTTCCCCAGGGTCCTGTTACCTTCTTCCTTCTTTCCTCCCCTCTACTTTCTACCTGTTCCCTCCTCTTCTCCCTCCTGCTATGCCCTTCCTCCTCTCTTGCCCCTCACTCCTCCTTTCCTTTCTTCTTTCTCCTACACTTTCACTTTCTTCTCCTTCTTTATGGTTCTGGGGGTTGGACTCACACTAAACAGATGCTCTGCTGCTTGCTACAGGCCTCCAGTCTAGACTTCATTTCTATTTCTTTGCTGCAAACCCAGCAAAGATTTTGTTTCCGGATTTAGTTCATTGCTACACCATAAATATGTGCTACTTCATACATTGTGGCTAATAGGTTTTGATTATGCTTTGGGCTTCAGTTAAACACATCAGAAACAGTGTGTTTGAAGGCAATCTAATGAGATATTGTTACTCCCACATTAATGAACTGGTTACTTTGTATCTTGCACAAGTACTTCCATATTGCTCCCAGTTTATTGAACTGTCTGTTTGTGGTACCACCCACAGTAACACTAACCCAAGGATTGCTGGGGATCAGAATATTGAATCAAGACAGGAAAGTCCATGAGATATATATGTTAAATTAACTACTAAAAAGCCAGAAGAAAACCTGGGCCTATGTGGTTTAGTGCCATAGTTGCACAGTATAAGCTGACAACAGGACCCAGGCCTGAGTTGAAGACCTGTGGTGGATGCACACACACACACACACACACACACACACACACACACACACACACACAATTTCCCTGGTACAGTAAGTACAATATCTGTTTTCCCAATAACATGTCTGAATTCCTATCCTATGTGTTTGGATATTTTTGAAAGCTGTATTATCAAGATACCTAATTTTAATAAATGACAACCTGTTCACTATTATTTAGTCCTGGTTGGAAAATAGTTTGACACAATTTCATGTAGAAAATTGAGGTTTTTCCCCAAATCGTGACTGTCTTGGTTTGTAAGAATGAAATAATTGTGCATTTAATTCATTAGTTCATAAATTAGAAAAGTAACCCTCACCCTAGAACCAACTGCTGTTGGATTCTAAAAATCACAAAAATACATGAGATTTATTCATCCTATATTTGATCCAACTCATCTTTCTTAAAAATAGTTTGTAGTTTTACTCAATATCTTGCAATTTTCTTAACCTGAACCCTAACTGGAACATTCAGGCTAACCCTGACACTAATCATACCCTAATCCTAATATTAATAGCAGTGTCCTATTTCATAGTCTTCCTAATTCTAACTTGACTTGTTATTAGAGCTCCCCAATGACCCAGCAATCCCACTTTTGGGCATTTACCCAAATGGCCACAAACAAGGCCAGACTAAAGCTACCAGCACAACTATGTTTATTGCAGCATTATTTACCATAGCTAAGAGATGGAACCAACCCAGATGCCCCTCAGTAGATGAATGGATCAAGAAGATGTGGTATATATACACAATGGAATTCTATGCCTCCATCAGAAAGAATGACATTTCCCCATTTGTTAGGAAATGGAAAGGCTTTGAAAAAATTATATTAAGTGAAGTAAGCCAGGCCCAAAGAAACATAGGTCCCATGGTTTCCCTTATTTGCAATATCTAGTATAGGTATGAGTCAAGCGGAAAAAGTCAGAGAATGTGATGTTAGGAAAACGAACCCTCAAATATGTATTTTAATGTTTTTGTTTCTTTCATGCATGTGTTTCTAACGCATTTATAATATTTCTTTGTTGCTTTGTATGTCCCTCCCCCACAGTGTAACCCCCGCTTTCACTATATTTGATATCAGTATAACATGTGGAGGAGATGGGGACAAACAAGTCGTTTAAGGATTCAGGTGGACCTGTTGCAACAATGAGAAGTACAAAATGTCATGTCAAAACCAGCTTTACAATGTCGTTGGGGGGGGAGGGGGGGTATGATTGGGTGGGGGGGAGGGGGGAGGCTGGGAAGGGAGGTGAAGGGTAAACAAAGGAGGAGGCTGCAATGCTTGGTAAGAAATGTATGCATTTTCCTGCCCATGTAATTGTAACCCCTCTGTACAGTATGTTCTCAATTAAAATAAAATAAAATTTAAAAAAAAAGAAAAAAAAAAAAAGAAGGGGAAAAAAAAAAAGAAAAGTTGACTTGTTATTAGAAGATTTACTTTCAGTGTGACCTTAAATTTTCCATTTCCCCAATGCTAACACTAAGCCCAGCTGGAAGTGAAACCTAACTTTCAACCTAATGATAGTCCAAAATTAATGTTTAAGAAAAATACTCTAGTTTTTATTCATTCTAATGAAAACTCCAGTTTGCACTATGGAAATGTGTTTCAATTTTCCCTAATTCCCACAAATTTCTTGACTCTACCTCTGAAGTTATCTTGTTCCCTAACATGAGCCATTATATTACTTGACTTCAAATTCTCTTATCCGGAAAAATACTGTAGGTTCCATTGATCCTACCTTTTCCTGAACCACTGTATCCTAAAACAATTTCAGATTAACTTATCATCTTATTTAATGCTAACTCTCAACCTAAACCTGGCTGGAAAACTCTCATTAAATCATTATAAGAACGATCACTGACAAATAAATATAATTATAATGCTCTAGTTACTATTCAGTCTCACATTTTTTATTCTACTTGTTAGTGAAAACTCAATTTTATACTAAAACTTTCCTATTCATAACACGAATCATAATTAGAACAAAGTACTGACCCTGATCTTAATCCAAATTATATGTCAACACTAATACTAACACACGTACACTAGTTTTGATTCATCCTAACTTGATTCAAATAAGCCTTCCAAACAAAGGTTTCCATTTTTTCTAATATCTTAGTAATTTTCTAACCCTAAACTTAATCTTAGCAGGAACATTGAGAATAAATATAAGCCTAACTGCAAGTAAATTCTGATATTAATAGCAATATTCTAATGCACATTCATTCTAAATCTTACCAGGCTTATTCTAAAATTTACCTTAAATTTGAGCTTCATTTTTTTTCTCCTTCACTCTAACCCTACCCATGGCTGGAATCCTAACCATAACCTTAACACTAAGGGTATCCCAATTCTAAAATTTATGAAAAATGTTCATTTTGTGTCATCCTAACCAAAATTCCACTTGTAATTCTTGAAATAAATTGCAGGTTTTCCTAAACCCTACAGATTTTCTAACTCTTATGTCTGAATCTATCTTATTCCATAAGAGGAATCCTATCCCCATTGATCTCAAATCCTCATATTATGAAATATATTGTACTTACATTATCCCAGCCTTTCCTGAATTCCTAGAAGCTAAAATAATTTCAGATTTACTTAACATTTTTCCCATTACTTTTTTTTGTTGGTTATGGGGCTTGATGTCTGGGCCTGGGCACTATCCCTGAGTTCTAGGCATGGACCCGACCCCTGAGATCTTTAGTTTAAGGTGTGCACTTTACCACTTGAGCCACAACACCACTTTCTGATTTTCTGGTGCTTAATTGGAGATAAAATTCTCAGAGACTTTCCTTCCCAGGCTGGCTCTGAACTGTAATCCTCATAAATCAGTTTCCCGGGTAGCTAGGATAATAGGCGTGAGCCTCCAGTTTAATCCATTTCTTTACTCAATCCTCAACCCCTTTAACCAGAAACCTAATCCTAATCACAATCTGACAACACCAAATGGTTAATGTAAGGAAAATTGTCCAGACTCTATTCAATCACATGTTTTGCTTCTACTTCTTATTGGAAAACTAAATTTTACCCTAAAGCTTATCCTTCCCTATCCCTAAGAAGAACTAAAACAGCAACTCACACTTTAAACCAAATTATACCTGAATGTTTAAAATAACGCCAACACTGGTTTTCATTCATTCTAACTTTGAGGCCATTCATTCTTCTTAAAATATGTTGCAGTTTTACACAATATCTTACATCTTTTTTCTCATCATAACCCCAGCTCTAACTGGAACACCTTGCCTAATCCTAAGCCTACGTATAACCGAATCGTAATGTTAATAGCTAGCCTCTATTTCACATTTATCCTATCTCTTGCTCAGCTTGTAGGTCTAAATTTTACTTGCGTTTTGAAACTAAATTTTTAAAAGTGCTTTTCTATTTCCTCTCAAGTTTTATTTTTCATTATTTTTTAAAATTTTATTTTATTGTAATGAGGCTTACAGAGGGATTAAGGTAATGAGTACATTTCTTGTTGAGCAGTGTTACCCCCTTCAATGTTGTTGTCCCACTGTCCATTCCCTCTCCCAACTCCCTCACTCTTCCTTCCCCATGATGAAAAGTTCTTTTTCAATATAGTGTGTTGTGAGTATCATTGTTGCAATGGTTTTCTGTTTCTCTAACCCTAACTCTAAAATCTGTCTGCGATCCTAACCCTAACCATAATAATAATAATAGCTCAATTCAGAAGTTAGCAAAAAATACTCGTTCTTTTTTATCTTGTTAATCCACGGTACATATAGAATTAATTTGCAGTTCACCTTAAATTTTCCAAATTAGATTACATGTGCATATATAAAGATGTAATTTGATGTGAAAAACGGACGATCTTTGGAGGAAGGAGTAATAAAAAGGAAATACTAGGAGTATAATCAAATGTTTTAAATATATTTTGGAAAGAGCATAATGAAACTGCCACTTCTGAAACTTAATAACCATTAACAAAATAACTAAAAATTAATAAATAAATAACACACTGCCTTCCAATATTTTTTAAGAGAGCCATGATATGTCTTGTGAAAGAAATATTTGTATTAGATAAACTTTGTTCATGCATAATTTATATTGTTATTGGCCAATTAATTAACTTAATTAATAAAAGCTTATCAAATAATATTCCATGACAAAAAACTTAAAACAGTTACTTCTTAATTGTTTGAGAAAAAGTTATAGTCATGAGTTTTAGGAAACTAAATTTTTATTTCCTTACAAAGCAATGATTTAGGTTTACTAATCTAGTATTGGTAGTATGTTTAGAGAACATAATTGGCATGAAAAACAACTGTATATCGTGTCTTGGATGAGGGATATTTAAACATTGTCTTGTATTCAAATGAATACTTTGGTTTACTTTTTAAAATAAATACAATTTTATCTTCTTTCCGAACAAGTACTTACCCTGCAATTAGGTATTTAAAAGCTAAATTTTCTATGTTTGATATATGTAGCTCTACATATTCAGAATGACATGATTTTCCTATTCGTAAATATTTATCCTCTGGGATTTTTGCTTCATCAATATAAATTTTCTCATGAGGTTGCTGTGAAGGCTCCAGTAACAAGTGTGGTCAAAAACATTTCCTGAATTCTAAATTTTAAACCTAATCATTTTTAGCCTTTGATTATATCAATTATTGTCTCTTCAGAGCAATTCAACGAAAATAAATGTTACTTTTTAAACATTTCACTCACATTGTAAATAATATTATCATAGTTCACACAGAGACTAATCATTTCAAACTCACCATATTTGGAGATCTTAGTGTGAAGAATGTAGAGAGTATAAGAGCCTTACACTCAATAATACTTTTGGTTAAATTAAATTAAATTCTATATCTGGATTTCTAAATTGGAGGTAAATCACATGGAAATAGGAAAATAATAAGAAAAATGATTACTTTGGGATAATTTTTTTCTTAATTTTTTTCTTTTTCTTTTATTGTGAAAATACTGTACTGAGGAGTTAAATTACTTGTGCAAGGTAATGAGTAAATTTCTCATCAAGTATTGTTGCCTCCTCTTTATTTCCCTTTCCCATCCAGGAAGGGTGGAGATGGAAAAATCTCCACCTCCCCACCCCTAGACAAAGTTGTAAAGTTAATCCTTCGACATAATGTCTTGTACATTTCATTGTTGCAATGAGTCCACCTGTATCCCTAAAATTATGCAGTAAAGTATCTCTAGTAAATATATTTTTCAATAAAATGTTTCAACCCTTAGTAATGTGCATTATACTTTAATATAAATTTTATCTCAAAATAGAAATTCTGCAACTAATCTAATGTATGTTTTTGTGCACAAAATGCTGTTATTTCTAGTCTTGTTATGTTATTTTATTTATATTTTTTAGTTGTGACATGATCCCTAATTTCATTTATTACAAACTTCTGTAATTATACAAATCATACCTGTACACATTAATTTATGTAATTTAATACACAAAGAAAATTAACTTTTTTCCTGTCTCCCACAGGTAAGGATGAGGTGCCTATGTATATTAAATGAAAGCATTCTAAAAGAGAGTCTGTGTGGAATGTAAATTTGCAACATGAGGATGGGATCATGAGCACTTTCTACTTGGCTGAACAGGAATTCTTGTTTCTACAGTACTTTCTTACCATTTAATCACACAGGGAAAGCCACAAAATTTGAAGTTCATATGAAGGAATTACATTCCTAAAAGATGGGGCAACCCTGCTAAGTTCTATCTTATCACTAGCGCTTTGTGCTTGCTGGCTGATCTATTTCTCTATCATATGTTTCATGTTATTAAGTATATTAGCAAGTCAGCTGTCAGTACATTGCAGGAGACTATTGAAATCAGAGCTATTGCTGTGTAATATTCAGAAGAGAGGAAAAAAATATATTGATTTCCAATTCCTCCCTTTAGGCTTCAATATACTAAATAATTGTCAAAACAATCGCGTTAGATGTTAGTTTATTTTCCCTATTTAATTAGAGATTAAGCAAGTGTTTTTCACAGTAAAAAGTGATGACAGTGGTATCAGAGCTCTGATATGAGCAACTCCTCCCTAACAAGTAATCCTCTATGGACTGTAAATATGGAAGCCACACTAAAATTCTCTCTCTCTCTCTCTCTCTCTCTCTCTCTCTCTCTCTCTCTCTCTCTCTCTCTCACACACATACACACACACACACACACACACATACACACACACACACACACACACACACACACAGCTGCCACCCAGACACATCAGAGATCAGTTCAGTTCCATTCCGTTGTAATTATAGTTGATTGATATTTGCTCCATTGGTTTTTCTTTGCTTCATGATATTGGCTGGGCCTGTATGGTTCCCTCAGATCAAGTCCCTTGTTCTTAGTGTACTGTGTTTTTGTATGCTTCAGGCCAATTAACAGTACCCTGAATACAATATCTTCAAACTTGACATTAAGTCAAACACCATGAATTCATACTACTATTCCAAAATACTAAAATGTATTGGATATAGAGACCAGAAAAACACCCAACTTGTTATTTTAGTAAGAATCATGAAACAGAAGAATGTTGATGAAGAACTGAGGTAAGAGATCGGGAGTTTGTGGGAAAATGTAGAACACTATGTGTTAGAGATACAGAATCATTTTCTATAGGCTCATTTATTGAAAGCTTGTAATCTTATATTGAAAGCTCAATTCACATATAAAGTTTTCCAGCTACTTTGCTTACCTATCACTTCTGATCACAAATCCTCTTATGAATTTTCATAGTTTCTTTGAATAAATCACACGATTTGCAGGTACTTCTCACTTTAAGGAAAGACAGTCTGCTTCTACAACTTTCATTCTATGTGACAAAGACTTATTTTTTGTTTCCCTGTTTGCTGAATAAATGTTTTCATAGAAACAGGATATTGACAGCAAATCTGGGTGTAATTTTCATTTTTTTAACTTTCAAATATAATATAGATTTTGTATTGACTAGTCATTTTCTAAAAATGAGTGATATTCATGAACAAAATATTTTGTTGCCTTTAAGTCAATTGAGAATGGCTGTGGTAGTTGTGTCTAATTGAATTAACTAATATATTATTCATGTATAAACATGTGCATTGCACTTTTTTATTTTTATTTATATAAAATAGTTCCCAAGGGTTTACTTTAAAGTGATAATGGGGATAATTGCCTTCTTGTTCCAAACATTATATTAACTTCATTAAAATTACTAGAAACACATGATGTTTACAGGAGCAATATAAAAGATGGGAAAATATTTCTAAAGAGAATGATTTATTGATTAAAACATAGAATAGAGTAAAATAATCAGGTCTCATGCTTGAGAATGCATAAATTTCATAGCAATGTAGCTTAAAAGTTGACTTAGATATAAATACATATTAATAATACTGAGCTTTACATCACAATACAAGCAATATAGGTATTTTAAGGAAGTGGTCATTCAAGGCCCTAAATAGCTAATGGATGAAGAATGGAATTGAAAATAGCAGAGGAAAACAATTCAACATGCAGATATTGTGATTTTATAATACTAGTATGAAAGAAATGGAACTTTTTTCTTTCTCAAAAAGACGTTTTGCCAGTAATTTCAACGTAAGACATCAGTTGTAATGAGTCTAAAGTCTTTTCCTCCAAGATATCCAAGAGTACTATACTCATCCTCTAAAGTGTAAATAATTATTTTAATTAGCTTTGCTTAATATTAATTTACATGTAGCAAATAGGTTAAAATATCTTCTCTATTTCTCTCAATATAATAACATACATTTCTGTCCCTTTGTGTTTCTTCATACAATCCTGAAATCACTACATAAGTAACACAAGCAGAAAAACAAAAATAACTTCCACAACCCTCACAAATCCTAAATTATGTGAACAAATGCACAATATAAAAAATAAATTTGAGGAAGAGGAAAAACCGTGGCAGAATAACAACAGAAAATTACCCTAGCAATCTCTAATGAAACAGAGATTTGGAGTCCTAGAAGGTACACCACATGTAGAGGGTCACACCAAGTCAGCTATAATTATAGATATACAGCTATAAATATAGATATAATTATAGACATACAATTCATAAGACTATTATACTATCTTCACAAGAAAACAGAAATTTATGAGAAAGTTTCCCAGCCAGACAGGTGACTGCTGTGACTGTGTTGGCCAACATATTCAAAAGCATAATTGCAGTGTAGAAATAAAAAGGCTACATGGAAAAAAGCAAGAACAGAACTGTACATTAGAAAAAGTTACACATCAATACACAGAGACAGTTCACCATACCACTGGACAGTCCAAACTGGCACTGGAACCACAAGTATTAACATCACAACATCTCACCACAACTGATTTCTACTCCCACATTTAATTGTCTAGACAAAACCCTAATTCCAGAAAAACAAATCAAAACAAAAGACCAAACAAACACCTGGCAAATCAACCAAGAATATAGAGAGTCACCTAATAAGATAATAGAACCCTCAAAAGAAAACCTCCAAATGGACAGAACAAATTAGAAAAATACAAAAGAAGTTATGTCAAGGTAGTATAATTCACACAGTAAATAACCAGGCATTAGAACAGACAATCAAGGAACTAGAAGATAGTTATCAAAATACATTAAAAACACTGCTGAAAATGTGACGAATGGAAAGATAGAAACCTTTATAAGGAAATTTGTGAATAATATGAGACCAACCAAAGATTAGCAAATTAATTAATGGAGACTGCAAACAGAAAGGTAAATAAATTCTGTGAAGGCAAAGAGTCCAAGGAAAAAAAATGGATGTCTAGTTAAAAGATATGAGAGAAGACACAACTAAGAAAACCCTTGCAACCACCCCATCCAAAGAAAAAATATAAAGAAAGTACATACAAGACCTAAAATAAAGCTTTAATAAAGAGATAGAAGCCCTAAAAAATGAACAATTAGAAGACAGGGAAACCAAAAACAAAATAGAAAGTCTCCCCAGCAAATAGATGACAAAGAAGATAATCTCAGGGTCAAAGACAGAATAGGTCTAATACAAAAGAGGAAATAATCATTTAGGATAAATCAAAGAAATAAGAAATGATCTTGCCAGAACGTCAAGACTCACTTAGAAGATCAAATTTCGGGGAGATAGTTATAAAGAACGAGAAGAGCAGGAAACTACATGGAAGGGAAACATATTACAGAATTCTAGCAGAGAACATGCCAAACATCCAAAAAGGCTCATTCAGAGAAGAGAAGCCTTTAGAACACTGAACAGATAATTCTAGAACTGAAAATCCACTACCATATCATAATCCATTAGAAGATCATTAAATACCACTAATGGATGCTTAAAGCTTCCATAGAGAAAAGATTATTTATAAAGGATATACAGTCAGAATAAATACAGATTTCTTAGCTGATATGGTAAAAAGGAGAGCCTGGCATGATATATGACAACTAACATATTATATGACTATATGATATATGATGGCTACTACACCATATATGACAACTATAAGCAACTACCAACCGTGAATATGGTCCCAAGCCAAACACTCCTTTACATTTAAATGATGTATAAAAATATTTAATGACAATGTTCCAGAGCCTGCCAGCAATGAAAGGGAATCCTGAATTAGGGGGCGAGGATGGGGAAAAATAAAGACATAAGACAAAGGATGGGGTAGGGAGGTCTGCAGCTCAAGACTGCAGCACCGTTTATTTTTAACTTTTTTTAATGTATACTATTAAAAGTCAAGAGGTAACATAAGGTTACAATAGTCCCAAAAAACAAGAAAAATTTTAATGAAAACAGAGTGTAGTAAAAACAAGACAAAGTCAACAAATTCTACAGACATAGCAAAACAATCCCTGGCTCCTGGTGTTTTTTAAGTAAGCCAGTTCCTTGTACATGTCTTCAAGTGAGCACCAGGGTCAAGATGACCTTTAAACTTTATTGTCGGCTCCCAACATCTCCCCCATTTTGTTTAAAGAAGCTAACCCGCCTTTCTTAGGTTGGGTGGATTGCCTTGTCTGTATTACCCCTCTTAGGGAACTTCTTTAGAGTGAAGCTGTGGGCCCTGTCTTAGGTTGGTTAGACTGGCACTCCCTCTTACCTCTCTCTGGCTGTAACTCCTCTCAGGGGGAATTTTTTTATATGGAGCTTGATCTTATGTAGTTGGGTGGCTAAACTCATATAAGAATTTTGCAGTGTATGTGTAATACAAGGAAGGCATAGACAAACCATTAGCAAAAGCATTCCCAGGCCAAGCAATGATATTAGCAATCCTTTAACATAAGTCAGGGAAGGGATATAGTGTTGAACTTATTTAAACAATTTTTTTAGCAGTTTTTGTCACTTTAGAGTCCAGAGGTAGGGCTTATGTAGTATTATGAGCAAGCTAATTAAGATAATGTGCAGTTTGTACATTTTGTGTTAGTGCCACAGCAGCTGCCGCTGTGGAGGCAGCTAACGAATTAAAGGCCAAAACATCAGCTACAAGTAGCCCAACAAATCGATGAGGACTCATTAGTTCTTTTAATTGTCTTAACATCTGAATGCCAGAATCTTTATACCAAGTTTTAGAAATAATTACAGGAAGCATAACAAAAGATGGTTGTCTAACAATAAGTATGGATTTAGTTATGCCGCTATATGAGCAATCAGTAAAAGAACAATTAATAGCAGGAAACATTAAAATAATTAGATCCAACAGAAATATTAAACAGTCCATACATAATGACATAGGGTGGTGGTATACAACTCATAACTTTTTTAAAGGATGAATTGGGTCAGGTTATTTTGTTGAGTGTAGCCACCAGCATGCAAACATGATGTTGAGGATGCCCATTCGTCCACCACAGTCCAAGATTGTACTTATTAGTAAGATTAGCTCCAGACCAGTTCATTAATTGAGAGTTATTTCCAGAAATATTGGTAACAAATGGCTGTATATGTCTGCACTTTATTGGATGAGGCTCTCCTATAGATACTACTATTTGTGAAGAATTAATGCAACGCAGTATCATATAGGATGGAGTAGAATTTGCATGAACTGGGTGCCCAGTTGGTAACGATGTCATGTGTATATTGTATATTTGATTTTTGTCTGGGATCCAAATTTTTTGAGTCCTGGCTGGCATTATAATACAGCCTGGAATGGAGCCTTTAGAGCTGGTGGTAAAGCATAAAGGAGTTCCAATGCCTGAAGCTGAGATATTTCTGATCTTGGTGTGCTGGATGAAGGGATCGGGGCTGTACTGTATGCTGATCTATTGATGTGAATGAGTACCTCAACTCCCTCCCACAATCAGGGGATAAGGCATGTAAGCCCAATGTGTCAGCGTTTGTGTCATCTGAATGAAACTCCACAATCCTAAATCAATGCTCAGGCAACCAGCGGGATTTATTTTCTTCCTGCAAAAAAAACAAACATGTCCTTCACCCCGTGTTAAAACCGCATATGGCCCCATGCCAATCACCTCTTAAAGGATCCTTCCACTAAATTTGGACAAAAGCTCTTTGCTCTCTTTTTTTCCCCCAAAACCGCTATGCTGTGGAAAGGCCATTATAATCCAAACTTAAAAAATTTAGTACAAATAAAGCATTAGAAGAATATTAACAGGAAAGAAGTGGTATAATTTCCCCCTTTTGATTAAAAAATTTGGTGTTTTAACAGCCCGTTGGCTTGTTTAACTATTTCTTGTCCTTGAGGAATATAGAGAATACCTGTAGAGTGAAAAATCTGGTAAGATTTATGAAAAGCTTGTCCAACATATCTCGCACCATTATCAGTTTAATATGTTTAGGAAGTCCCATAGTGGCAAAGCAGTGTAGGGAATGAGAAATACAATGTTTGCTAGTCTCCCCGGCAAGAGGAGTAGCCATAATAAAATTAGAGTAGGTATATGGTAACATGGACAAAGCGAAGACAGCCAAAAGAAGGAATCAGGCAGGAGTTTAGTCTACTTTCTTCATGGTGGAGGTGGTCAGGGTACCGATATAGATTTTTTTTAGGTGATTGTCAGGCTGTAGCAGCAGAAGCAGCAGGGTCTCTCAGTGGCTCCAAGGGACTGTCACAACACTTGCCGAGGTCTAAATTTCTACACAGACTGTTAAGGATACAAGTAATACATAGGCTTGGCAGGCTGTGGACCCACTAGATTTTAAGACTATTTAGAAAATAGCCCAGGACAATTTACCAAGGTGACAACCTTTTTAACTAGATAGTTTTTTTTTTTAATAAGGCTGATTTTTTAGGCAGATATAGAGGGCTCAGGCCTGTACTACTATTTTCCATGCCTTTATCTTCTGTCGATTTTGCCACATTTTTTTAATAACTCTGGTCCCTTGGTTTAAAAAGGAATGATGGGCGAAGATTTATCTTTTGTAACATTTTAAAGCTGACTTAGAAGTGTTGATCCTACCTAATCAGGAACCTATAATCTTAGTCTATTTTACAAAGAGGTTACCAGGGTTAGATATCATGAAGAACAATATTTTAACATTTGACAAATGCACAGACTTTTTTTTCCCGGCTACAGCAATGTAGCTTGTTTAGCACTATGATTTGTAAAAGCATCTTTAGGAATGTGACCTCTAGTGACCCTAAAAATGTCTAAGTCACCTGTGCAAGCCTTTAGACATATGTTAATAGAAACACACTTTCAGGCTTACAAACTTTTTTTTTTTGAACAGATAAATTTTATGTAGCTGGTGTTAGCTCAAATGTTATTGCCAATTAGGGTTTTTGGCACATACAGGAGTTGGGTTTGAAGCCATCCTCCAGATTTTATAATTTTAGCTTTTTAGTACTATCACAGATTACTGACAAGTTCCTGTCCCTACAAGGTAGATAGTCATGGACATTAGGCATGCTTACAAACTATCTTCCCATGACCTCCTGGCTCTGACCAATTTTTGAAGGGCCATGCACAAATGACTCTAGGATCTGACATATTTGCCATCCAAGCAGTGGCTTATTGCCTCTGGATGCTCTTCCATTGTTTTTGTCCAAGGAATGTCTTCTCTACACTGGGATAAATGTCTTATTTGCATTTCCCTTAGCTGGTCGCTGGACTCAAACTTGGGGCCTGAGTGCTGACCATCAGCTCTACAGCTCAAGGCTAGCACTCTGTCACTTTGAGTCCCAAAGCAATTCTGCTTGCACTTTTAGCACTCTGCTGGCTGAGTAGAGGTGACAGTCTAACAGGGACCTTTTTCTGCCCAGGCTGGCTTTGAACAAGTTTGTAGATCAATGAGTCTTATAAAAGGCCACTTTATTCAATTAAAAGCAATAAGGTGGTCAACATAGAATTAGCTTTTAAGCATGCTCTTACCTGAAACATATTAAGAGCCAAAGTTACATCAGACAAACTAGTAAGAATTTTTTGTGTTTGGTTTTGGGCTTGCTGGAAACTTAATAAAGCTATATGAGTAAACTGGAATAGCAATTAAGCAATTATTTTGGTAATTGTTATTTTTCCACTTTGAGGAAGAACAATTTGACTTTTAAACTTTATATCCAGAAATCCATTTCTAATTTTTAACCCTCCTATTAATCTCTTATTATATTATATTTTTGGTTTTAGTTACATTTAAAAAAATCCTTTAAAATCTTGAGGCCAACGGTCACTTATTGTTTTTTGGCTGTTTGTTTTAAAACAGACACACATTAAAATGTTTAAACTTAAATGACAATTTTTAATGTAAGAATTACAATCACCATTCCTGTACCAAGAAGTTAGACTTAACACCTTTATGACATTTAAAAACATATCCTAATTATAGAATATTATTGAAAGTAAGTCACATTACACAAATATGTTTTAAACCCTCTTTTTAAGTCCAAAGGGCAGTTTTAGCAATAGTAATCAGATCATCACATCACTAATTTTTATTAGCATGTTTTTAGTATTTATCTGTACTGAAAAAGGACAGAACAAACCTGGGCCACTTGGCCCCTAAAGATAGGGTTTTTTTTGTTGGCTTTTAAGTTTTTTATTTTATCTCTTGGGTTTTTGAATGAAAATACACAGTTTTAGACAGACAGAACAGGTAATGTTTTTGACAGTGGTAAACAAAATTTTATATTTAAAGGTTTAATATTTATTTTCAATGTTTAGCAAAGAGAACTAAATTTTAAAGAGCCAATGTATTTTTAAGCCAGATAACTTGATTAGAGTGTAAACAGCCTTATGTATTTTAAAATACCAGATTTTTTTATTTTTAACTTAAAGTATCCTTAAAAAGTCATTGAAAACAATGTGAAAAATTTTTTAAATTTTTGGTAATGTCCAAACCTCATAATCTTTTGCATGTTAAAGTCACCCAATTGTTATAGCATGTTGACAATTTTTATCTTGAACTCTTTTACAAACACATACAAAACACACACAGGTCTTAAAGCACATAAAATTAAAACCAGTTGTATGTATTTTTAAAACTTGTACCAATTTTAAAACAGAACTAGACAAGACAATAAACAAAGGCTGAGTTGGGGGCTAATGGGCCCCCAGTTTATCCCTACCTCAGAAAACATAACAGAAAACACACCGAAGTAAACAAGACAAAGAAGTGGCCACAAAGACAAAATTAGTTCTCAGTGAATGGGACAACATCTCACCACCATACACAAGTGGGACTCAAATCCACTTACCAGGGGACTCGAACCCCCTTTACTCACCTCCGGAGGATTTTTTTTTTTTTTGATTTCTGTAAACGTTGACCCAGGGGCCTTTCAAGGCAGAGGAGAATTTTTAGTCATCATGGGACAAGGGAAAGAAGTCCCTAGCGGCCATCACCTCAGACTGACAGGTTTTCCCCCATACTCAGACCCCCTGGGCCAAGACCCGAGGCTAAGATCTTGTTGGTGTCACTTGCAGGTGGTCAGTGGCAGTTTTTCGGCTGCGAGTTTTTCTGCCAGCCCTTTTAAGTTATTGTTAGATTCTCCAGGTTTTTTAACCCCCACTTATGGATCCATAGAGGGTGGAGGAGGTGGCAATAGAGTAGAAAGGGGAGGCAGTTTAAAGCGTAAGTAAAAAAGAAGGAAGTAGAGAGAAACATATTAAAAGAGGGTGTTAGCCAGTCTCCTCTGGACTCTCCTAACAGTAGGTGTATAACATAGCAGGACATATCACATATTTCTGAGTCTTAACTCTCATTATCAATGTACTTAAATTTCCAAATAGAAGACATAGATTTGATAGGAGTATCAAAAAAAAGAAAAGACATATCCATGTAGTATCTACAAAAGACACATTTTATTGACAAAAACAAACACATACTCAAACTGAAAGGCTGGTTGGAAAATTTTCAAGCAAAGGGACACCATAAACAGGCTACAGTTGAATTACTAACATAAGATGAAATAGAATTCAATTCAAAATTAGTAGGAAGAGACATTACATATTGATAAAGGCAACTTTCCATTAGGAGGATATAACAAGTCTAAATATCAATGCCCTGAATCCTGGAGCATTCCACTTCATCAACCAAATACTCCTTAAACAAAAAATCACATCTCAACACATCATTGTCATCCATGGATGACCTATCCAGGAAAAACTCAATGGAGAAACTGCAAGCTTAATAACAACACTGACCACGTAGCCCTAACAGACATCTACAGAATATACGTTCAGCATCAGAATATACATTCTTCACAGCAGGTCATGGAAGATTCTCCAAAATAGAACACATCTTATGTCACACAGAAATTCTGTCCAAATTGAAAGAAAAATTATTTGAATTCCCATATCTTGTTAGGCTATAAGTGAATAAACTTAGAATTAAACAGATAAAGCAAAAAAATAAAATGTCAAACCAATGAAGACTGAATAACACGTTGCTGAATGACCAATGGGACACTGAAGGGATTAGAATGGAAATCTGAAAGTTTCTGGAATTTAACAAAAGTAAACAGACAAATTACTGGGACACAGTAAATGCAGTACTTAGAGGAAAATGTATAGCTCTGAGTCCCAACATCAAGCAATTGGGAAAATCTCAAATGAATATTTTAATTATGTACCTCAAGCTCCTTGAAAACAGGAACAAGCCCAAACCCAAAGCAGTAGAGAGAAACAAATAAAAAATTGAATCACAAATAACTAAATAAAGACAAAATAATACGCAGAAAGAATCAACAAATCAAAGTTGGTTTTTTAAATAAATTAACAGACTTGGCAGAACCATACCAAATTTGACTAGGAAGAGAACTTATATAGATAGATAAATAAAAATCCTGCAGATTGGGAGAAGATCTTTACTTGCTCTGCAATACACAATGGCCTCATATCTCAAATATATTTGGAGTCCCAAAAGTTAAATTCCCCCCAAAAAATCCTCAAAAAACAACAACCCTCTTAATAAGTGGCCTAAAGATTTAAAGAGAGACCTCGCTGAAAAACAAGTATGCATGGCCAATAGACACATGAAGAAACATGCAACATTTCTGGCCATAAAAGAAGTTCAAATCAAAGCAACATAGAGATTCCACCTCTCCCCAGTTAGAATGACCATTATGAAGAAACCTAATAATAACAGATGCCTGGCTGGTTGGGATGTGGCCCAAAAGGAACATTACTACACTATTGGTGGAAATTTAAACTTCTTCAAACACTCTGTAAAGAAATATAGAGGTTTATCAGTAGAGCTCCTCTATGACCCAGCAATGATGGATCAAGAAATTGTCATATATATTCACAACAAAACTCTATGCTTCCATCAGAATGAATGACATTGCCCCATTTGTAAGGAAATTGAATCATTTGGAAAACATAATAAGTCAAACAAGCCAGACCCAAAGTATCATAGGCTACACTTTTCCACTCATTTGGAAAAACTAGAATATGTCTAGGATATTCACAATAGCTCAATAGCAATATGCATATCACCATATAAAATGATGCTTATCGAAATGAGGTCCAAGAAATGGATATAAGTTGATTGCATAGTGAACGGTTTTTAGTTATTTCTATTTAGTTTTTACCCTTTGGTTTATTCCCTGTAGTCACTGTTTTTGATTTATGTATCCTTTGTCTTATACATGTTAACCTGATTTGGGGAAGGGAAGGAAATCACAGAAATGGTGGGACAAAGATTAACCAAAGCACCACTGATATACAGTAGAAACTATGTTAGAAATGAACTTTACAACTTCGTAGGAATGGGATGCCAGGGTTGGGGGAAGAAGGAAAAAATGGGGAAGGGGTAACACTGTTAAAAATGTACTCATTACATATATAACTGTAACCCACCCATCTGTATATCACCTTCATAATAAAAAAAAACCCAAAAAACAATTAGAGAACTCACCCAAATAGAGAAAATTACAGACAAAAATGAGACAACACAACAGATATAAGCAAAATTGAGAATGTTATAAGAGAGTATTTTGAAAACCTTATGCCAATCACCTGGAGAATCCTGGAGAATTTGATGCTTTCCTATACTCCATCTGAACCAAGAAGTAACACATAAGAAGTAATGAAAATGAAATGTCAATAAACCACTTCCCATTCCAGAAAAAGCTAGGACCCAATGAATGTACCATGAAATTTAGGCCTGCAAAGAACATACAATACAGAGATCTAACTCTTCAATGGAATATAAAGGGAAATGGAATTATCAAACATATTCTATGAAGCTAGATTTAGACCCTTCCCCAAATTACATAGGGACTCACCAAAGAAAGAGAACTATGAAACCAACTCTTTGATAAGCATTAATACAAAACTTCTTAATAAAATTCTCACCAACTAATTTCAGCAACTAACAAAAGAATCACATGGTATGACCAAATAAGTTTCATCCTAGGATTCAATTGTATTCAATACTCTTGTCAATAAACAATACAAACCATCAGCAGAAGCAGGGACAAGAAACACATGATCGTCTATAGGGATGTAGAAATAGCTTTTAACAAGCTCTAATACCCCTTTATGATTAAAAAAGTCTGAGAAGCTAGGAATGCATGGAACATTCCTCAATATAATACAGAGCATATATATGATAGAGATAATTAGCATTTTCCTAACGGTGGAAGCATGAAGACATTAAAATCAGGAATGAGACAAGGATGTCCACTCTCTCTACTACTCTTCAATATGGTAATGGACTTTCTAGCAAGAGCAATAGGCAAGAGAAAAACATAAAGGGGATCCAAATAGGGAAGAAGGAAAATTACTCCCTTTTTACAGATGAAATGATCCTGTATTTAAAGGGCCCTATAGTTTCATCCCTCAAGTTAAGTAAAGGTGTTGCTAACCTTCAACAATGTAGCAGGGTAAAAAACCCACAAGAATCAGTAGTTTTTCTGTGTTACCAACAATGGGAAAATCCAGGCTGAAATCCAGAAAACAATCTCATATATATTAGCCTCAAAATCAAATCTAGTCTAATCTAAACAAAACAAAACAACAAGAAAACTAGGAATTAATTAATTTAACTAAAAATGTGAAGGACCTCTACTGTGAAAACTTTAAAAATTTAAATCACAGTCTGATAATGACCCAAGGAAAATAATACAATAAGAGCTCATCTCAAGTAAAATGAAGAGCAAGGACTGTGGGCAGGGGTCAAGGGATAGAGCACTTGCTTGTCAAGCACCAGCTTCTGAATCAAAACCCCAGTACTGCCAAGGGATAAAATAAAGTATTAAAACATAAGGAAAGTTGCAGATAATAGTATGATGGATGACATGGAGGTACACACCTGTAATCCAAACACTTGGGAGACTAGGCAATAGAATTGTGCTACATAATGACACTGTATCTTAAAGAATAACACAGAATAAAATAAATCAATCTACATTTTTAAAGACTAGGGTGTAGTTCAAGTGTAATTCAAGTAGTTTTGCATGTGCAAGGAATTGATACAATGCACAAAAATTACATCCTTTAATAACTACAATGTCAGTTTATCAATGCAGTACTAGATGCCCCTTGGCTGGAATCCCTCTTTAGGTAATGTAAGACAGTTGGTACACCTGTCTTCTGGGCTGGACTGAGGGCGTTGCTTGGCAAACAATGTTTTGATCTCCATTCGTGGATCTCACTAACAACTCTTTCTTTAGTAGACCCCCTACAAATCTCTCCCATCCCAATAACAGCCTTCTGGCTTTCAAGTGAGGTTATCTTTGATATCTCTTAGGGCTCTCCTCCTCTTTGTCTGGAACTGCTCTGCTCCTGTACCCACATTCAGCGGCTTGTTCTGAGAAGAGTGGTAGCTATTTTGCTAGCCACCTCTATCCTCTGTCATCTTCTCCTCAAATTAGTCTTTGGTATCAGTATGACTCTGCTCAGAGGGGAGAGCCAGCCAGGGCTGGCTTTGTACCATGATCCTCAGATCTCAGTCTCCTGAATAGCTAGGATTACAGGCGTGAGCCACCTGCAACTGCAGGTTGCAGGAACATTTCAGAGGAATGGGATAGCTCAACTGCACATATATTCATTAGCGACTGCCCAGGGGTGAGCCAGATGCTTACACCAAATCCACTGACCTTGATATTGCCTTTGTGTCCAAAAGGACGTTTTTGGACTTAAGGTCTCAGTGTGTGATTCTACTTTGGTGCAAACAGCACTTACAATTTGTGTGGCGAGCCTCCTGGCTTCATCCTCATATAGGTGGCATGATTTTAAGATCTACCCCAGGAGGTATCCCCCAGTGGCCATTTCCATGATGAGATACTCGCACTCTTCCTTCTCCATAACCTGGTACTACCTGATATTGTGTTTCTGCCATAACTTCTTAAAAATGTCCACCTCATTCTTTATCCGATGATGAGGACTTTCACTTCCAGAGTATTTTAAATGCCACGTCCTTGTCTGTGACGTGGTGATGGGCCAGCTTCACTTGTACATAGGTACCTTTGTCGATGAGCTCTTTCATGAGGTATTGTTTGATGGTCTCCTCCTTCAAGAAGAAAGTAGGATGATACTTTGTTTTCCTCCATCCTTCTGCTATGATGGCAGGTAGCAAATCTACCTAAAATAAACTAAATAAATTAATGAAAAACCCATAAAATTTTAAAAGAAATACCAAAATGTAAATGACAACCAGTCCCCACAAACAACAAATCATTTAGATTTGAGTCAGTCCTGCGGGTCATCAAGCAAGAGCTCCCAGCTCTGTTAACTGACATAGGTTGGAGCACAATGGCTTCTTATATATCCTGCATGGCCTCACACAATGGAGCAATCGCAACCAGGCATTGTGATATCATGGAGGAAATGGATCAATCAAAGTCTGAGGTCAGAGAAAAAGTGGACCAGTCATAGCCTGCCAGCCTTGACAGCTGTTGCTAAGGAATCCAGCTGGGCTTGAGGTTACTCTGGTCATTATCATAGCATTTCTGAAATCACTAGGACAGTGGTCAAAATCCTCTGATTTTCTAGAGGACTACTGCATCTTATAAATTGCTTCTCTCGAGACACTAGCTAACAGCCTCCATTCTTGATGGCCACCTTATCCTATGTCTTGTTCCAGCAATGGCACTGCACACTCCCTCCTTCTCAAGGACAGCCGTGTCTTATAACTTCCTCCTGAGAGGACAAGTTCCAGGCTAGCCTCAAGCCACCATCCTCACAATTCACCTTCCTGATTATTTAGGATTATAACACTGAGCAATCAGTAAGTACTTAGCTCATCTCTTACATTTGGAGGAAGTGTATTTGTTATAAAGGTGGATTTTAGATATTTCCTTTTAGCGCTTTAAATTTGTTGCTCTTGCTGTCTAATAGTTAATCTAGTTTCTGATGAGAAATTTGTCATAATATCATTGAAGATCACTTTGGTGTGATGAGTTGTGTCTCTGCGCCTTGTGAGGTTTTCGGTCTTGGTTCAATTAGAATATATCTTAGTGTGGACCTGTATAATTGTGTTAAATGACTTTTTTGGGCTGGTGGATTCCTGCATAGAAGGGTTCGTGCTTTCAATCAAAATTGGGAAGGTACTGATTATTATTCCTTCAAATACTCGATATTTCAATTTTTCCCTCTGTACATTATACATATATACATTATACATACATTACATATTCACATTATATATGGAATATACATATTTTGCCTAAATATTTATATCATACATACATTTACATACATATATTATTTTTACATGGCTTCCACTTTTGTGATTGTTTATGGTAGGATGTTTAGATTATTCCTAGCTGCTCCATCAGAGTTAGAGTAAGCAAAGCCAGCCACACACTCCTCTCTTTCTCCCTCTCTCTCTGTCTCTCTCTCTCTCTCTCTCTCTGATTTCCTGCCTCTGTCAGTTCTCTGAGCACAGGGTCATTGTTTATCTTCTAGTGTGTGATGTAATCTTTTGCAATGTCATGTTCTGCTTCAATGGCCACCAGGCCTGCACCTGGAAGACCAGCTGCTCCAAAGTCAGCCTGCATGGGTGCACCTGCCTGCCTCTGTCTTGATGTCAGAGCCCTTGAACCTACTGGGGTGGCCTTAGCAGATGCTCCTGTGCCAGGACTGATGACTGGTGACTGTGGGTGCAACAAGCACAGGCTGTTTTTTTTACGCATTGGAGGTCTGAGGTGGTGCTTGGGGGTGTTGCCCTGTTGGTGGCTATGCTTAAAGCAAGGCTGGGGGCTGCAGAAGCCTCACTGTGACTTCCGGGTACAGCAGATGCCACGGTTTTCTCTGGGCTCTTTTCAGAATACATGGGCAGGTTCAGGAGAAGAACCTGGGCTCAGGAGCCCCCTAAGCACAGGGTGGGCAATGGAGCTGGGAGGGGTAGGGTTGTCTAGGTTGGCAGGGGGCAGAAGATGAGCTTATATTAGTAGGCTGCTGGCTTATAAAAGAAAAGCTAGACTTGCTTGCTACCCAGAAATATCCCTCTAAAAGTGGTTGCACCAGAGAGTCCCATGTTGTTGGGGGAAAACAGCTAAAGACTGCAGTAGATGGACCAGGATCATTTGGTCCTGTTTTTGAGCAATTAAATGGTGTCTCTGGCAGGGGGAATCTGAAGGTTCCTTAACACTGCAGATCCAAGAAAGCCAGAGCCCAAGCAGACATCAGGGTTGGCCAGCTGTGCAGTGGACAGGCTGGTACATGAAACCTTGCCGGAAGGCTTTGCAGAGTCCACAACCTGGCCCACCTACTGGCACAAGAACCTGCCGAGCATCCCCTCAACCATAGAACTTGGAGACAGCAGCTCTCCCAACTTGGACATGCAATGTCCAGCTGTCAGAAGGCTGCTGTGGTCAGTGTGGGTCTGGGAAGAGTGGCACGCCTGCTGCTGGAAGGAGCAGATGCCCCTTCCAAGGCATCTGGGGGAAGGGGAGTCCCTGGAAATGGGCTCATGGAAAGGCTAATCTGTCCATCCCAAAGAGAACACCTCCAGATTGTTTGACTGTTTGGTTGGGTGGGGGGTTCGCCTCATGGAGGCAGTGGTATTAGGAGAGATTGTTGGTGAGGCTATCCCAAAATTAAAGCAATTGCTGAGGGAGCAAAAGGGTAAGGTTTGCTGAACATCCATGGCAGGTGGAGTTGAGGCCATGGCTGCTTCTGTCTTGAATGACCCACAGGCTTTGTCAGCAGAAGACAAGTGACTGGATGCTGGCATGGAGTGCAGTGGTTTTAGCAAATTAATCAGAGAGCCCTACTTGGCTTGTATGTCATTAAATAAGGCTAACACTGGGTGCAGAGTTACGGCTTTAGAGCTGAGCATCACAGCTTGATCGTTTTAAAGGGCTGCAAACACCTTCTGGAAGCTGTTGGAACTTTAGAAGGTCTGAGTACATTATGAGATTAGATGTGGACCTCTGAGCTTCATCCTTGTTTTGTGACAGGGCTGAGCCTTCCCTCCCTGCTGTCCTGGTGACCTCAGGGTGTGGGCTGGTTTCTGGCAGGTAGGAAAGTTTAGTGTCTTTTATTCCCTGAGCCTCACTCTGAAGGGCTGTTGTTGGTTGGGAGGATTGTTTCATTGGGAGGTCTTTCTTTGAGTAAGGCAATCTACATAAATCAGAGCACATCTTGGCTTTCTCTATGAATGTTTAATTTCTGTGGAAGACTGGTGCCTGAAAGGCCTAACAGTTCAAGGCACCAGGGGCTTTCTAGGTTTCCAGATATATCCATGGCTTGTTCTTTTTCATCTTACAATGACAGCTCCAACTTTCTCCTTTAGTCATGTTCTACTGAGCCCTTTGGCTCTGGCATAAATGAGGAAAAAAGGCAAAAAAGGCAGGGCTGTCATGTTACTAAGGAAAGCAGACAGGACTGCCTTGTTGCTGAGAAAAAGGAGACAAGCCAGTCTTGTTACATGGTTTCATTTTATTCCTCAATGTTGGTAAATAAAGTCTCCAGATTGGACTTCAGGAGAATCCCATTATCATTGCTCCATTCCTTTTCCCTGCTCTTAAAGTACTGCCTTTCCATTTAAATTCATTGCTATTTTTACTTTTTCTCAGAAGCAAAGAGGCAATTTAAAAATCTATATGTAATGTTAATTTTTATTCTTGAATTGCTAAAATACATGAAGAACGTGTCAATTCAAGCAATATAAAATGGCAGATGGCATGAGTTTGATCTCTGTCCCTCTACTGTTGGTCTCTTCCTCTACCCTACAGTGACCATTGCTACTAGTTAGTTATGTATCCCTGTATCTAAACCAAATGTGCACAAAGGATAAGCTATTAAAAAGAGACTTGCCCACAGCTACCCATGGTCCCCCAAACTGCTATCTTAGTAGGAGACCAAATTTTCATTCACACTATGGAGATTCAAATTTCTACACTCAGGTTCACAGATCTGAGCCAATTCTGTGCTGGAACCACATGAATGAAGGTGGTAGCTCATTGTTCACTAACGAAGAAGTCTGCAATAGTTGGAAATCTGCCCTCTGCCTTTCCCACTAAGTCATATATCAAGTATGAGGATTAAGGAGTTACACAGGCCTTTTAGAGTTTAATAGACTTTGGGTTTTAACTTTTGTAATTCCAAGTTTCACTTGAGATCAAATTTTGGTCCTGCACAGCAGCAACCCAAGAGGAAATGATGTCCAGATCTTGTGTAAATGTCACAGACTGTTTTTACTGAATTATCTTTTTTCCTACTGAAAAACCCCAGACTCACTGGGATGCTTTCTTCAACGTGAGGGCACCCCAGAGAACCAAGAATTCAAGCCAGCAGCTGCAATAAGCAAGAGAAGTTTATTTGGCGTTTGCGCAAATGGGCTCTCTGTCCAAGGCAGACAGGAAGCCCCGAGCAGTGGTTACAGGCACTTTTAAAGACAAAAGCCACAGGATTAGCATAAGACCCCAGGTTCCCCAGGATTGGCTCAGTTTACTACACGGGGAAGTTTATAACACTCTTTGTAAAACAGTTGGCTCAGGGCAAGTCTAGGGTGAGCGGTCACCCTGGAGGAGAGTTTACATAGTTAAAGGCTTGTGATTGATTAACATTTGGCCTAGTTTGCTGGGCTCACCAGATGGTCCTTATCTTGAGGCCCCTAAACCGAGAATTTTTACACAGGAATGTAGAGGAACATACTCTTTGTTCCTTATCTTGGTTCCCATTTGGCCACTTGGGGAATTTACTTGTTATTTCTTTATTTATGACTACAGAGCTTGTCCCAGGGCCGACATCTAGACTCCGAAACTTTTTATTTATTTCCAGGGAGGGGAAGGGTCAGTGCTAGTGCAAGCAAGTTTACAGAAGCAAAACCAGCAGTTAGCAATTGTAAAATGTAACTCTAATTTTTAATCTTTCACTACAATCCACACCTGTGGCCAGATGGGGGCTTTCTTACAGCTAGCTGACTGACAGCACAACATTGGATCTAGTTTATACCTAGTTCTGAAGCCTTGTTCTGGAATATGGCTGTTTCAGTCTTGGATTTAGAACTCCCCTCTTTCTCCCCCTCTCTTTCTCCTTCCTCTCTGTCCTTCAATTCAAATAATCATTTGTTGAAAAAAACGATTGGAAAATTGTCATAACTTTACCTTCCAAGCCTGACAATTATGTTAAAATAGGTGGAGAACAAGCATGATACAAAGTAAATGCACATAAAGATGCGTAAACCCACACCCACAACTACACCAGATAGACACATACATACAAACAGAAACACACAAAAAATCACAGGACATTTAAACCTTGTTTCTCAATACTTTAAATACACCAAAACATTTGTTGCAGTCAGAAAATCACTAGTGCGCACGTGTGTGCACACGCACACACACACACACACACACACACACACACACACACACACACACACACACACACACTGCCAGTAGTCAAGCTTCAATGCAGGATGTGGGTAATGTCCCTTAGATTTTGTAATGAAAGCTACTTTACTCATTTGCACCACAGCTCTACTTGTGTCTTTTTAGTGGCCAATTGGAGATGAAAAGCACATGGACTTCTCTGCACAAGTCAAACCACAATACTCACATCTAAGTCTCCAGACTGATTGGACAATTTACACTCTCACCAACAGTGATAGAGCTCCCTTTTGGCCGCATCCATAACAGCATTTGTTACTAATCACTTTTACATGTTTTTATTAGCCTTCCTTACTGCAGTGAGGTGGAATTACAGTGTTGAATCGTTTTATGTTCAGAGATATTGAACATTTCTTTATGCGTCTATTGGATATTCTTACTTATTTTGAGAAGTCTGTCTTTAGGTCACTACCTCATTTATCAATTGGGCTGTTATTTGAGGATTTATTGGGGGTAATCTTTTGTGCTCTATTTATATTTTTCCTATTAGGCCCTTGTCTGATGAATAGCTCATAAAATTCTTCACCCATTCTGTGGGTTTTTTAATTTAGATTGTCATGTTCTTTGCCAGGCAGAAACATTTAAGTTTCATGCAATTCAGTTTATCCAGGCTTTCTTGTGATTCTGGATCTTTAGTTAGAAAGTTTGGACCTGTGTCCTAGGATCCATGGTGTTTCCTCTGCCACCTATTGTAGTATTTTCATGGTTTCTGGCCTTATATTGATGGCTTGGCATATGTGGACACCATTAATTTGATCTGCCTACAATTCCTTGCTTCACAGACACAGCAAAGTGGTACCTTTTCTAAGTAAGATGAGGTGGTTCATGGTTGTTTAGAAGGGGGATGGATACTCAGAAGGGGGATGGATACTCAGAAGTGTGAATATGTAAGTCATAGGTGGTAGGCTCAGGCATAATTATTTTTAATTACATTTTTAATTGTAAGTACAATGAATCCTAATCAGTGACACTTTTTTCATCACCTCTACCATCCCTGAAACTCAACTTGATCCCCTCAATTTTCCTAGTTTCATTGGATATGAGTTGAAAATTGTGACTTCACTTCATTCACCTCCTCCTGCCTTTCAAGTGCCAGTTTCCTTATATACATTTTATTGTACTGTTAGATTTTCTAAAGGATTACACCATTTAAATTCTTTCCAACATATACTGTACTTCGTGAAATATATTTGTGTATATGTGCATACAACACTCTATATGTTTACATATAGACCTGGCTTCCACATATGAGAGAAATCATTCATCCTGACTTCACAAAATTTTTTCCAGGTATATCTATTTCTTTATAAATGATGCAATATTCTAATGGATGACTAAAATTACTCTGTGTATATATACCATATTTTCTTGATGCATTCATATGTTGAAGGCTTTTGTGCTATAACTATACCTTGACAATGAACATAGTTATTTTGTGGGTATATTTTTCAGTGTAGTTGAACAAGTTTACATTCCCACCAACAATGTTTTGGGATCAGTCTAAAGTGAGATCGAAAATGAGCAGCAAGTCAAGTGGTTGTGTATTTTTGTTGTTGTTGTTGTTGTTTTTGTTCAGTCGTAGGACCTGAACTCTCGTCCTGAGTACTGAACTTCAGCTCTTCAGCTCAAGGATAGAGCACGATCACTTGAGCCACAGCACCACTTCCAGCCTTTCTGCTTATGTGCTGCTGAGGAATCAAACCCGGGCCTCATGCTTGCAAAGCAAGCACTCTATCACAGAGCCACCTCCCCAGCTCGTCTCAAGTGTTTTGGTTTGCATTTACTTTACGGCCAGAGATG